>NC_090923.1:353183242-353486272 GCF_040938575.1 Ambystoma mexicanum | reverse complement strand
GTGCGGGATCGCATTGTGCGGGTCCAGCTGGGGTACTATTTCCGGTGGTCGTTCCCCTCTCTGCCTCCCCTCAGCGCCCCAGTCCCCATCTATGTGCCTTTCCGCCCAGTTCCAGGCTTCCTTGGGGTCAGTGAAATGGACCGAGGTGCCATTATGAAAAATCTTCAATTGGGCGGGAAATATCAATCCGTATTTGATTCCACTCAAGAAGCGCCTGCAAACGATGGGATCGAAGGATTGGCGCGCTTTCTGTACTTCTCTGGTGAAGTCAGGAAAGAAAGCAATTCTCGATCAGTTGTATGTGACTGTGCCTTTTGATCTTGCCAATTGGAGCAGGGCGTCCTTGTCCCTATAATTTAGGAACCTTGCGATGACTGTTCGCGTGGGTGCGCCGGGTACGGCCTTCCCAGACAGAATGCGGTGGGCTCTTTCTATGGAGAAGGCCTTTTCATCGTATGTGTTTAACAGCCAATCTTCGAGAAACAGTTCCATACAGTCTCCTCTGCCTTCTCCGGGAGGCAGAGTATGCGGATATTATTTCGCCGAGACCTTCTTTCGCTGTCATCCACCCTTGATTCTAGGATCTTAATCCGTGCTAGCATGCCGGACATCTGGCGATTCGCCTCTCGTATGGAGTTTTCCGTTCCCGATATCCTCGCCTCAGCCTCTCCAGTGCATGCGGTTAGTTTTTTGAAGGTCATGCCTTAGCAGGGACACATTTGCGCCTATGCTGTCCATTTTTTTCTCCATTAAGGTTCTGGAGCTAGCAATGGGGGCCATTATATCATGGAGGAAGATCTCGTTCTCTATGGGAGCTGCCTCTGCCATCGGCAGCTGTTCAGGAGAGTGGGATACGGACGTTGTTGCGTACTGTTCAATTCAACTTTGCGCCGAGGATTTTCTCGGCTTATCCTTCCCCATCTTTTACCCTCACTTGTGTTGCAGAGATGGTATTAGAGGCAGATTCAGAGTTTAAATCTTTATGTGCTGGGCGGTAGCTGGAAGATACTGGCCACGGTTATCCCCAGAGGGAGAGGGGAATCAAGGGCACCGATCACACTCCCCAGCTCCAGGGCGTCGCCACCCTCCACTCCTTACCGCGTTGGTATTCAGAGCTGCGGGGATCGTCGTAGGAGGGTTCGTGGGCACTCTACGCGGAGCAGAGCGCCCACGTTGTTGCTGATCATTGAAGCTACGTAGGCGTGTAGTGGCAATATCTCAGTAAGCAGGCCCAGCAGATCCAGACCCTCAGGGATGCCTCGAAAGCTGGACTTGTGTCGTGGTCTTGTCTCAGGCGCCAGACCGGATGGTGAAGACTGTTACGTCGCAGCGCTTTGGGTAATTAGAGCGCCGATCACTCCTCGAATTACGGGAACCACAGCGTCAGGGTCTCGCAGTAGTGGGTGACCCCCGCTCATCCAGGTGTGTTTGCGGCCCCTGCTTTCACTGCCGGCTTCGCATTAATGTGTCGTGCTCTCTTCGCATTTCACTTTCGGCGAGCTGGCGGCGGCCATCTTGGGTGCCAAGCACGGCTCCACGCCCATGTTTGCTGGTGGTCGTATCTTCAGGAGTCTGCATCGGATCCGCTCCGTTCCTGCAGGAATCGATGCCGCTTGTGTTCGGACAGCTATATGTGCAGTTGTAAACAGTCCACAGCAGCTATTTCCCAGGATTTAGCTCAGGATCTGGCTGGCGGCTCACGTCGGCATCGGTCGGCAGTTGGCGACGCCCCCCTCCCTTACACTATTGATCTCTTTCCTCATAGGAGAGGACCAGAAGACTTCAAGAATGACCATCTAGCGGATCAGCAGGGAGGATCCGAGAATCGCACAGAATCGAGAAAACAGCAAGTTCAATTATGAGACAATTATGAGACTGTTGTTAGTGTTAAGCAGTTCAAAGACAGGCAAAAGAAGAGGAAGGCACCTAGACAGATAGAGACTTATACTAGAGGAGGAGCCCTCATGAGTGGACAGGATTGAGGCTTGGACTACTGGCCTGTCAGGGGATAATGGGAAACATAGTTGATCCACTTCTTTTTCTATTCATGTTTATTTGTTGATTTTGTTTTTATGCCAGTTGAGCACTTAAAAAAAATTATATGTATATATATTAAAATATGAAGATTTTAAAAAGCAGATTAAAGAAGAATAAGCATAATGCTCGCCTCCGTGTCTTTAATAGAATCAAGACGTCCTGCGCTATGCGCTTGGGCAATCTTCATTGCCAGAGGTTTCCCAGGGCAAAATAACAGGCAATCTGGCTGCAGCACGATGGGCACAGACAGGGTTGTCTTTAGCGCACCTTCCGTGTTCTTTTTAATGTCATGTGCAGTAACACTACAGTGTGCGAGGCCATCAAGTCCAAGAGGCATTGTAATTTCACTGATGCAAAGTGTGTACTGCTCAAAAACTCTGCACAGCAAATGGAGTGTCAATACCTCTTCCATCGGGACGTAAACCCTCCTGTGTACGCAATCCTGTAATACGGCCAGTATACCGGAACCTCTGAGTGGGCATGAGGGTAGACGTGATTGTCCGGCAAAGAGCAAAAAGCAGCTGGACGACAAGCTTGACAGTTTTCACTACTTGAGAAGCTCTCAACACAACTTGTATTCTCCTTCTGGATGATCCAGGAGAATACCTCCCTTCTCCTGGTATTTGGTTTCACACAGCCCAGGGGAATGTCTCCCTTCCCTAGGTTTGGCAAAGTTATCAACACAACCATTCACACTCCTACTGGATGGACAAGGAGAACGTCTAGGGGAATGGCTCCCTTCCCCAGACTACTGGACTTTGCTACTAGTCTGGTTTACCAAGAGTATGGTTGCATTCTCCTGGTATCAGTTACAAGCTGGGGGGAGATTGCCCTTCCCCTGGTGTTTTTCTTCAACTTCACTCTTAATCTCCAAGCTTTTGGAGGGGTCCATGACCCTCGCTACTCTCCTTTAGTCTGCCTATCTTGGGATCCTTCTCTGCCAAGAACTGCAATGAGGCAGAGGACACGTTTTGCTCTTATTTTGGGTCCAGACCCTGGCTTCTCTGGCCAACTTGGCTCACTCTTCTGCCAAGTATTGCCATGAGGAAGATAACTCGCAGTTTGGGTAGGGTGTCTAAACCACCTTTGCTGGTCAGTGAGCTTCTCTCAACCCATGTCATGAGGGACTCTCCCTCTCAGAATGTCTGCCTTGGTGAGGGTATCTAGCCCGGATGTACGTTAAAAGAAAATATCCCAAATGATCGAATTACAACATCACGGCGCCCGCATTTTCTAATTCGAGTTTTTTGGATTTTGCCCGTTTGTCCTCCGCACTGTGCTTGTGGGGGACAACCCTGCAGCCAATAATACCAAACTGGGGGAACAGGGGACAGATTCAATCTTTTCGTCCATTCCCATCTAGCCCTCCTTTGGTTAAACTCTCTGCCACTGTTGAGAGGCATTCTCCCTCCACGGGTCTCTTTAATATGCTTAGGGGTCTTCGTCCCGTCTCCAAGTCAGAGGGTTTTATTCTGCCACGGTGATGAGGAAGAGGGTATTTGTATGCATCCTGGCCCCCGCCGTGCCACCAAATGTAGTGCTTGCCCAAAGGCTGTGGGACAACTGCTTACACCCTCTTATTGAGCCACTAAACACCCTCTTCAAATCTCTTGTGCCACACCTTACCCTGTCTGGGGTCTCCGTACGTCACTGGGACTTCCGGGACATCATGCATTAAATTCTGCTTCTGTGACATATCGTTTCCCCTGCGTATCTGTGACAGTGGCTCCCGGTTGCCGTCGGTATTCCTTCTTCCTTTCTGCATCACAGAGCAAATGTCTGCTGCTGCAAACCCTCCAACCATAAGACCCGGCTGACCGCCAGCATCCTTGGAACACTCTCCCTCCGGATCGGTAATGTGGATTCGAATCTTCTGCGTTCTCTGATCAGAACACCTGCAACCTTGTGTGGTTGCCTGTGAACGTCTCCCTGTGTTTAGTCCATCGTCGATCTTTATACAATGTTGCTAGCTGTCCCCGGGCTCATTAGTCCTTTGTTTCTTTTGCGTCATTACTCTGTAGGGCATGCTCATCCCAGCATTTAGATTCGATGGGCTCCTGTGTTTGTTCTTCGTCCCAGTACTTTCAAGCATTGCAAGATATTCAGCCTTACCACAGTACATAGGTCTACTGTATTAAGGGTATCCAGTGATTTTAACGAATAGAAAATAATTACATTTTAACAAATAAAAAGAAAAAACATGTAAAATGTATATGTGGTTAAATCTGGTGGGGAGGGGGTTTGGGTGGGTTTTAAACATGAGGAAAAAAATCTAGATTTCTTCATTGTTTGTGTTTCGTTGAAATTTTATTCTTTATTATTTAATTCGTTAAAATCACATAGATCCTCTAGAACGGAGGTAAAAGGAAATCGGAGCTGGAGTATGTGGAGGTGAGATGTATTAATAAGGGCTATACCATAGATGGTCGTCCTTATCCCCAGAGGGGGGGGGGGATCCCTCATGATATACTCATGCATTATACCTCCCCCAGGGCGACTATTGAATAGCGGCCTCACCTCCATGGCCTCCTCCACCACCCCAGAGTCTTACACATCATTGTGCCAGCAGGCACGCAAGCTGAATGATGGTAGGCCTCTGCATGGGGCTTAGACCTAGCATCAAAAGTGCAGAGAAGGGAATAGATTTGTTTGAGGTCCATCCGTGAGCAGAGTAAAGGGGGAGAACTTAGTCGATTACCATTTCTGGTTCCCCACTAACAAGAAGCCCTGATCCGTCCCTCTATACCCACAGCACCATCCCTCCAGACGAACTCGCCATCTGCCCTCCATCCACACACATGCCCCCATCCTTCCATTCAGACCCACATGCAACCAATCTTCCCTCTAGGCTCCATTCACACCTAGATGTCATTGCTCCCTGCAGACCTACATGCCCCATTCTGCCATTCACACCCAGATGCCCCACCCTTCCCTCCAGATCAATGCACAGGTGCTCCAGCCCTCCCTTCAGGCCCCAAGTGCACCCTCCACATGCAGATGACCCCAGCCCTCCATGCCCAATCCCTCTATTCAGACCCAGATACTGCCTCCTTTCCTCCAGACTACATGCCACCATGCTTCCATTAACACCGATAACCTCTCCTACCTTGATTCAGTGCTCCATCACTTGCTCCAGGGAGGTGCACCAGCCCTCCAGATATTCAGGTCGCCATCGCCTTATTCACACCCAGATACCCCATCCTTCGATTTACATGCAGATGTCCAAATCCATCTCTCTAGAGCTACATGCCCCATCCCTCCATTCACACAGATGCCCCCAGTTCTACATGCCTCATCTACACCCAGATGCCCAATTCATATACATATTTGCATGCTGCTTTCTTCCCCACCTTGTCCATCCATACCCAGATGCCCCATCCCTTCGTTCAAACCCAGATGCCCATCCCTCCTTTCCCTTCAAAACACAAGCTGCACATTCACATGCCACCAATCATCTAACCAGGTCCAAGTGCCAAATCCGTCCCTCCAAGTCCAGCCATGACCATCCCTCCCTTAGGACTTGCATGCCCAAGCCCTCCATGCCCCCACGCAGATACGCCAGCCCTACATGCCCCCATTCACACTCGGATGCCCAATCAGTCCTTCCAAACACACGTTACAGATTCAAATACCACCACCCCCCCATTCCGGACCTAAATGCCACCATCCCTCCCTCTGAACCCAAACAAAGACTTCAACATCTGTCCCTCTATAACTACACCAATATGCTCAATCCACCTCTACAGAGCCACACCCAGATGCTTCACCTCTACTTCCAAACTCACATACAGATGGCACCATCCGCCCCGTCTCTAGACCCATACCCGGATTATCCCATCCCTTCCTCAACACCCACATACTCCCACCCATCCCGTAGACCAACATCCTTTGCTCCAGACCGCCATACCCCATCCCTCTAGTCACACCCACATGCCCCCAACATTACCACCCGAGTGCTCCAGCCTTCACTCAGACCCACATGTCCCATCATTCCCCGACATGTCCCCATTCTATGCCCCATCCCTCCGTCCAGACCCATACAATGATTCCCCATCCTCCCTCCTGTGAGAATTTTGAGAGTATTCTCCCAAGCAGACCTCGAGAATCCCTTATTCAGTTGGCCAGGGAAGGGCTAACGCCCTCAGTTCCAAACCTGGGGGTTGACGAGCGAGGGAGGATCACCTGGGGTGGGGAACCAAGGGTATGCCCAGGGAAACGCCCCAGGTGAGACGCTGTATTACACGAGGGAGGACGAAGTCCTTGAGGGCTTTTATAGGCTAATTCCAAATTAAACCCCCTTCCCCACAGTCATTCTCCCTTATCAAAATCCAACATCCCCTCCTTGTATGTGAAACCAATTGGGAACCTAAACATTACAGTGGGTGACTACATCGCCCAGAGTCCCTATTTTCCGGTTACCTACACGAGTACTCCCAGCCATTCTTCTCCCAGTCCCTCCGATTATCATTTTCCAAAACCCCAGTCGAAAGTGACAAAACACTATAGTTCCCACAATCCTGCCTACTCATTTCACAAACCATACAAAACCCACCCTTCCAAGCTCACCACAACCCCTAGGATGGAGGATATAATTTCTTATGACACTTTAGACCCATCCGGCCCAGCAAGATATTTAGAAACTCCAACTACCCCCCCTTTTCCGACACAAACACTTTCTCATACTGTGAAAGACAACAGACTAATAGCAAAGCTATTTACATGACATGTCCAAAGGTCAGGCAATTGCCAACAATTACACACACCCGACAACCCTTTTTCTTCCCCACAGGGATAAAAGGAGGAGCATGAAAGCACACGTCGAGCAAGGCCAAACACACGAAACAGCTACGACTGGCAGTTCAAACGGAGGAGAAAGGCAGCGAGACCTGGAGGGACGACGAAGGGATAACTGCCCTTGCCCTTTTCAACTCAGACCTGCAAAGGCTCCGAAAGGGAAATCATAAGACCGGGAGTAACAGATGTGACTGGAACACAGGGGCCTCCTGCATCAGTAGCACAGGCAGGGAGGTACACTGGCTACTGTGGTACCGTCCAGAAGCAAGACAAGCCAATGGGTTCAGTAGAGCCGGTGAGTCGGAGGAAGTAGACAGCAAACCAAACTGTTAAGCCCAAGGTTGCAAGCGGCAACATCATATGAACCCAAGGAACTTGGACACAAAGAACTTGTGTTTGAACTTTTGGGAAAGCCCACAGAAGGGCCAGCTGCAGAGTGGTCAGGCACCGCAGGAGTGCTCATTCGAAGGACTCTCGCTGGCCCCTTTTTTTGTGTTGAAACTGCAAGTACCAGAAGGCCCAATGAAAGGGTGGCATGAGGTGTCAGGGTGGTCCTACAAGGGTCACATCAAATCCCTTGTACAATCTAAAGTCTGACCCATTGCCAAAAGAAAGCTAGGAGAAGGCAAACCCCCGGGGTTTCGGAAGAGATGAAGCAAATCATGAACTGTGTCAGAAACACATGAACTTTGTTAAAGATGGCTCTGTGAACCCGACGGAGGGGGGCCAAGGGAAATCCGGCAGCGTGAAAAGCAAAGCGAATTGTGAAATTGGCAAATGTGAGGGATACCTACGAATCGGGGTGAAGCATGATATACCTGAGAACATTGTGCTGATATTAACAATGAAAGGCCGCAGTGAACCCGATGGAGGGAGGCCCACGTTGCAGGAATGATCCGGGCCTGGTGGAGGGAGATCCTAGGGGCGAAGAGCAATCCCCCAATGTGCAAGATCAATGAAAACTTGTTTGTTGTTTATCCAGCAGGCCTTCTAGGGCAACAGACTTTGCAGAATAAAGACTTGGCCGTGAAGGTCCTGGTATCGTTGAATAGAATTGTGAACCTCGTGCTGGAGAGACCCAGGAGTGTGCTGTTTTCCAAAGTCCTGCCTTGTCCCGTGCTCAAGACATGAAGAAGTGAGACCCCAGCTATACCATCCCAACTTATAATTTTGGTGAATACTTGCTTTCTTTTCTGGTGAACATTATCCCACACTATTTTGCAATTTAGTGGTAAGAATTGGCAATATTTCTTTTTCGTATAGGCCCTTTTTATTTGACAAAATGCCACTAGGACTGCCTTATTATTATTATTTGATGGGCGTAGCTTGCTCCCATCTTAGATTTAGTTTCAGAATAGGCGTTTTTCTCACCCATTATACAGTTTATTAAACATCCTTGAACTATGATCACTTGTGTCTGTCTTAAGTGTTGCCACCATGAGTTCCTTGCACTCCACACAGGAAGCTGCCCCCATCCTGAACTCCAGACCCACACCAATATGCTCACATCCCTCTCCACACACCAGGATGCCCCATGGTACCCTTCAGACCCACAACAAGATGCCCCATCCCTCCATTCAAGAACCCCACCAAGATGCCTCATCCCTCCAGACCCATTCTTCTCGATTGAGTCTGTATCTACTTTATAATATTTGAATTGTTACTCAATTTGCACAAAGTGTTGTATTCGTTGTGACTTATATTTGTTGAAGCGTGGACCTAGCTTGAGAGCAGATGAGCGCTGTACAAGGCGTGGGTAAGCCAGTTTTTGGGCTGCCATCTTTTCAGATTAGCGCAATACTGTGAGTTGCAAATCTTTGCTACCATTGGGATTAGTCCATGGTCGGGTGCTGTTGAAAAAGCCACATTTTGAAAGCTTTCCAAAGTTGGGGTATTGTATTGGCATTCCAAGTAGATGCCAGGATCGAGTTCTAGAGAATGGACTGAGTGGAGGATAGAAAGAAGAAGTTCAACCAAGGGCTATGTATTAAATTACATTGTCAGTTTGCATGTCTTTAAAGAATTCCTGCAGTCGACTTTTCTTACAAACAAATAGAATTTGGCTCTGAATGGAAATTGTCGGGGTGATTTCCCGGGGGTCGGCAGGGCCGTCCGTGGACCTTCAGCGCTGGGGAGGCCCAAACTCCTCCCGCGTCCCAAAAGGAGTAGGAGGCACACACAAGAGCAATGTAGATACTGCTGTTTCTGTAATAAACAGGCAGAGACAAACTCTCAGACCAGATGCATCCAGGAGGCTATCATTAGTGGGCTCGCAGGCCCTTTTTACCGTTGTATGACGCGCTACGTGCATCACCTGGGAAAACTATCCCCAAAACCTAGCGCCACTTTGGGTTGGCTCCCCGAGTGGTAAGGTCAGTATAGTTACCTATAGGAAAGAGTGTTATTGGGTGAGGAAGGGTCAGGTGATACGCTTGGGCCATTCCTAACAATTGCTACAACAAATTTGTTACAAGGGGACACTTGGTGCTTGGCTAGACTATATTGGCGTCATGATGCACCCCCCGTAGTCCGATTGGTTAATCAGTGAGCCCCCAAGCCTGGGACCATCGTCGTTCCCAGCTCACGGTGTACCTGGTGCTGGCAACAATGTGTGACTATGTGTCAGTGGCGAACAATGGACAGGTCTGACCAGTGGCTAATGTGCATGTCTTTCCCATCGCTGTAGGTGTCCAATTTGTCACTTTATTGTTGCAGACTGTGTCCCAGACGTGAGACCCCAGCGCTTTTCTGTCCCATGGGCTTGGCATCATATCAGGTCGACTTAGTCACGTGTGGTGAGACCGTGGCTGGAACAGAATTATGAGCATTTGATTTGTATTTCGGCTCTGAGGAGTGTTTAGCAGTGGCAGGTGTAACCTCGTTGGGGCTCGTTCTGCATGATCAGCACTTTGCAGTTTTGTCTCAGAGGCTTCTGCCTGGGGACTCTTGCTTTGCGGCCTACCTGGGACTAGTTTCTGGGTGGCGGTACATGATCCATAATATGGGGTCGCGAGGGCGACACAGTCATATGCATTAGTAGATATGTAGGGTGGCGTTATTGGCGAAAAAAGCATCTGCAAGCATATATATCTGCAAGCATATACACAAGCTCTTCAGGCATCTTGCGTTTCTGCGGTGCTGTAGGTGGCCTATGTGGAAAATAACGATGCATGTCTGTGGGTGTACACGGTCCTCTGTGTCATAGCACTGAGTATGTTCTTCGTGCAGGTTGGTGTGAGAGTGACCGATGTGCATGGCGGCACATGTGTTCTTTTCTGTTGGCTATGTTGTCATGGCATCTCCAACGATGATGGCGTTTGTGGTTACTGTTCTAATCGAGTTGGTCCTTAAAGCTGACGTCAGTTTCACCTGAGGTTCCCGCACGTGTTTTGATTAATGGGCAGGCTCCCTGGCCATGTGGGGTGTGGCCACAGTGGATCTTGCCATCTGGTGCGGAGGTGAGCGGGTCGAATTCTTCTTGCGGTGACGTCCTAGGCCATGGTTTGGATGAGAATGGGGGGGAAGGGATTCTCCCATTTTCCCTCTTCAAAATGGATCATGTTGCTTAGTAATTACAAGCAACAAGAGGCTTAGACCTCCGTCAGTGCTGATTTGACATCCTTTATAAGAGGGTGATTGGATAAATCAGTCATGAACACTTGCTGCTTCTTGTTGCACTTTGATATTCTGTCAATTCCAGTCTGTTCGATAAAGTCTTAAAAAGGTTTGTTTGCTCTTGCGCTCCTCCATCCCCTTCTAAAGTTTGGTGCTTATTTGGTTAGTGTTGTAATTCTGTTGATTACTGTTAAATGGAAAATGATTAACCGCTGCTTTACGACTGTCTTTGCTTGAACTTTCATATGAATTAGATGTATTTGTAAAATGTAGCCGTCTTTATCCTTCAACTGTGAAGAGGAAACTTTTCATGGGCATATTTCGACAGCTCTTAAGTCTCAGAAGTCTATCACTGGTGGTTTGTAACAAAAGTCATAATTTTTCTTATTCAATGTGTCAAACTTTATTTTTTGCTTGTGTAAGGGTAACACTTGATGCCCTTGTCTGATTTGTTAGTCTATTTCAATTTTTTGTGCATCATCTTTTGTGGTGTCAATCAGAATGAGCCAATCTCGACCGCATTTATTGGCAATGTGGATCCACTTCACCTTGAATTGCTCGTTATCTAGAAAAAGGCTAAGCTTGCTGCGAACAAAGATCTTGAGGTGAAGATTTACCTTTCAAATACTTCCACATTATTGCACCTTAGAGGTCTGTTCTAATCAACCCCTTTGCATATAGATGTTCGAAGTTAAGGTAATTATGCATATTCAAATCCCTGACGGCAACATATACAAATGTGTCTTCACTTCACTATATAGATATAATTCTTTAATCTGGAAATATTGAATCAGCAAATGAATTTGTTAATTTATTAACTGAGACTACTTACAAATCATTAAAGAGCGAATAATTAGCTAGATTAACCATTTATGTCAACCGTGGACATTTAGTAGTGAAGCCATACCATAACATTACTGACACCAGTGCATTTCTACACTAGAACAGCCATTATGCACTCCACAACTTACCATTTGGACTGCTGAGCCTAGATGAGCAAACTACATCTTGCTGGCGATGCCCAATGAGGCCGAAACATAAATGGGGCTGCTTACGGTCTTGTGCAGAAAGGATGTGACCAAGCAGTTTGGGTGGGACAAAGCCTGATTTGCATCTGGTCTTTCACCTTTCAATAATTACTTGGTAGGTGAAGAACGATGGACTGGAGAGTTACCGAGAGCAATGTCAGAGGTTGAGAAAAATTCTAAACCTTCCAGCCATCACCTCTTTCGTTGCGTTTAAAACTTAATAGCAGCCAGATGTAGACATATGCGACAGAGGAAGACACCCTTGTTCAAAAGCAGAGGGACATGAGACGCTCCCAAAAGTAGTAAAAAAACGACCTATTATAACGGAGTTGTATTTTAGGGATCAAAGTCTGAGTGTACTGCTTCTGATAAGTTGACTTGTGTGACAACTTACAAACTGTTATACAAAGTTAAAGACATCATTAAAATATAGCATTGGACAAAGTGCTACAAGAAAACAGTGACTCACCACATCTCCAACGTTTGCAGAGTACCACCATAGACAATTTCTTAATGAAAAATGACCTGCACGCACACACACACAAAAAAAAAAAAAATGCACTACCAGATCTATGAGGTACAGTCGCTGTTGGGGGACCTTTCCGTTTCATTAAATGTGTAAATACAACCCAAAAAAACACGACATAGGTTTACAAAAACCATGGGTGCAAAATATTTTCACAAACTGAATCATGCAATGTCAACCTAATCACATGCCCCTGTGGTTTAGAAAACTTTGGAAAAACAGTTCAGAAAGTAAGAACTTGCATGACAGAACACCTTAGCTGCATTAAATATAAGGTTGAGGCGACCCCCCACCAGTGGTGAAACCTTTCCTGGAATCATACTTGTGATTATTTCGATTGGTTACGACATTAGTTAAGACTGACGAAAGTGTAATTGACCAAAAATTTGAAAAATTGGAACAAATTAATTTTCATGACAAAAAGTCACCTTGCTGGTCTTAACAAAAACCTAAAATGGAACAAAAGTGCTTTAAAAATACCATTATTCTTTAAAATGGGTGAATTTCCTGATCCATTCTTATATACATAAAAAGTATTCCCACAGTATTGTTACAAGCACAGCGAGTTCAGGCTTTCATTTCAGCAGCTTCATATAGTATACATTTTTATACCATGTCTCCCAACCCGAGCACCCCTTCATTAGAATGGATACATAAAAATTCCATTTGGTGAAATATCGATATCTCCTTGTATTATTGTTCATCATCAATTGGCACACTATTTTTCTTCTAATCCATATTTGTTTGGACATACATGTTTTGCCTCTAATCTGAAGCTACATTACAGTATGGTTGCTGGTTACGTAAACAATGTGTGACATCAGCAAGTCATGTCACGTGTTGATTTGATTCAAATGAATTAAGCGTTTCTTTTTCCCCAATCAGAGGGCACATCAACAATTAAGTGAAACAATGAATAATGTCATCACATTACAAGCCTACGTGAGTCATACAATTTCCATAAGCTAGACGTGGGAAATCCGCAGACCACATAGGATGGTGGCAACTTTTCAAGGCCTAGCATCTTGCACTAAAGTAATTCCCATTTTTTTCTAAAGGCCTTCCAACACTTTGTCACGTACATTTACACAACTCATCTGATAACAGCTACACAATTCTATTTTCCTTTTTGAGAAGAACTGCGATTGCAAAGAGAGGTTGTCTCATTTCAACAATTCATGACAACAAAGGTAAATCTGCTCAATGTAACAAACGGATGTTCAGGACAATCACTTGCTGCTAATTATTGGTTTTCATTTTACAGACAAAATCCATGCTCACATTTACAACAAGTTCAGTGGGATCATTGTATTGTATTGAGGCATATAAAAGTCAACATTATAGGAAAAAGGAGCAATCATGATTTTTGTAACAAACATTAATAAGAAAGAGTCCACCTCAAACAAACCTCAAATTTCCACAATTGCTTGTGTTTTGTCAACAGTCATGTCCATAAAGATATATGATTGATTCATTAAATAGCTATTGTTCCACTAACAAACGGCTTCATGGCACTGGATATCAAAAACATCCTGGAATGTCAAACAATCCATAGAATAGAGACACAGTGGCCTACAGTATAACTTTTTTGGTTCCATAAATTGGTGTTTTAAATACACGAGGCCACTTGCTACTATGACCGTAATGTTTGGATATGTGTAGAATGTCGTTTATCATAGGTTATTGTATTATATCCAAACATGGTTTACTTTTTTTATTTATGTATGTGTCCACACTTATAGTAGGCACTGCATTTCCTCATATTTGAGCGTGTTTGTCATTAACATGGAATTTGTTCTACCCATGTTCTCATAATTAGGGCCCGATTTACAGAAATGTTTTATAAATGGCACAATCCCATAGGAAAAAGCTCCATGAATCAGGTCCTCAATGTTTCTGTAATCATTAAAAAAATTACTTATTAGGTGTATTTTAATAAAAGCACACCGTTTATTTTTTTCTGATTGTTAGCAACTTTCAGGCAGGTTTAATTCAAGAGTGATAATATCCCAGGAGTAAAAGCCTCTATTCCTGGTTTTTCCTGCTGTCTTGCGCTATAGGCGGCTCACATTGCTCATCAGTGAAATCAAAGGAACTACAACGCTTTGTGCTTTTGGCCAACACCCACTCATGTGAGCAGTTGCTATAATTCCTGGTATACAAACATAACGAGTACATTAATAAAACATTTCGTAGTAAGTTTCTTTAAATAAAATGATACATTTGTACTCGTGGACTACCCTCTACTTTTCGTCCCATTTTTTTTGTCTTTTCAATGAGAATCTATTAAAGCTGCACTTTTCAAAAACACAAATTCCAGATGGTATGAACAGAAAAATGTACCTCAAAATTATTTTGTTTACGAATAGGCTAATGTTAATATGCCAAGGGGCATAAAGGAAACCGGATTGATTGATGGACGTTTTTAAAAGATAAATATCAACCTTCCCCAGAGACGCGCACACAAAAGAAAAGTACACTATAAGCATGCAAAGAAGCGTCAAGTAATTTACATACGTCTGCAACCTTTTAGGGGCTTGCTTTGTTAAGCTGCTTGAGAAGTCTGATCCTAAAATATATGTACTGGTGAAGTCTTAGTTACTTGCCTGCAACTGTATTTCTCAGTATTGGTATCTTTCACAGATTGACATGCTTGAATATTCCCCGTCAGACCGGGAATCCTCAGTGATTTAAAAAAAAAAAAAAATATATATATATATATATATATGAGAATTGCCCATTCTGTCTAAAGCATTCACTTGTGTAGTCCCTCCACCTCACTTTGGTCCTTTATGACCCCAACCAATGAGGTGGCAGGGCTTAAGCTCCACACCAGGCAGCCTTCTTCAGATTTTGAGCCGCATATAGAGACTACATAAAAGATGACTGCCGGGCCTTGAAGCAGCCTATCAGGGGAGGCGGGAGGGTGCATGTGAATCTATGAAAGATACCAATGCTGGAGAAATACAGTTACAGGTAAGTAAATATGACTTTTCCAGCATTGAATCTTTCATACATTCACATGCTTGAATAGAATACCAAGCAGTTAAGCAGGTCCAAATTCGGTTATACCCTGAAGGTAAAGCTTCAGTATACCTAGCGTATAGAAACTTAACTTAAGCCACATATACTAGGGAAGGCGGGAGAAAAGGCTGCTCTTACCTCAAACTAATAGGTGGGGGTGGTTCGCCTGTCCAACCGCTGATTCTTTGTTGGTGTCTTCTGTTAAGCAGTAATGCTTGGCGAATGTGTGTAGTGTGCTCCAGGGAGCCACTCTACATAGGTCTTTTATCGCTACTCCTGCGTGGAAAGTGACCAAAGCTGCTCTTCCCCTGGTGAAGTGAGCTGTAGGAGATCCAGTGAGCGGGTCACCTTTAGAGTGATGGCAATGGCTGATGCAGTTTGTCACCAAGTGTGAGAGGCCTTGTTTACAGATATATTGTCCCTTTGTGCAACCCGAGAATGCCACGAAAAGCCTTGGAGAAGCACGTAACTCTTTGGTTCTTTTAATATAGAATTGGAGGACTCGTGCAACATCTAACGAGTGCCATTTCCGATACTACTTTAGGTAAAAATTGAGGATGTGTCCCGAGGAGGAGGCGGTCCTTCTGGAATAGGGTGAAATGAGGTTCCGACGAGAGGGCTTGCAGTTCACCGATTCTTCTAGCCGATGTGATGGCTATTAGAAAAGCAACTTTGAAAAGGACACCAGGGAGGTGGGAAGCGATATAGAATGGGACGCCGGGAAGGTGGTTATTCAGGGCCACATTATAGATCAAACCGCGGCCCAAGGGAAGGTCAGGAGGCAGTTACATGCCCAATTGAAGGAAGAGGTCAAGAGAAAAGCGGCAACACACAGGGAGATAGGGTCCCAGCGATCCCTTTGAGACCTGCAAATAGCACGGAAACCTTTAGAAGTGCAACAAATGGGGCGGCCAGCGCACTACTCAATGCTTGCGAAGCAATAATTTTATACGAGTGGACAAGGCCAATAGGCTACTGGGGGCAAAATAGAGAAAACAAACCAGATGCAACCATATCGAAAAGCTGCGGGATGCTAATGGGAAGTGCGTCTCTTCGGAGGAAGGTAAACTACGAATCATGGAAGACTTCAAGGAGCACACATCCCCCTCACCAGGCAGATCTGACCGCGTCCCAAGAGTTTATACTTAGTCCACATTCACCCCAGATTGCCCAGACACATCGTGACCCGTTGGAGGAGCCAATCTCGGCCCAAGAGATCGAGTTTGCAATCCGCTCCCTGGCCCGGATGGGTTTATGAATACATTCTATAAAACCTTCAGCACGGACCTGATCCTTCACCTGACAAAACTCTTCAATTCCCTCTGGTCCGCTGGGACCGTTACAAAGTCCATGGCAGAATTGGTCACTACACTGATTCTGAAGCCAGGCAACGATCCTATGGAATATACATCCTACCGCCCCCATTGCATTGCTTAATACAGATTCAAAACTCTTTAGCACAATTATAGCACAACATCTGGTGGACATCCTCCCGACACGAATTGATGAGGATCAAATGGGCTTCATTCAAAATCGATCAGCACACGACAATATTTGCCGCTTCATTGACCTAGTTGCCCTGGCCCCTCAAATTCCAGGTAAGCCGTCACTATCGCTAGACGCCCACAGGGCCTTCGATAGCATGTCTTGGGACTGCTAACTAGTCCTAAAGGGATTTGGCCACCGATTCTCCAAGCTAATCCTCAGGGTTGATTCTCAATGGTCTCTACCTGTAGATCTGTGCAAAGGGATGTGACCGGGCTGACCCTTATCCCCCCTGGTATTTACCTTGGCAATGGAGCCTTTAGCCCAGTGGATCCGCCTCCACCCAAACATCCAGGGCTTCAACTACATTTTTCACGACGATATGGACTATAAGTTTAAACAAGTATACACCTTCCAAAAACCACAATCATCCAGGAACTACAAACCAACACCTAAAGCAAAGCCAATGACACCCACACCACCGCCAACTTCGCCTCAGTCATCAGACTGATAGTCATCCAGCGAAACAATTAGAAATAGCTCCAGCAACATCTACATCCTCAACAGCTACTCCAAAATATTGTTTTTTTTAAACAATTTAAAAAATGCAAAAAATACAAGGACTTATCCGCAATTTCAACCATCACAGAATCAGCTGAGATCAACAACATTAGAACAACCCACCGCAAGAGGAGGAGGGGTAGGAGGAGCAGGGTCAGCCTCTCCAAATCTCACATCAAGCAGCGAAGGAATGCAAACAAGATCCAGAAATATATACCACAACTAGAAAACCTAATGGTGAACCTCACCAGCTTGGATCTTTCACCACAACCAATGTCAGCCCTAAACAAAGGATTGTCATTTTGTCCTTCAGGCCTGTCAGATTACTTTACAACCAATATTGACCTCTACAAATTCTGCCGGCGTCTAAAACTCAAGCAGTATTGTTCCAACATGACCTCACGAAAACAAGTTCAGATTCTTATCAGCAACACATGTAGAAGATGCAGTTAACCTGGTAAACTCACAAGAACAAAATCAAGTACACACTCCAAACACGCTCAGCTGATCTCAATATTACTACAGGACTATCAGAAGAAACATTAAACCAAAGTCCCAGTTTGTTCCATACTTCGCTACGGACATTGTGATTGATATGTTTTACAAAGCAACAATGCAGGACCTCAGCAGCAAATATCTTTCGAGTAACAAATCCAAAATTCAACACAATGTAGTTCCCATTCATCGGAGGTCATGTAATCCCTGCTCAATTTGTCCGCTAGGACGTCTACTCCTGGCAGGTGTTCTGCTTTCAGCTGGACCTTGTGCTGTAGCACCCATGTCCATAACTTCTGTGCTTCCCTGAATAGCATCTCTGATCTTGTGCCTCCGTGCTTGTTGGTATAATGCATGGAGGTTGTGTTGTCAGTCTGTATCGTGAATACTTGACCTGCTAGTACAGGTAAGGAGGCCTTCAGTGCCCAGCGGATTGCTCTGAGCTCCAGGACGTTGGTGTAGGTGAGACTCTTGGGATGACCACGTGCCCTTTGTCTGTATTTCTGCCTAGTGTGCGCCCAACCCTGAAAGGGACGCGTACGTTCTGAGAAGAAGCATAGACGTGGGAGCTTGATATGGCATCCCCTGTGACAGATTTTGTGGGGTGCCCCACCATTGAAGTGCTTTGTGGAAGATTGGTGGAAGTTGGATGACATCTTCCCATGACCCATGAGCTTGGGCCCATTGGTGGTCCAGAGCCTCTTGTATTGACCTCATCCGTAGTATGCAGTTGGGTATGAGATGTATACATGAGGACATCATGCCCAGGAACGACTTGAAAGATCATACCATGGTTGTTGTACTGTCGAGGAACCATGAGATTAGTTGCAGCAGCGTGGATACTCTGTCTGCAGAGGGTCGTACTCTGGGGATGCAGGTGTTCAACTCTGCCCCCAGGAAGAAAGCAGTCTTGGCAGCCACTGGGCAGGATTTGGCTTAGTTTATGAAAAACCCTAGGTCTTTCAGGAGATTCGTCGTCTTTACAACTGCTGCGGTTGCGAGGTTGAATGAACGTGAACCAATCGTCTAAATAGGGAAAAACCTCTGTTCCTGAGCGTCTGAGGTTTGCTGCCACTGGTTGTGCATCTCCCACTGAGAACGTGAGAAATCTTCTGTGTGCAGGGTGCATGGGGATATGGAAGTACACATCTTCCAAATGCAGGTTTGCTAGAAGGTCGCATTTGTTTAGCCATGGTAGAACATTTTATAAGGAGATTATTTTGAATTTGATGTGCTTGACAAACTTGTTTAGCAGCCTTAGGTCCAATATTGGTCGCCACTGGCTGTTCTTTTTCCTAGTCAGGAAGAACCGGGAGTAGAAGCCTTTTCCCCTTTGCTTTAATGGGACTGGTTCTATGGCTGTTTTTTGGAACAGTTTGCGAATTTCTATTTTCATATGTTTCATCAAATGTATTTTGCGTGCTGGAGGCGGAAGGGAGGCAGGTTGGTTTAAAAAATGTGATCGCGTGTCCCTTGCGAATGACTTGTAACACCCACTTGTCTGATGTAATGTTTTGCCAATGCTGGCTTATCCTTCCGCCCACCGGGGTGTGCTGTTGAACGGATGGGTATGGATTGTCAGTTCTGTTTAGATTGTATTTTGGCGTGGTTCGAGCCACGTCTGCCTCTTTGGGTGCTGAATCTGGCCGTGGATTGGTGCTATTTATTGTCTTGAAAGGTACTGCCTTGCGTTCTCTGACCATAGGCCGGTATGTTGTAACCTCTAAATCTGAAGGATGAGCCCCAAAAAGACCGAAAAGAGCAGTAGTCCTTGTCTGTCTTTCAGCGAGCTGAAAACTCTGGCTGTGTCCGACCAGGAGTCTCTTTCGTCATAACAGAACAAGAGTCTTTTTTGCCTTATCAAATCGTGTGAATAAAACACGCTTTTACATTAATTCAGAGGATTTGGAAATTTATTTTCAATATTAATAATTTTGGAAGAATAGAAACAAATTGAAATTGACTCCACCTTTAAATAAGTATAACAGAAACTTATTCGAAGTAATAAAGTAATTTAGCTCTAAAAAGAACAAAGTGTGAGTACCAGACTATTAGGTGGTTTTCACCCAATCTTTTTCGTGTTTGCAGCATTTAACATAACCCTTGTGTCAAAGGGCGTGCTTTAATCTTGTAGCTCCTAGTATATCCACCAACCTATAAAAGGAACAAAAGAACAAACCTATATGTTTGAACGCTTTATGAATAAAGTCATAGTGCCCACCTCTTTTCCACTCTTCATCTGTCCGATTTAATGCCTTTCAAATGGCCATAAATCTTTTTGCCAAAAAGGTCATGTCTGTCGAAGGGCATATCTAAAATTGGCGCTTGAACTTCTGGTCTGAAATTGGTTGCCTTCACCCAAGCCTGTCTTCTGAAGACTGTTCCGTGGGCTATTTGCCAAAAACCTGATTCAGCAAAGTCTACTGCTGCATCGATCATGTGATCGGAGGTGGCTTCGCCATCAGTTATTGTTGCCTTTGCTTCCTCTTGAAACTCTGCCAGTAGGTGTTTGGTTAGTTTTGATATATGTAACCAGAATTCTCGGTCAAATTAAGCTGTCATAGCTAGAGCATTATCTGATGGTTAGAGATGCTGATGATGAGACCTTTCTGCCCATGGCTTCAGGTTTTCGTCCTTCCTTGTCAGGTGGTGCTGTCAGTGGCGACAAGGGGTTTGCTAATTTCTTTCTTGCCATGACTGATGACTAGGTTGAGTTTTGTGTGCACTCTTAAATCTAAAGGCCCAGACACGGCTCCTCTATGCTTGTCTCTGGTCGTGATACCATATCAGGAGTAGACAGAGTTGTAGAAAGGATTCTTACGCCTGCATCCCAGACTGTCTAAAAGTGGGATAGCAGTGACAGTTCTTCGCTTATCCCTGTATTTGTAGAGGACCGATTTCTTCTCCTCTGAGGTTACCTGAATTTTGAAAAGGGCTGCTGCCTTGCCAATAATGGTGTGGAAGGATACCAGGTCATCAGGTGGTGAAATTTCCCCTGGGGAAGCACGCTTTCTTGGTTTCTCCATTACATAGTCATCCCACTCACTGCGTGTGCCTAGGTCATGTGTGATCTCTCCTTCCTCTGGTTCTTCTGTGTCTGAAGTCCCTGAATGGGTCCTCCTCCCAATCTGAAACTGACACAGTTGAGGGTCCCATAGCTGGATCCCTTGCTGGCGAGATTCTCCTCCGTCTAGGTGAGGTTCTTGGAGGTGAGACTCTTAACAGTGACGCACTGCATGACAGTTGTCGGACCCTGGGCCTGCAATAAAGTTCAAGGGTGGGTGGGAGTTTACAGGTTCTACTACTAGTAGGAGAACCCCTTGGCGTACTCTAATGTGGGGACTTGTCTCTTTGTGGAGATCCGGTTCTCCTTGAGCTTGATGATGCATTTCTGTCTGGGAGCAGATGGTGCCAATGGTCTATTGAACTCATCTATGATTCTTTGCATGGATTCCATAAGCATAGGGTCATATGGGTCTGCGGCGTCCTCCATGGTAGGATGCCATGGTGGCCTATTCTCTTTCGGGGTATAAATGGGTTGTTCCCCCATGACTTCAGTGTCAGAAAATTCTTCTTGCAGAAGGATATCTGGTAACTCCACCATCTCCATGATCGGTGATAATTGTATTATCACAGGTTCTTCCTGTCCCCCTGGAGTGGTTAGAGTTGTGTCTTTAGCCTTATTTTCGCTGTCCTCCATGGGCGGTGGGCCTACCATTGACAGGATGGTCATGGACAGCTTTTCTGGCTTGTTTTTCCCTGTCGACGTTGGTGGTTTCATTCATAGACAATGATTTTGTGGACAAATGTTGTAACATTAGTTCCGTCGACAAGAACTTTGTGGATGAATGGTGTGTTTCCTTCGTCGACAATGGTTTTGTCGACGATTTTGATGAGGATTTGCTCATCGACGAGGACGTTTGAAGCGTGGTCATAGACTATTTCCTTTGTGGACAGCCTGGACATCGACAAACTCATTACTGCTGCTCGTAGACGGCCGTTCCCCAGTAGAAGATTTAGAAGTTATCTCCTTATCTTTTGAGGTATTTTTTTTCTTCTGCATGATGCTTTTTCTGTCCTCCAGTGCTTAAGGTGTAAGGGAGCTCTTCTCTACCTTTTTCCTGCTCTTGTGAGGAGGGGAAGTTCCCCTTTCCACTGAACTGAAGTTTTTCTTTCAGTTGCTTTGTGAGATGTAACAGCGGCTGTTCTGGCAGATTCCTCATCCAAGGAGTGGCACTTGGACTCCAGATGTAATAGCAGCCTTCTGTGCCTGTCTTGTAAAGTCTTCTTGGGGAAAGTTTTACAGATTTCACACTGGTGGATATCATGACGGTATAAACAGTAAATACACTTCATGTGGATCCCTCATATACACTAGTTTCTTTCTGCATCTGCTGCAATCCTTGAACAAGGAGGGCCTCGTGGCAGTTGGCGTTTCCTCAACCATGGTGTGAAATAGATCTTCAGTCAACGAAAAAAGGTTGAAAACGTGTGCTTTCTGGGCCCAGAAAGTCACACTTGGCAGTCCTTGACTAGATAAACAAGGAAAGGTTCAATTTGAACTGTAGCTTGAACAGCTAATATTAGGAACAAACGAGAAAGCTCAAAGTGCTGAGAGGATTCCCCCTGTCTGGTAGACTGGGGTCAAAAATCGGAAGATGGCCGCCTGGGGTGGAGGTTAAGCCTCGCCACCTCATTGGTTTGGGATCATAAAGGACCAAAGTGAGGTGGAGAGACTACACAAGTGAATATCTCTTTAGACAGAATGGGAAATTCTCATTGCCTTTTACTATGGAAATAATATATAATTATTTTTAAATCACAGAGGATTCCCGGTCTGACGGGGAATATTCAAGCACGTGAATCTATGAAATATCCAATGCTGGAGAATTGGCTGATAATTATCAAAAATGTCTGCATTGGCAGCTCAAGCAATTCTAATAAATCGTAGGTTTGGTCAATTCTCCCTTGTGCCGATGCTGGAATTTTATAAAAAGAAAGTTTTGCCTGCCGACAGATCTTGACTGTGCTGTGCTGTGCTAGAAGGTCACTTCTGCGTATTTGACTAAATCACCAAGCTTAACGTGGCATGCTAAGATTATGCGATTGAGACTAAACCCTTTGCCAACTCGGGAGATCACAGGTGCTAGAGACAGGTGGCAGACTTGTAGCTTTTGTCTTCAAGTCAACCAAGTGGAGATATTGAGACTATGTGTTGTCACATTGTCAATCTTTGAATGATCACAGGTGTTTTTATTTTGGGCAGTTGTTGCAAAAATATGAATTGTTATCTCTGGAAATTATGCAACAGTCCATAATGTTTTCTTATGATTCGAATCATTGGATGTCAGCTGCTGTGCATTAAAAGACATTTTATCCTCAACTTTTCAAAGTTGAACTGTGTTCAAATATTTTAGGTGTTTTTTGTATGTAAATGAAGCTCAATGAATTGTAAATGATAAATGTATTTTGCATTTGATAAAGGTTATTTTTATAACCATATAACAATAAAAGGAAAAAAACAATGAAAAGGGTACTTTGTTAGAAAGACAGCATGTAGCTCTGCTACACCGATCCGGGAAGCTCACACTCATCGCATTCGTGGGATGTTAGAAGAAAGTTCACTGCAGTGTATTTGTCCCTCTCCAGCGGTTTGTTTTTAAACCTCCTCAAAACTCTAGCAAAATACATGTAGTTGGTGGTCAGAAGTCAAAACAGGACAGGCCTCTAGAAAACTAAAGGCATGCAGTAACCACCAAAGTACAAAGACAACCAACAGAGAAAGGTAATAATATCCATACTGCCTGTTAACCGATCCGGGGAAAAGAGATTAAGGGGCCACTTGAAAATATGCATGACAGCCCAGTACATTTATATAGAAGCCCATCAGGCTCAATTTCCTGGAACCAGCAAGCATGTTTCTGGGATCAGGGTGGATATTAAGCACTGTATCCCGGACGGCTACAACAGGTTTATGGTGAAGGAAAGCACAAGCGCCAAACAGGAATACAACTAAAGTTTGGACCCTCTTTTAAGGAACAATCGAGGATCATTTTGGAAACATTTCAAACTGATTAGGACCCAAAGTATCAAGTGCAGAATTGACTGAAGCCAGAAATGATGTGGGTCAAAACCTTCAAGCTGCATAGAGATCAAACACCAGGATCAAAAGTAGGATGACTGCCACAAGCCCTGGGAATGGACGAAGGAGCCAACAGACGCAGATCTTAAAGGTATATAGTCCTAAAGTAAAGGGGAACAAGTCAATATTCCCATTTCAAAGCTGCCAATGACTGTCACCTGAGCTTTGCGATTAGAAAGATTTTGATTGTACCCATTTTTATTCTTTCAGAGCCTTTTCCTGCTTGATATTTAGAGCACCCACCGTCAGAGTGGGATTCCTAATTGGAACTTGTTTTAGGCGCATACTAAGAGCTTTTCTCAGAGCCAGATCAAATACAACTCGAAAAAAAGAATACCAAAAAAGGATGGGTTCCAAAAAGACAGTCATGTGATAAGAGACAAGTGCATCATAGTTCTCTGGTTGTTCAGTACAGTGTCACATTTCTTGGGAGATTATGTTTAACTCCTTGTCCAAAGGAGTGGGCAGAACCATGTACCACACACCCGATGAGTCGTAATTCAGGGTCACCTTAGGCAAGTGTGATATGAAGATATTAGGCATTTAACTGAAAACTGTAGTACAATGGGGACATCGGACATGCACAAGTGTCAATGTAGTCTTATATAGATATGAGAGTGAAGTAGAGAACTGTTAATCCTGTGGGCACATCTGGAATGACAAAGAAAATTGATTCTGGGACAAATACTCCACGTTAATTATCCATGTTCTTCTGAGGGCACGTCCTGCTGGAGCTAGGCCTTTTATTCATCAGTCTAATGCCACTTGCCTACAATACACAAATGAATACACAAGAACCCGACTTTATTGGCAATGCCTGTTATTTTTATGGCAATTGCCGATGAGACCAATCACAATCATTTGAATGGACAAGTGGATAGCAATAACTGGCAATTAACTATACAATACCCATACAAAAGTCAGAACAAATGTTGATGCCAGCTACTGCTATTAAGGCATATTATTTTGCTGTGAGCCTGCTCCATTTAGAAGGGTCATTAACTACTTGGAAATGGCTCCCACTTTGACACAACTTTTGAACTATAACAGATCAGGTGTTAATTTGCCGAAGAGCACAAACCCAATAGAAAGTACCTTCATATGATCCAACTTCAAGAAGAGTCCCGCTCTGTTCAAGTTCCCAAAACTCTGAAACAGTAAGAAATTGGTAGTCTACATCAGGCACTTCACCTTCACGAGGGGGACGGGTTGTACCTAAATAAAAAAAGAAAAATATTAATGCAACAGCAAACACTCTTAAATATATACATGTATACATACATTTAATAGTTTAAAACTACCACCTCAACTACTAATTCTCAAATCGTTGCCCAAATGGCATCTAGCCACAATCTCCTGCAGTTTGCAAAGTAAAAGAGGACTAATGCACTGCACCACGGGCAGGATAACCATAGAAAAAGTGAGTCTACTGCTAAACACAATGTCCATACCTACATGACCAGTGAAATTGCCAAATTTAAGTGGGACAGCAATGGCCCCCACTTTAAACGGCTGTATTTGACCCCAACAGGCTCGGACTGGCTTAAAGGGCAAGAGAGCAATGCCCGAATCAAAAATGCAAAATGCTGGTGTGGGCCAGTTTGTTTGGGTCAAAGTGGGCCACTTTTTTGGCCAATGTCGGCCACTTTGACGAGTTCCTTCACTATGCGTCTAGTAGTTTTGACTAGTGTTGCTGAATAATATCTTTAAAATGCACAAATTGCATTACATTTCACAAAAACACTCACCCTTGGGTACTATTCAAACAATCTGTCACCAAAGGAATGAATTGCCATTTGCAACTGTGGGCCACTTTTTCATTGGTATGCCCTTGTCCGACCCTGGATCCCAAGTACAAATCAAATTGGCTGCAGAAATGCCCCAATGATAAATTGCTAGGTAAGCTTTAAAGGGGCTATATACTATGTGCGCATAAAACCCTGTGTGGGGAAATAGATACATTTACCAGTTTCAGCTTCTGGCTGAGGAGACCATTTTGAACAAAACAGCAAAGAATTCCAACACTGCCACTTACTTTGTCCAAATTATAGCGAGCCAATGGAAAAACCGATGAAGATTTGCCATAAAAAGATCTACGGATAGTGTGTGTTTATTTAAGAGTGTGTGTGAGAAGGTGAGAAAGAGAGAGAGAGCGAGAGCGAGAGACTCATCAGGTAGTTTGCCTGACCGGGTGGAAGAGCACTTATCACCAGATGTGGTTGGGCACATTTCCTTGGCATATATGGCCTTGTCAGTCTTCCTAGTCAAAGGACTTACCCAATGAGGCGTATGTGCTCCAGGCAAGCACCTACCGTCACTGATTTAGTAAGATAGCAGCATAGATTTATCCTTTTGAAAATAGAATCCTTACCGCGAAATCAAGCCAAAGAGAACTGTTCCCCGTTCTCAAGGAGGTTGAGGGGAACATTAGCACCCTCCCTTCTATAGAAAAGAGACATATGGTGTATTTAGCATGGCTTCAAGGATAAAATTAACTCTCACTGAGCTACCATTTAAGCACACTGCATGAATTCATCACATACGGGTATCAATGTGTTCAAGAATTTAAATTGCCCAATTACACATCCTCTGCTTCAAACAAATATCTGAGGGTGGCCTGATGAATATCGTCAAAAGTGAATTCTTCAGTTTGTATTGGTGATGTATGCCCAGCTAGCATCATTCAGGATACCATTGGCTGTCTGGCCCCTCATATTACCAAGATTATAAATTCCTCATTTGCCTCATCGGGGTGCCCCGCATACTTAAAGATGTATGGATTACACCTACCCTTTAAAAGGAAACACTGGGGTAGTGGGTAACTACTGCCCTATTACCAACGTCCCGTTTTGATCTCAAATTCTGGACAGGGTGGCATACCTGCAGTTTCAGAAGCATATGGACAAATATGGCCCGTTAGGTAAGCTGCTATCCGGTTTCCGTGCTATTCATTGCACAGAAACCACTATACTTGAGTCGAGAACAAACCTGGTCAACATTGTGGACTCTGGTAAGGTGGCCTTATTAATGCCTCTCAGCAGAGTTTGATCTTGTTGATCATACCTTGCTGCTTGAGAGGTTGGAAGAAATTGCAAATTGTTCCGAAGCTGCTCCATTCTGGATGCCATCTTTCTTGGGGACAAGGATGGCTAGAGTGGCCTCCGAGGGCTTTCAGGCACCTCTGGAATTGCTGACTTGTGGAGTTCCACAAGTGACATGCCTCTCTAAGTCTTTGTAGAATCTGTACACCTGGCCGAACTTTGACCTTCTGTACAGCGTCAGCATTAAATATACCAACTATGCCAACGATGCACAGGTGGTCTTTGAGCAGACGGGTGACGATGAGCGGGACACACAGTTAATTAATCAAACATACAACATGATTCAGGGATGGATGAACACCAACTCCCTGGCTTTAAATAGCAGCAAGACCGAATTCATGTTTGTAGGCTCCAGTCAACATTTGAGAAAGTTAGAGGCAAGGTACAGCCAATTTGAAACAGCTGATTGTGTCATTCAAGTACTCCCATGGGTGAAAACTCTTGGTGTCCATTAGGACTCAAACCTAAACATGAAAAAACCTGTGATGCAAATCAAAACCTCTTGTACCTACAAGACAATTACTTAGGCAGCTCAAACCTTACCTATCATCTGCCAACTTATCTACGGTGGCCACTGCCCTTGTAAACTCGAAAAAAGACTATTGTAATCGTCTTGTCGTAGGCACCGCCACAAATAACGAATATTCTGCCGGTGGCCCAAAATGGGGCTGTTAGAGCGGTATGTGGACTGGCAAGAACGGACCATGTTACTCAGGCCCAGATAGCTTTACACTGGTTGCCGATCCACCATCAAAACTCTTACAAAATGCTAACATTAAAACAAATTTTTGCCAGGGGAAAGCACCTATATACCTTATGAAGAGGCTACGGAATGGTTCGGCCACACGTTCTCTTCACTCAAACTGCCTTGATAAATTACATCAGCCAAGACACAAACTTAAGAACTGGAGGAACTAGCTTTGACACTTCTGCACTTCTTTGGAATGCTATTCTGCTGAATTAAGAACTATCCCAGGCCTCTTGAGCTTTAAATAAGCTATTGAGACTTATTTTTAACTCCAAAGATTAGGCTTCTTTTTTTGGATGTTCTGAATAAGCTGAATTATCTGATGCTTGCATATCTGTGACCCTGACTCTCCACTTTTATGTTATGTTTGTACGTTCCGTCTCCTGTAATGTGTGCACACCGATATCTCTGGGAGTGCTGCGCTCTAAAAACGACTTAATATTTAATAATGAACTTTCACTTTTGTTCTTCATTTGTTACCATGGTTTTATTTTCCATCTAAAGAGACCCTCATGCTATACTACTGAATGTAAAGTTGGCAGTGGTTGGTAGGTTAGGCAGGACTGAGTCCAGGAAAAATTAAGATTAACAAAAATGAATCCCAGAATTATGTTGATGCATTTACAGATTAACAGTCCAATTAAAGTAGACTAGTCTGTTTATTTTACCATTGTAATTGCAGACTGGGGAATTGGAAAGAGGTAGGGGAAGCCCAATGATCAGAAAATATCGGGACACGGCAACATACAAGTAAGACAACTTCTGACAAGCAATAGTCCAACTACATAGACAAAGCACCAAGGAGGCACATTTTAGAACACCATCGAGTCTTGCGAGCTCCTAACAGCACCGGTTTCAAGACTAATTACGGGTAACTGTCATTGGGGACAATATATGTATTGGTGAAAATAACTGTGAAATTTGTTTAAGATATTGTGCCCTGAAGAAGACGTAGCAGGTCGAAACACGTGTTGGCACATTGGCTCATCTTTTGTTACTTTTCGGCACATTTTAGTGCCATGAGAATTCCAATGGACAGAGGAATGTTCAGTACTATGTACATGTTGTATGTCGATACTTGTACTGGTATAATTTGTTGGTTCCCATTAGTTTGAATCTCTAATGCCCGTCATTGCATTGGCACATATTAAAGGTGGTCTACTTTGAAGAGTGAAATGGTCTACAATATAACTTTTTGTGTGCAGCGCGTATCTGTGGCACTATTGTATGGTTAGTTGATTTATGATTGGCTGGGGTAGCCTTTCAGTTCCATTTCAATCGCAGCTGTCTTTCAGTTTATCTTGTGTTCAAATATAAAAATTCCATCAGATATTTGGAGTCTCAGCGCACTCACAATCTAGTTACCCCACACTCTTTATACTCACAGAAGTATTTAGAGTCAATATTTATTTATACCAGGCTTCACTGCCATCTGGATGGTCTCCACAAGCTCGGATAGCTCTTAAGGAGGGGAGGAGGGAGGCAATGAGTGGCGAGAGTGAAAAACACACAATTGATTTGCTGAGATGAGCGATATATGAAGATGGAGTGGATGTGGCAGTAAGGGTCGGGGCAATCACGTGAGCATATCGTAGAGCATGCGAGTGGGCATGCGGTATGTGATCAGGCTTTTGGGTGTGCAGGTACATATGGGGATTATTGTCAGCGTGTGTTTTCTGAAAAAAAGTCTGGTTGGGAGGAAGCAAAGAAGCACCTTAGAGGTAGAAAGGAAAAAGGTAGGAACTATCACTAGCAAGCACACGAAGAGCAGCAAATGCTAGGGTGAGAAAAATGGAAATCACCCAGAACAATAATGGTGGGGAAGGAGGTAAGAATAGTTGCGCACAAGTACAAACAATCTTCAGCACAATATATTCCCATTTAAGATGTCATAGTATATTTCGCAATTCCCAAGGGTCTTGAATATGTTTATACTAGGCTGCTAAAGTGAGCCAGGGTTCCTTACTTTAAATTCTAGTATTTCACAAATGGGCTGATAAAAACAAAACTGAATATGTTCCATTTGTTCAAAGACTCTGAAAACGTTAGAGGATGCAAAATAAAACCACACATTGAGAAGAACCCGGCTGATGGTTCCAGAATAGCCGCAGAAAGAATAGGAAACCCAGATGCAGGGCGAGAAAACTTAGCCGGGTAAAGAATTATCCAAGCATGCCCAACCATTATTGAATCAAGGAAACTTGTTAAAATTCCCACATGCGTGATTGGGACAATGAAAAAAATAGATCACGGATTACATATTGCACGCACAGCATGCCCACCCAACAAAAAGACTAAGTACATAGTCTACTTCAATCAAGTGCAATACCTTTTGGTCTTTAGGAAGACAGATCTTCTCCCCAGTGAACTGGTTGCCAATGTTTAATTGATCTCCGACAAAGAATTATGGCAGAAGATGCCCATCGCAGGCAGAGCGGAAGAAGCCCAACTGTGTTCGAGAATAAGATCCATTGCACTGGAATGTGGCAATTGCACCAAGCAAATCATGTGTAAATCATTGCCACAGAACACACCAGTTTCATCACAGGATATGGCAATACTCTACGCCGCTTCAGCACCCTCTCTCAGGACCCCAGTCTCCACTTCTAAGCTACTGCTTACCGGCTGACATTTTGGAGGCTTCAGGAAAGCTACCTCTTCTCCCAGTGCAACAAACCTGCTGGGATAAAGGTTAAGGCAAACCTCCATACCTCAGTCACCACTCCACTAAAAACACCTGTCCGGCTAAATACTCTTGTTAACCTACCCATCTAGAATCCCTGTCCTGCCTCCAACAACTGCACCAAATTCACATGCCAGAGTATCATCATATTCATCGACTCCAATTGGCAACGTGGAACTTCAAGCACCCTGCATGGTCTCAACAAATATATTACACTTGTTGCATTCTGTGAAGCGTAGTGGCAACCCTCGTGGTATACAGAGCAATGCAGACTGCATATGAAATAAGTTTAAAAAAATAAGTTGATTCCTGCCACAGTTTGATATCTTTGCACATGGAGATGGTGAGGATATGTGCGACTGGTAGTGGCTACTGGGAGAGGGGGCGGTGAGGGGTGGGGGGTGAAGGTGCAATGTGAACCGGGGCTAAGGCAACATTGAGGCTACATGTTTGGTGTTGTTGGGTATAGCTTGGTGTAGACAATGTCTTCAGAGAGACCATGGCAGGGAATAATGATGCAATCCACCAATCTATTTCATGCAAGAAATGTATGCATAATAGGATTTTCATATCGTTAAATATACATAACTTTCAACATCTTCAGCCAAATTAGTTTAGTAAAATTTGGCTACAAAAATCTGCATTTATAGTTCTATAAAAGACAAAAACACAAAAACGGAAGGGCCTCCCTCGAGTTCAGGCAGTACTGTGTCACATATACTTTGTATAGTGTCCATTGTGATTGCCATGCACAATTAAAGAACACACACGGGACAATAGCTCGCAAAACATCCCTAAGCAGATGTAACATACTAGAATTCAAGATCTGGAAATCATTTCTTACAGTCATTATCAGATTTTCAAAGACGTTGTGCACACAGATGCACATATGGTAGAGATTAGACCTTAAAGAGTGTGCTAGTGGTTCACAGTTATGGTCCATCCTTCCAGAGTCTCAATCATTCCATCTTTTCACTATAATTACACAAAACTACAGTGAATCCAAGGCGCAGCAATGCCATTCGTGGTTTTGGCCTCCCTATGGTCAGATATATTCGCACTGTTCAGATATTTTAAACATTTACATACACTTTTCTAGAAATGATTCCAATAAAATGAAAATGTTAGTTCTACTATTTGCATCTATGATAAAAGTAATTCAATGTACTGGGATGTTCAACTGCAGAGGAATCGGAACGTGTTATTACAACAGAAGCTGCAATGAACCAACTGCTTTACAGAAAGATATTTTGCAGGCGCAAACAACGGTTTTTAAATCAGCCAAATGGGACAAAAATTTCACAACAGAATTTTCTAGTGTTCATACAGGCTGTAGTGCCTGGCATACCGCTAACTTTTCACAGAATAGACCTGCAGTGCTAAGTGAAGAACAGATCAATATACTGTGTCTCAATGACTTTCCTGGACACTGTTCGTGTGCGAGGAAACATAGAAGGTGGGGTGTGCTAAATGTTCTGGACTTCTGCCTCACTGCTGATACACACACAATTAAACTAAACTTTAAAAATCCATAGTCATCACCTTTTCCAATGCAAAACGGAAAGAGGAGTAATTATGTGTACGGGATTGAACATACCATGCAAAACAAAAGTGGTGTTTTGCTGTGTCTGAGGCACCACTATATGGTTTAGCTAGACCGAGCAATCATACCAGTGCAAACTGCAGTACCAGCTGACATAGCAATACACGCATCCATAATATAGGTGATCCTCCATGTTCGATACGATTGACCTTTTGGTACTATGCGACAGAATCCCTCATCCGATGGGCATTCGGCAGTATGGCCTTAACTGGTTCTCTTCCCATCTGACCATCGCCGATCAGTAGGTTTGGATGAGGGAGTTTCATTCAAAGCCCTTCCCTGACCCTTTGGGGTACCTTATTGTTTTGTCCAGCAACTCAGGGCATTTAATGTTCACATGGAGTCACTAGGAATTACGGCCACTGGCGCAGTCATCCACATGGAGCTCTACACAGACCACACCGTGAGGTACACCTCTCAACAGGATATGGGACTGCCAACAGGAGATTGGGGTGTAGGGGGGATGCAAGTCGATAAAGTCTCACTGAAATGAAACCCCTCTAAAAACAATTTCTTTCCTTTGAATCTCGCAGTCTTCCTCTGAAGGACAGATTGAGCAGCTCTGGTTGCTCATTCCTCAGCGAGAATAGTCCCAGACGAGGAGTTACATAGAATCCCCGGCTCCCAATGCTGAAGCCGCTTCACTGGCGTTCATAAAAATGAGAATTAGGTTTAAACTTGCCTGCATTACACACAAGGAAGCCCACTCCCCAGCCCATATTCGATGTTTCTGGGGGATCATAAAGGCCACAGTGCAGACATGACTCCTGGTGGCAGCATCTACATTTCCTCTACCTTTAAGAGTGCGGCTCTGCATTCTTCTGTGAGACAGCTCCAACACCTCATAGTTTGGTGATTTCCTTTCCTTTCTGAAGCATTATTCGTTTCCTTGCTTTGCTCCGCATTGGTAGCTGATTTCCAGTTTTAGGGTTGCATTGCATACATTTGAAACATTTGTACTTTTTGTATTGTGCTTTAAGAAGTTTCATGAAATTTAAACTGTGTACCATTATCATTCCTTTTCTGATAGCATTGTAAACTAATGTTTTTCGTTTTTATAAAATAGGGACCGATGCCTCGAGTATTAACTCAGTATATCAATTTTAAAAAAACAGTAGATGCATAATTGTTTCACTATGTAAAAGCACCTGCTTTACAGAATGCCCACACTGAATATTAAAAAAATACATTTGCACCTTCCGACATAACCTACACTCAATGCCCTCAATATGAAGGCCAATCCAATTGGCTATTGTAGACTACCGCTATATAAATCGTAATTTCTTTTGTTTTAGATTTCTGTTTCTTAGCTTGTTTTCGCCTAGTACAGGGGATCCGCTTCTCTCACCCTTCATTACACATCACTTTATAACTAAACATTGTCTGCATTTCAGTGAAGTGAGATACCAGGGTAACTGAAAAGCAACCCAAGTGGCTCCATATAAAGGTTTAAAATCACTGGGAAGAGTACTGACCCCTATGGGACTATACAGGTGCCCAAGTGTGGGTCATGTCTGAAATTATCCAGCTACAGTACTTGGCATCTGTCCAAGAGATAGGAGGTGAAGCAAAGAACTGGCTGTGAACCTCAATCTAATCTGTGAGTACGCTTGTAAATGTAAAGTGCTTGATCGTGCCAAATGTGGCAGATAGGTCAAGGAGTACCAGGAGCTATGGTTATTCATGGTTTGGAGAGCATCATGGCCTGGATGCAGTTTCTGAATACGGATCGGTAGCTACAGAGCAGGCCATGTTGGTTAAAAAAAAAAGAACCAATAGTGGTCAAGAGGGAAGAAAGAACTAGGTTCAGTGAACATTAGAAGCCAGTTTTGTTACACCCTACAGGAATAACAAGGATATGGAACACAAGCACCATATAAGCAACGATTGCATATCAAAGCAGCTCTGGGTCTAATCCTTTTGTTTATTTATTACACTAATGTAATGGCAATTGGTGAGTTATAAGTGCATTCAATTTCATCCAATTGCTTAACTTGGGTCCAGGAAGGTAAAGTAGTTTACCCAAGATTACAAATGTGGTCAATTGTAGGTAATTAGGATTGAAACCCAAGTCACCGGAGAGCAGTGTCAGCAAAACAGTCATGAGCCCACATCACCAGCCAAGAAAAGACTTACTGACGACACTGAGCAAACCATTGTTTTTTCAACAGGTGAGCATCTGAAAGTCTGCTAGGACTGGGGCACAGCTAGTCAAACATGGCCAACTGACACAAGCTGAAGGTTTCCCAGCCCGATCAGCCTTGCACTATGGTACAGTAAGTGCCAGACTGAGTGCAAGCTGCTGGTTAGTGACTGTATAAACAGTTTCTGATCAGGTCTCCGAGTTGAGCATTTATGCATGTTACTTGGGTTCAAGTGCCAGGCTGTTTTCACACGAACAGACTAGATTCATAAAAATGTATTACTCATAACACGAAGCATCAGTGGTTTTAACATGATACAGCTCTACACTCCTTCAAATTAACGGGCAGGTAAAACTCCCCAAAGCAGTGCTTCACTCCCACTTGGACAACGTCGCAGCATGTGATAGGGAAACAGTGAATGAATATATATTATATATTTTTTGTTTTCATTTGACAGTGTCACGAATAGCTTACTCTGTAGTTATGGACAAGTTGGGTTCCCCTGAGGAACAGCAGTTTTTATGCAGCTTATATTTATTCTGTGACATAGATTCTCCAAACCGGTAAAGTTGCGAACAGGTCTTGCTTTAGAAATCCTGAGCTTGCAACAACATAGAATGCCCATGTATGGATGAAACTGCCCACTTGTGCTTACAAAGCAAGATTAGTACATTATATAGCCAAGAAACCGCTGCGAGAGAGTAACTTTGACCCTGGGCTAAATCTGAACTCCTGCCAGGGCGCCAAGACCTTTGTAAGACTACACTAACTGTAAAAAGAATAAATGCTCTCCTTGTGAATGGGGGAGGGCAGAGAGATAATGAGAGAGGTCAGGTGGTTCACATGGTAGATTGTACGACTATGTGGAGTCCGCTGCAGAGGAAATAAAAACATGTGTCTGAGCATTAAACAGAATACTGTTTTAGTGTTTCATTTTGCCGTAAAGTTATTTTCTGAACACAGGCGTGAATACAAATAAGTATTTTCCCACAGCAGGGAAGGGAAAGAGGTAGAGCACAGCAGAGTTGAGGAGTTTAGACATTTGGTACCATTTGGTGATTCTGAAACAAACCTTTCAAAAATATATTCTGCAGCTCTATATCTGGAGGAGAGTGCAAAGATATAGGAGGGTTCCAAAAGGAAGCATAACTGACTGCCATTTTTCGACCACCACAACTTGGCCACCACCGTGCACTGCTCAGGATACGGCATACGTTATACAAATTACATGCATCTAACTCAACTATAAAACTCACTTGAACGAGAACAAAAAAAACACATGCACAAGAACTCTAAGAGTAAAATATGCCCAAAATATTTTGTGGCCTAGGAGCTCAAAATAGAACATTTGGTGCAACTCCATCCAACTGCTCAAATGATGGAACATGTGGAATAAGGCATGAAAAAGGTGCATTTTTTAACTGTAAGGAAAATGCACGGTTTAGACAGGCACATAGCCTAAACACGCTAGACGCATGTTCGCCAAAGGTAAAATTGGTTTGGAAGCATCAGGAAGCGCAAGAATCCATTACTTATTTTGGTTTGTTGAAAAAATCCATCCAACATTTTTTTTAATCCTCTCTCTGATGATTCAATCTTTGAACAAAGGTTTTTCAGGTTTGAAAACTCCGAATTTAAAAATGGCAGTGTTGTCCTCTACGTGAGAGAAAATCTCCATCTTTCTCTAAAACATGCTTAAAATCTTATGTGATGGGGTGGTCCCGAGTTCTGTTTGATGGTAGCCTGGATGCGGTGAGCACTAGTAAGATGGATTAGCGATAGTAGAGTTTGTGGATGTTCGAGAATATTTGAGTAGTTTAACATTCAACCCATCATAAGCTTGACAGAAAAAGCATTTAAAACAATAGATCAAGAATGAACATTGAGAAACGGTAACAATGGAGCAGCAGTGTGTGGAATCATGATAAATATTTTCATTACATTTAGAAAGTATTCTGCGTTTGAAAAAAAAAAATCTTTTTCTAAACATAATTAAAATAATGGGCATGGTGTGTGCAGTGATTGAGGAGAATTGTGGCTGTGAAACATGGCCAAGAGAAGGAATAATGAACCGCAAAGTTACACAAGACCAGAGGCCCAAGCGCATCCAGCATGTGTGGTCATTACAGGTCATTTGAAATGGGCGTGCATTTTGCTTCCGTCTGAGAAAACATCTGCATGTCCTCTGTAGAATAAAAATTGCAATGTGACAAAGATTCACATATATGCCATGTATGAAAAAACACATACAGCCTAGTTTAAACACAATTGGGCAGTTTAAACACAATTGGGCAAATGAGAAGACCCGAGAGGGAACTATGGATCTTCATGAAAAATGTTTGGTGCATCCTGTGTTTTGGCAAAGAATAGCGATGTATGGAATGTGTACATACAAAAATCACCTATAATAGAGACGTATGGAGCTTTGAGACATGAAGAGAAAACAAAGCAGTATTTTAAAATGGATTCATCCTGCACATAGGGAGACAATGAATGACTGCTTTTATAAATATTGCATTTTCCACGTATTTAAGGGAATGTGGGCAATGACAATGGTAGGAAGTGTGGGTGGCTACAGGAAAGTCTGATGTCAGGGACATGATCGAGAGGTGTCTGCATTTAAACTCAAACCCATCTATATTGTAAAGGTTACATTTCAATGTCACAACTTGTAGGCAAAGAGCAGGAACAAGTATCGAGTGAGTACAGGAAGAAAAGAAATGTGACTATCAGTGGCAGCAACTTAGTACCCCTTATTCTAGAGCTCAGCAAGAAGATGACGTTTTTTCAGAAACTGCCATTTAACACTTTTACACAACAAATACGACTGACGCCTATAGCCAAATAGCCAAAGAGGCACAAAATCCTTGAAATTCAGTCAATAGAAAATGTGCATAGTGATTCCGCCTTAAGGGAGATGAATAGGCGCAAAGAATTGTGGGATGAAACGGCCATCATTGCATCTTTGGAAACGAAAGAGGGTAACCTGGCGGACGGTCTAAATACACAGACTATGCAGGGTTGTCGGTGGATGAACCTTATGGCTAGCTGGGATCTCGAATATCTAGAACCGAATATAGGGCCAGGTATGGGGGTAACTTGGACTAATGGGAAGGTAGGCTATAGGCTAGACTATATGTTTGTAAACAAAAAACTAAACCTGTCCACTATTTCTTTTGAACATATTGATACCACTCTGAGTGACCATACACCCATTAGGGGTGTATTTACTAATGGTTTGGAAAAGAAATGGGATGTGAATAATGTGATGAATATACAATTCTCAGCTGGCGGAAATAGGATTACTTGGTCGGACAAAAATTTAACCATCTTCAATGAGCTGTTTGATCGTCTACCCATAGATGGGCAAGATATTGCTTTGAATGGTCTCTATCCTATAACTAATCTGCTGGGTATAATACGGAGGTCAAACAGCAAGCTTATTGTGAAAAATATAAGGGGTAAAAATCACTCACACAAATATGATCAAATGATCTATGATAGAAAAAAAGAAATGTTGGGTAAGATTAGCAAACTTAAGCAGACATGTGACTTGGATGAAGAAGAGAGAAGTAAGAGAATTAGAAATATAAAGACTCAGTACAAAAATTGGATCAAGGACTATAAGTATAATACCAATAATGCTAATTGGAGGTGCTTATATAAGATATGCAAAACTCATGACTCAAAAAAATTTTGGTATTTATATAGACAATTCCTGATGGACGGGGATTGTAGAGAAAATACAAATGTGAGTCAAGATGCATGGAAGCAATATATTACCGACCTCTACTTTAAGACTAGTGACATGTCTGCTAATCCCACTGGGATAAATCTATATGACCAAGATACTATTCCCTTTGGTATTTTGGATATTAAGAAAGTGATCTCAAAAATGAAATCCTCACTTGCTCCAGGCCCGGATGGGCTGGCTAATGCTGTTATTAAACAAAACCCTATGAAATGGGCAGGGATTCTGCTACAGCTCTTTTCCGGTATATGGGAGACAGGCCGCATACCGGATAGCTGGAGGAAAGCAATAGTGGTCCCTATTTTTAAAAAGGGGGATAGAAAACTGCCCGATAACTATAGATTGCTGGCCATGGCAGATAGTAGCTGTAAGATCTTTTGCTCCCTTTTAGTGGAGAGTTTAAACAACTGGATAGAGGAAAAGGGACTTCTGCCTGCCTTGCAAACTGGCTTTCGCAAAGGATACAGTACCCTTGATAACCTAACAATGCTGAATTACATCATAGCAGGGTCAAAAGATAAGGGGGAAAAACTGTATGTGTGTTTCGTAGATTACTCGAAAGCCTTTGATAGTGTCAATAGAGGGCTTCTGTGGAAGAAACTAAGTGAGAAAAATATTTGCCCCAAAATTTTGCACTTTTTGAAGGAAATGTATAGGGATACCACTGTTTTAATCTGTTTGGGTAAAGGAGGGATGACCTCTCCAGATATCGCTACTAACACTGGACTGAAGCAGGGATGTGTGACATCTCCTATATTATACAACCTGTATGTCTCAGATATGTGGGAAAGCCTTTCCACTATTAATAACTTCCCACCAATAATAGCGGGAAAACCCATTTGTGGCCTTATGTATGCAGATGACACCGTACTTTTGGATAAAACGCCAGTAGGGTTGCAAAGAATGTTAAATGGATTACTATTGTACTCTGAAGAGAATAACCTAAGTATTAATATTAATAAAACTAAGGTAATGGTATTTGGAGCAACTAATCTGGAAAAGAAAAAACTTCTCTCTAGATGGCAGATAAAATCTATAAAATTGGAGGTGGTGGAGGCCTACCCCTATCTGGGGATGCCGATTCTGAGCAATCCCTGCATAAATTTTTTCCAAGAGGCGGTAAATCTAAAAATATTAAAGAAATGGAAAGTCATAAGAAATTATATTACCAGTAAAGGTGGCCACTCTATAGAAGGACTGCTTGAGATATATAAAAGTTGTATTATTCCTGGAATTTTGTATGCGCTGGAAACAGTTGAAAGCAAATATCTGAGCAAACTGCACCTACTTGAAGGGAAGATTTGGAGACCAGCCCTAGGACTCCCCAATTCAGTACCAATACAAGCAATAAGATGCGAATTGGGGCTCATATCACTCTCGACCCTGTGGAAAATTGAATGTTGCAAATTTTATTTTAGAATAATTTTGGGGGTTGGGGATGAAGGAAACTTGCTCAACCTTATAGGGCTAAATAAAAGTGAATATAGTTTTAAGAATTCCTATTTTTTAAACTTACAAAAAATAGTACTATCATTTTTAGAAGTCTTGGGATATAATGTAAATATGGGAAAAGATAATTTAATGTATATTAAGAAGAACCTTAAAGATAAGGCTTTTATTTGGGATCTGTGCGAAAATCAATCCTATTTACATACAAAGTCTAGATATTCCATTTATGCTCTTCAAGGACTCAAGCCTGCCACACCAAGACAGTACCTGCTTAACACGGGAAATAAAGCTATGAGAAGATTCATTCTACAATTACGTTTGAATACTCTCCCTTGTAATGAAATTATCGGGGCAAGAACAAAAATCCCCCGTGCAGAAAGACTGTGTAGACACTGTAATATAGAGGTGGAGACAGCAAGACATATTTTAACCCTATGCCCTAATCTAAAGGAATACTATAATAAAGGGTATTCAAATTTTGTAGGGGATATGCGAAGAATTGAATCGGACCAATTTTGGTCAGCCATCTATGACGGAGAAATTAAGGTCTTTATTGGGGCAGCCTTTTATATTTGGAAGCGAATAATGTGATGTATTTAGTAACGTGTTTTAGATTGTAAATAAGATTTGATTATAAACCGGTTGGTTAATGCTTCTCTTCTTTATGTGTAATATGTAATCATGTATGGTTGATGTAATAATTTTGTAGTGTATAAGGTTTTAATTAACCAAAAACACTTTAATTCAATAAAAAAAAAAAAAAATGTGCATAGTTGAGGTAACATTATGGTGCCAATTTAATACAAAGAAATACTTGAAATCCAGCCAGTGTTGAAAGCTACATCCCCTTAAAAGTCCAAATCCCTCCATTGCTCAGCCCATGATTAAATTAGGACATCACAGATGACATCTCATAGGACCTTGGCGATGAAATCAGTAAAAGCTGGAGCACACAGATTACTTCACTTAGACATCTAGGACAACACTTGTAGAGGGGATGAAATGAGAATGTAACACGTAATTTAATAGAGATCACAACATAAAGGTTATTGCATCAGGAGCAATTTTAGTCTTCAGTTCTTGTAATGGACCTGAGATGGTCACTACATAATGAGTGTTTACATCAAAATCGTGCTCAGTCATTTAGAACTCATTCTTAAATGGGTATCTTTTGCATTCAAATCCAGAGTAGTAAATTGTGTTCAAGTTGTAACTTGGGCCTTCAATATATGTTGACCGGGAGTATTGATGGCAGCCTTATTGACTTACAGAGAAGCATCGGCTTACTCACTAGGCCCTTATATGTCTGAACCGCCAAGCCCCTGCATATGTCTGCAAACGCACCAAGGTACACCAACCTGGCCTTTCACTTTGCTCGCTCGATAAGGCTAGCATCCAGCAACCTAAATTCAAATTGAAAGGGTTTGCTGGTACCTCATTTCATGTTCAGGCCCCCCAGGCATGGAATGCACGCCTGTCTGATTTGAGAAAGATAACCCCCCCTAACGATTTTAAGAAGAAAATCAAGATGCATCTCTTTAACAGGGCTTAACGTATTTCTCCCTTCTGGTCCTTCTGACCCAACCTTTTTGTCCGTCTCCTTTATGTGCGCACTGAGACCCACGTGTGTGTTGCGTAGTATAAAAAATTAAGATAAAATAAATGCCGAAATTCTACATTATTGTCTTACACACGATAGTGAAGACAAAGTAGAGTTTAAAAATAGTAGAACTGAATTTGCAACAGTCCACAAAAGTACACAACATTCGAAGCTACAATTTTGCTAAAAGTTTCTTCACACATTACAAGGTAATTGTTACTTTAATAAGGGAAAGCAAAGGCTCCAGTAATGGGAAAATGTAATGGTTATGTTGGGTGACCTATAAAAGGTCAATCACAATGATCTAAAATGTCATGTTTGACAAAATCTTACAAAGGTACTTGAATGGTCCAACTTCGGTTGTTCATAACGCATATGAAATATTAGCTTATGTGAATATTAGCTCCCTTTTAGAAGTGGTTTCAGCCTTTTTGATGCTAGAAAAATACACGTGCCTTTTCCATTAAGTATGCAGGACATGCAGACAGGGATTATTAAATATGTATCCACATGCAGCACATCTAACTGCATCCAGTCAGAAGGTTTTTCTCTTAGGTCTTGCAAGAGAGCACTTTCAGTAAGAAGAATACATTCCAGTTATTTCATAAGTCATCTCATTAATTTCCAGCGATGCCGAATTAAGTAACATGCTAAATCATCTCTGTGCTCCTGGGCTGCGTAACAAGGAAGCTTCTCGGGAGTAAAGGTGGTGTAGCTTTCAGACCTGCCAAATTTAGTGTTGTGATGTGTTAACCTGCATACATATACACACACACACACACTTATACCAAAGCAGCTTATTTTATGTCCCAGATGTTCGTTTGCAATAGTTCTGTTTTGCAATCTGGGTTTGCATAATCAGTTATTAAATATTCAAGGCTTAATTTTGCAATTCGTGTTTCGCGGTAGTCAAATTCCACTTCACACAATCATACTAACATTTTCATTTCAAATACCACTTGCTACTTCACTCTTTAGTAGATGTTATTTTCACCAAACCATATAGGATTTATAGACATTGGAAGGATAAAGGACTCAAATGGCCCTTACATGATTCAAACTTATGCCCTGCAGGTTGAACACTGAGGAACTAAGCAATTAACTTGCAGAGCTATCTCACCAGCTAGTTTCAAACGATGAGATGGAACGAAGAGGTCCTGCACACAAGTGTCCCAAGAGTAAGCAGGACTATAAACCGTGGTGGTCATTGGGGCAGAATTTTCCCAGATCCGACAAATCCCCCATGATCCTGGAAATATCCGGCTCAATGACCACCACTGTTCGTAGTCCTGCTTACTCTTGGGACACTTGTGTGCAGGAGATCCTTGTTCCAGCTCATCATTTGAAACTAGCAGGTGAGATAGCTCTGCGAGTCAATTGCTTACTAGTTCCTCAGTGTCCACCTGCAGGACAGGACACTGTTTTTCACAACATACACAAAACCTTAGGTGGGACTCTGGCCTGTCTTTTCCTTTTAGTAAAAAAAGAGGATTATGGACCTTTACACTTAAAGTCAATATAGGTGGAGACACATTACAAATAACACCTAACAGGGTATAGAAACATTTTTTTAAATCACATTTTATTCAGAAAATACACAAAATGGCACAAAAAATCGAATTCAATAATTACCCCAGTGTGATCCCAATTCATTTTACATAATTCATAAAAGCAACACATTAACACACAGTATAAAACAACTTAAAAACTCAAAAGGGACTTGTTAAATTTGCTTTCCACACTTGAATCTAGGTCTCAAGATATGGCGGGGGTGGGGAGGGGATTAAATTAATAGGTTGTGCTCCCTCTCTTTGTGCTCAACATATTTCAGTTCTTGAACCCTTAATGGTGAACTTTCTTCAGGAGCTCTTCATTCTGTCACTTCTCAACAAGCTATACTCACTTGCGTTCATTTAAAGATCACTTCCTCCAGAGTCTCCTCCTCATTTACTGTAAAAGACAAGACGGGATACTCATTGGCACTTTATGCCATCTATTTCTGGGAGTGGCAGGACCTTAACCTGCCACTCACTTCACTCCTCATCCTGGTGTGATTACCTGTGGGGGATTTCTGGCAGTCTGGCGGGGTGGGCATCCACATCTCTGTATGGGCTCTCACTGCTAATCCACCTAAAATATAGAACCATAAGTAAATTTATGGTCTGTATACTGGGGTTGCATAGTTTCAATGTGTCCACTCCTAGCTCCCTCTTTACTAACAATCTTCCAACCCGCCCAAGGAGACAACCCTCCATGGCTAGGCGGAGTGCAGGCAGCTTGGTCTGTTTTTTTGTAATGAATATCTGGCATGATTCACACACGTGGCGTGACCCTTCCTCTGTTCTCCGTAGTTCGCCTTTTTCATGAACCTAGAAGCAGAGGATACGTGTAAATATTTTCAAATCCACAGTGCATCTGTGGCGCACGCTCGTGTTGCCCTCTAGGGCCCTGCTACTTACCTTGGTATGTTAACGGCGTGTCATTCCGCTGACTCGGCTCCATCGGTCGTGTCCCGTGATGGTGCGCCTATCGTTACCTAGTGCCCGAGGCAGCAGCTTTTAAAACACGGCGCGTGTCTAGTCATGTGTCTACTCTATGGTCCTGGAGCCTAATTACATGGCCATCTTTGTAGGGGTAAACAAGGCCGCCACGCACAGCGGTCACAAGCATGACGTGAAATGTAACTCCTTACCCGAGAGTTTGTGTTCTTGACAAGCATGTTACCGATAAAGGATTCGAACCCACAATGCCAGGACCAAGTCACTTAACCTTGACCACAAGACGACTTAAAGTCAGGTTAGGGAGCTTGTGAAATTGCATCAGATCTGCAGAAAATATTAACTACATTTGTTTTGTTGGTTTGAAAAAGTGCACCATTTAAACTTTGCTTGCAGAATTATAGGAGATGAAACACTCCTCTCATGGGTAAGGGCTCAGGATTAAACCTCTCGAGAAAGGCACATTTTAATTTTTAATGGGGGGGGTCGTTGAGAAAAATCTGCTCTGCCACCTCAACCCTCCCTAAATTCCCCCACCCTCTCAACCCCTTTAAATCACCCCCTGCCCCCCAGCCCCACCGTCACTGGTAAATTGCCAGCACATATTACGAAACAGTGAAACCAGCGTTTGCAAGAAAGCAAAGGTGAACCTGGGGCAAGAGAGGAAGCTTTTTGCATTGTACCAGGCAGGACACTTGAATAGCAAGATATCGCATGCATTTTCGTAGATCAGGTTAAAATTTGGGATAATTTTTGCACAGGCAAAAAGAGAATGTGCGAACACACCCCATGAACGACCAACTTGGTCGTGGACCAAAACAATGCCAACCCTTGAGTGCATGGACTTTATGCACCCGGAAATTTGCGTTTTTGTGGAAAGCTGGCAAAAATGCAGCCTGTTATAGACATTGCCCATATGCACACAAAAACAATGGGCGTCACACGTGAAAAATAGGTACGAGGGAGCAGCGTAATTCGTGATTTCATGGAGTTTCACTCCTAGAAGATGTGGGGGAGTGAACATTACCCCCCACCCATTTCTTCACATTCGCTGGCAATGTATAGGAAGTCTTAATGATCACTGACCATCTCCACACTGCATGCCATCGTGTATTACCGTTCATACATACAAGTGTTATCTTTGTTGGCATGTTTACTTTTTTGTCTCAACCCATTTTGGTTCCTCTTATCTGTGGTGTGTCACCCCCTCCTGGGAGCATAGTATCTCCCAGGGATCGTGTTGTCAGTGACCACGTGACTAGAGTAATGAGTGGATTCCTGCTCGTCAGTCTTGGAACCAAATGACGACCGAGTGCTGGGTCCTTATTACCAGCGCCATGCTGGTGCTGCGTAGCTGGCTAAGGGATGGCCTGCAGGGCCCTCCGCCAGGACAGTGATCTTGCCGGGCAAAACTGTCCACAATGGCCGTCATCCATGTTGGTAGAGCCCCTGACCGGCAACTCTGTAGACACTGGTGCCCCTGCAGGGCAACGCTGGCGCCATCTATCCCAGGCCACGGAAGAGCCCGTGTGCTCATGGGCTGGCAGGGTGCCCCCTGCCAAGGTATGTCTGCTGGGTACCCGCAGCCTTGGTCCGCCTGGCCTGCGTGACCGCAGGCGAGGACACAACATTAGCAATGTTATATTTTGCCTCTTGTGCGCACAAACGCAGTTGGGAAACTTATTGCCCAAAGAGTGAAGTCAAGCCACAGATTGCGTACTTAGCCTTGAATGCTTCCTGGCTCTAGGGCTAGGCAGAAGGTGCAGAGACGGCCGATGCAATAAGAAACGTAGGAAGGAGCCTCCTTGTGCACTTCTTTCCCAGAAGCAGACAATATGCCGTCGTGTAGAGCCCCGCAGATGGCATTTCAATGTGCAGCCATTAACCCTGTGGGGGGTGAACGAGACTCCAACACGTGCATGAAACAACGCCAAGCAGGCACTGGCCACAATGGAAAAACAAACTAAAATCACTCCAGTAAAAAAAGTGTTAAAAAGGAAGGGTTCTGCCACCTCCAGCATCCATCATGGAGATGAATGTGGACGAATTCTCATTGGACGGTGGTTGGAAGGAAGGGTGTATGGAGCCAATAATAAACCTAAAACTAACCGAGGAATACACTTTCACAAGTGCAAACCTAAAAATAAAAATGCATGCGAACCTTGCGTTAAAGACTGCTTGACATGCGGTTTGTAGCGCAGACTGCAATATGCAAATGCAACATGCAATTCAATAGGAATACAACTGGGCATTTGTAAGAACAAGCATTCACGTCAGGCTCCAGGACTGTAGTCCTGTAAAGAGGTGGTGTAAGTTAAGAATTCAAACAACATATTGAATACTTCGGCATTTCTTCGCAATCCTGTTCAGCGCCCGCTAAACATTAGCCACAGTTTCAGAGGCGGAAGGCCATCTGCCTTGAGAGACAGCTTGATTTCGGCCAGCCCTTTGATGGTTAAAAACATTGCAGCAGATGGTGTGTGGAGCGACTGACATGGGGACTCAGTCCAGAGCACAGCCATTCTATTCACTTGTAAAACGATGCAGTGTGAAGCCTCGAGAGCATACACACACGTACTGATTCACAAACGAGTTCCACGGATTTATACCTGGAGAGGGCTAATCGATTCAGAAGTAAATGACTTACTCCTGCCAAGAGAAGAGCAACCCAGGAGTAAGGCAGCAGCAAAGTAAAACTTAGACGAACATTGCTGACTCAGCCCGAAAATACTAGATTGTGGGCGATTTACCCCCAATCTGGTATTTTGGAGGCTATTTCATAGCCATGACGGAGTTTCCATCAATATAGAGTTTGCCAAGTCAGTAGACGATAAAGAGCTTCAGACAATAGGATGTAGTGGCATGAACATGTGTGGAACACTAGATAGCGGGGTTCGTTTGCTGGTACATAGGGGAGGCAGTTGTAAAGAAATATCTGAGTATAGTAGAAGATGGACTTCAGTTTTGGAATTCGACCCGATGGCAAAACGACTACGGTTCTACAGGCATACAGAGATGTGGAATGGCTAAACTACCTACTCTGCCCCACACCGCTACTTAAAAAATTCTCAAATGCTGAAAGTTAATGTCACATACGCATGTTTGTAAGGCACAAGAAGCTCCTGGTAGTTGCTGGCTTCAAGCTAACAGACTATCGTAGGCAAGAACCAGTAGCAAAATAGCTCGAGGCAATTTCAAGCCCTGCATCAGCCTGGTTACAGCTGAAGCCCTGCTCACAGAGCGGACACGTGTATGATATCAAATTGCAGTGAGCAGACAGTACAGTGTCTCCAGTGGGAAAGCTCTATATCAAAACATAGTGAAGGGCACAAAGCAACTGGGGCTGCTGGGATAGATTACGATTTAGTACAGTTACATCAAAAATGTTTCCAACATTAATTTAAGAGTTTCATATACTTGAGAAATGAAATATTAAATGTCCAGGCGTCTAAATCGTCCAACCAGCCATTTCTATTCTGGGAGTTATTCCATAGATTATGCAATAATTGTAGGAGGGGTGGCCATACAAATAAGACGAGCTTGAAAAACTAACAGATGTTCAGAAAGGGTGCTTCCAAAAATGGCCAATCAAGGTGGAAATTCACAAAGCGAGTTCGAACAACGGTCTGCCCGCCCATAGTGGACAGGCCTACACAAAGCAATGATGTTCCTTCCGCCATACTAATGAGAGCAGTGAGCCCGTTTACAGTCTAGATAGATATATATAGCCTATGCACAGCATGTGATCTAAGCAGATTCCACAAGCCTCAGAAATATACATACATTTACCATTTCACTATACTCCTGTGCTGCACATTGCAAGGACTGCCTTAAAATAACTTTTGCTGGGTATGGCCGAAAGGAAAATGCAGCACTATGCTCCTGAGCAGCACAACTAAGAATTCAACATCAAAGCCTCAGTGCACTGCCGCATTAACTAATTTTTAACATTTCAACCTGTAAGAGGGTGTCACAATGCTTTACAAAGCACTGAGGTGGGGATTGAGAGGGGGCACTGTGGAGCAGCAGAATGTAATGGCTGCCTAACCGAGGCTTCATGGGCCCATTAACTGCTTCCATGTAAGAATGTCCCCGCAAAAATGTCTCCTGACAAAAATGTCGCTGTTTTTTGCAGAGACATTATATTGAACATGCAGGAGACAAACCCGCAAACCCTGAATTATTATTATTTTTTTCTTGGGGACAGGGGACCTCCCTGTAACCCGCCGCCATATATAATGTTGCCAATGGCATTTTCCCAGATACATTATGTATGGGGACATTATTACCCGATACCCATTAACTGGAGTATATCCACCCGTTTGGTTGGTGGAGCCTAAGTGGCAACTGGGCCCCCTCCATAGTTAGAATGACTATTTTAGAGGACTCTATCCGCTGCTACTGGGACCCTCCCTGCACACCTACTGTACAATAGTAGCGTTGAGGCGGTCACTGCTAGACTCTTCTTCTCAGCCTGTGATAACACTGCCTGCAGGACTGCCATCAGTTATTTCATGCAGTACAGGCCCCCACAAAAATGATTATGGCACCATGACTATTTGGGCTAACAATGCAGTGCGGATACTTGCCAAGGAACCCAAAGTGCGTAATCATGAAACAAATGGAACATTGGGTATTCCCACATTATGGATGCGCTGCCAGCAAGACAATTACGAAATAGAAAAGTCCTCTTGCACACTTCCTGTGCGATAATTAATCTGATTGAAGGTTCCTGAGACTGGCCCTGGTTTGGCGTTTGTTTGCAGTGTGCCCTGTACCTTGCCCTGGATCCTCTTCCTCTTCTTCCTCTGATGATATGTTGGGTGTTTTGCGATAGCTCGCCCTAAAGGGACAGTGAATCTTACATGTTTGTTTGTGGGAGCATTGTAGTTGGAGAAATTTCCTTTCTTGTACCTTTTAATTTCTGCCATAAAACCCCTCCTACGATGTGTTGAGGAGGTAATTGGATTCTCTCCCACTGCACCTTCTGTAATGATCATGGGTTCTTCCTCAGAATCAACCTCTGAGGAAGCTGGACTTCCTGTCGGTGTTTTAACTGCTGGACCTGTGTTGTCTTTGTCAAACTTCGCTTGGAACGTATACACTCGATCATTCGTATAATCTCCCTCGTCCCTGAAAAATTTGCAAAATTTCCGAATTTTAATCTCGTCCTGGTAATCTTTCAATATATTATGCATGGTAGTATAATTTTTATCTTTAACTACCTTTGGATTGCCCATTGCCTCAATTTCTTTGTGTAAAAACTCAATTTGAGTTGAGACTCTTTCATGTTCACGTTCAGCATGTTTGATCAGAAGTTGCAACATTTTCTCCGAACTAACCGTGAGATTTTCTTCCCATTCATGAGCTAGATCTTGATCAGCATCATTGGTAAAATCAGGAAAGATAAGAATTCTCAGTCCTCTAGGTATCATATGATGCTCATATGATGCTCTAAATAATTAACAAGTGAAACTTTTTCCCAATACTTGTTGGTTTCTCTCTTGGCTAATCTTTCTAGTTTGACAAATTTATTCGCTAAGGTTTCTGGCTGTGGATTACTCCCCGTGAAAGCATTACCTGGAGTGCCCCCTTGGGAAAGCATTACCTGGGTGCTGCAGCCAATCCTTAGAGGTTCATTTGAGTTGATTTTGTAATATTTAACTGCTCAAGCGCTATTTACCTGGCACACCTCAGTTTCTTTGTTTTGTAATCATGAAACAAGTTCTCCTTGCAAGAAGGCTTTATATCCGTGCTTCGATGATTGCTCTCTCACTAGGTTTGCGCTTTATAATCCAAAACATACAAACTAACATGTTGTACACATCCTACTCCACTAAATCCAAGGAGTGTGCTGCTTATTCATTGCCATTGCAGATCTCATGCAAAAAACAGCTATGGATACACAGGAGGGATAAACAAAATTAAAAAAAGAAATAGTGCCTGAGATCCTCTCTGATCAATATCACCTCTAAATTTCTATGTCCTAATCTGGATGATGCAGGATTCCATTTGTCATGTTTAGTGCGTGTGCTAGCATGAGTCATAGCTGTTGTGTGGGGAGGCAAGATTAACATGATATAGGGCATACACTCCCACTGCATATGCAAAGCTTGCTGGTTATCTAAGGCAGCGCTAGCCATCTTGGAGGGATTTGGGGTGGGGGTTTGCGAGGAGATCCACTTTGGTTGATATACTGAGGAGGGTGTATTTCAACAACCGACACACTGCCATTTTCCCTCTCATATCAGCTTCTTTCCTGGGAAATGTTGACTCCTGCACAACTATTCCATCTACTTATTCACACCATTCGCCCATTTTGCTTCATATATTCATTTTAGGCCCAAAGCATTGACCTAGACCCCCGTAGAGATACAAGCTAGTAGTGCTGTTGAAGACTGCCTTTGCTTCAGACATCTATGGCCATATGAAAACCGTTTTTATAAAGGAACGAAGGCTCAGTCTTTGTCAGTAGCGACGCTCTGGCAAGCGTCCAAGGTTAATATTTGAGGGATGGCTGAGCCCTCAAAATTGTGGGTACTTAAGAGAAAATAGGGAAACAAAAGCCACAACTGAGGAAGTTCAACATCCCTGCTCTGACCTAGATTAAAACCATAATAGATACATTTTGCAATATGTCGGAGACAGAATTTTTTATTTTTATTGTTCTAGTTTAATTAATCAACCTTTCAATAAATAAATTATTCAATACCCAAAAATTAATAGATTTACACTTCGCATTACAATATAAAAGCAGTTTGATTACAAAAAAATAAATAAAAAATTCATACAATGACAATAAAAACCCCACCCTTTCCAAGGAGGCCAAAACGAGATCCCCTGAAAAACACATTTCCCATAATCGGTCCGGGGATAAATTAATAAAATCTTTAAACAGATGCTGTAGGTACAAACTTTGCTGTGCCAGCAGATTTTCACAATTTACCAGCGAATGCTTCAAATTCTCTACACTGTTCATGTTTTTACAAAAGCGGCAGATCCTTTTTCTGGGGTGACCTCAGCCTCATACCCAAAACCTCCCTAGTTGGCCAAAGATTTAGGTAAAATCTCAAAAACAAGGTCTGGTGTTTGGCTGAGGGAAACAAATCAGATAAGGTGCAGGTTGATTAAAAGATTTTAACTTTAAAAAAAAACTTTTTAAAAGGGTCATACTCAATAGCATGCTGCCATGTCCATCTCAAATCATACTTCAACAAGTTAAGCTTGGCTCTATCAGGATTGGTGCAAAGAAGATGTAGCGAGATATCAGCCTCAGCCATAGTTGAGAGACATCTGCTTTCCACTCGCATAAAAGTATATCCTGCTCAGAGCCCAGTAAAGAGGAGATTGCAGCCAGTACCAAATTGTGTGAGCATTCAGACAACATACATTTTCTGTAAAAGGCCATTATAAGCCATACACAAATATTCAAATATAGGAGACCCAATTCAAATCATATGACTTTTATGGGAAAACTAGATGGCAGACTAAATGCCTTCTTCCAAATAATTTCCCATCCACAACGGGCCCAGGACTGAAGTTTACATTCAGCTCCATACATCCGCATGGGAACAACCTTTTGCTTATACGAGTTGAAGACTGGACTATAGAAGAATTTCCCCATCTTTTTTGTGAATTATTAAGGCATGAGAAGCAGCAGAGGTCGCCTTGTGTCGCAAAACCCATACATGTGGCTCATCATCTGTCATTGTCTTAACTACCCCGTTGCCTCTAAAAACAAGAATCTTAGATTTATCAATGTTAATAGTTAGATGGTTCTCCGCAAAATATTTTTTAAGAGCCAGTAACGAGTTTGAGGCCACTTGGAGTCTTGCCAAGTATCACAAAACCTACAAGAGCCAAGGGAGGGGAACACATCCCAACGGTGGAAATGAAAAACCAGTAGACCAATCCAAACCATTATCTGCAATAAAATAGTAAAAAGGGCAGGGGCCAAAACATATCCCTGCTTCAAACCCCATGCAGTGGGTATGTGACCGGAGAGCAAACCTTCAGTATTTAAGTGAACTTGCAAAGTACCACCGGTATGCAGCTGGACGATGAATGACATAACATGGGAGGGACATAAGGCAGCCTTCATCATCCTCCAAAGCAGCTCGTGCGGAACCGAAAGCCACTTTGAAGTCCATAAAGGCCAAATATAGGCTGTCACAGCTAGCTTGCTTGCTTTTTAATAAGGGACAACACCAGGAGATTTACAGATGTACCAGGACTTTGGACAAAAACCCCACTGATATGGTCCTGCTAAGTTTTGTTGATTGATCCACTGGGTAAAATCACAAAAAGCAGCCGTGCTGAACTCTTCCCCCCCCCGGGCGTCCAGCAAGGCTATTGGACGAGAATTGCCCGGCAACTCCAGCTATCCTTTCTTAAAAATCGGGACAATAAGGGACCACTTGCATGAGCTGAGAATTAGATTAGCCTTTATCACCTGATCAAATATGTGAGAAAGTATTATTGCCCATTCGTCAGGATTTTCCTTCAACATATCATTTTTTAGTCCATCCGGCGCCGGCACCCTGGAGGTTGTCAACTTGTGAATCTAATGAATATCATCATCTTGGTCAAAAATCAAAGCTGAATTAGGGGTGAAGTCTGAGATGGAGTCATTATCAAAATATGAACTAGAAGACTCAAACAAACTTTTGCTGTGTCAGCAATGGTCGGACGTTATGGAGACGCAGACCCATCTAGCAAGATTGTAAAGCACTTCATAAGGTGGGAAAGGGTTGAGTACCCTGCATCTATTGAATGAAATGAGGCTAGGGCTCTTGCGCACCACGCAAAGAAGCAAACCATGCTTTTCAAAAATGTTATTTCTCTTTATACAAGTGCCAGCCAATAAAATTGATGCTTAACATTCAACCCTTCACTCACAATGCACTGCCCATTTCCCTTTATCAAATAGCAAAGCCCCATTTTGGAAGACCTGGTGGATGAATTTTATAAATAATATCACGCACTACTTGTGCCATATGGCTTAACGTTACGAGAAGAAACATGTAAATCAGTGAACATTTATATGTTAATCACCTCTAGCTGAGGTGATTAATATTTAAAAATTGAAGCCTAGTAAGCTTCTCATTGTCTGCTTGCCTTTATCTTAAATCATACTACAACTGCTCCACCCTGCCCAATCCTGGGTTTATATCCGGTTGGTTCATGGTATAAATCTGATTGTTTTGCATCACGCTTAACTAGATTTAGTGACTTTGTCACTGGCATTCTAGATGCCAAAAATGCTTTAGACTATGTATTGTGGAGCTTCTTGATTGAGATGCATGCAGTTTGTGTCCCTACTTGTACGTTTGGTCACTATATACACTCACTGTATATCCGCTAGGGTAGATGGCAGGGAATGTCCAACAACAAATAAGATCTGTTGCAAAGTGGTAGTTACACATTGCCACTATGATATAATGTTAAAGAATTGGCTTGTGAGTATGTCAAAATATACATCAAAGAATAATTATGTCAGACGAAGAATATCTGACCTGTGAGTTGGATATGATGATGTAAATGGTACATGGATCATTGAGTTTTGGAGTATTTATTTAACCAGCAACACATGCAGAGGCTTCTACTGACACGTAATTGGATTTAATGAGATGAGGGATTCCTTAATTTTAATTTTGGATCTTTATTTAACATCGTCATCGTCCGCTGGAATATAGGGATATCTGAGTAGTAATCCTGGGTAATACGATGGATAATCGGTTTTGAAGCACACATGTTAACAGAGACAGGTTTACAAGTACTTGGTGTACATTTCCCGTGAGAGGGCGGCCGCCATTTTTCTTCCCAAGATGGCATCTATTTAGGACCATAACGGAAGTATGGAGACATGTCTAGTCTCTGGTAACCAATTTGGAACGAGTGTGTTTCTCCCGGGTAACAATAAGAGAAGCGGTATTGCTTACCGATACAAGGCTACCAGTGGATTGCAGTATTTTCCGAAAAAAATCGCAGAAATACAGAGGAATAGAATTCTCAGGTAAAGTTTAACCGCAATTTACCTTAGGCAGAAACTTTTGTAGAAGCACATCGATCCTAGTAAGTTAACCATATATCACTTGCACTTTGAATAGGGATTGAAAACTTCTGGCAAGATCCGGACAGAACGTCACTTTCCACAGGCAGACAATCCCATAAATAAAGCGAGGGATCCGATTTGAATTCCGTGCAGGTATGTTGACTATACGACTTCTTAAATAATCTCTCCTTACCTTAATGATTGACCTAGATTCAGCAAACCCAGGAATTTGACTCCTTTAATATATCTCTTCCACAGTTGGAGTTTCCATAAATTTATAGAAATACCTGGCCAAGTTACCATATCCTTTTGAGGGCTCGACAAACAACAAGAGGTGAGCCCTGGTTTGAAAGCATTATATTATAAATAACTCAGTGTGAGCTTGCACCGTGGTGGGACCCGTTTACTGTGCGGGACACCGCACTCTTTTGCGTAATGTCCCGCCTCAGATCTCCTACAGTGTACAGTTGTAATATGGAGCCTTGGGGCTAATCTCTGAACCAAATCTTAAAACTTTGATTTGTTTTTAGGGTGGCTAGTGGCCACCTACGTGCTACAGCGTCTTGACCTGGTTGAAGAATGTAGAAGACACAGGTTAGTGTATGGAAGTTTAGTAAAATTTATATTTCTATAGACTTAATTACGCATTACTCAAAATTGACAAGCTTTATTTTTCATTTAATCATAGGAAGAATCGATATCTAATACCTGAAGAAGGGCATTTAGCCCGAAACGCGTAGTAACAAGACTAGGGGAGCATGTGCAAATAGGACATCCATAGCAAAACTCCTGGTCCAGATATCGTGACAGTTACAGTGAATCTAAAGAGGAATTGGAGTATTATTTGACTCTTGCAATTACTTTATACATTGACTTGTTTTATGTTGTACATCACTGACTTTGAACAGTGTTTACTATTCGAAATAAGTTGAACTGAATTGTTTCTCTATGTGAATGTTCACTTTTTGTAAGTGCTTATATAGAGTTTTATTAATGATTTTGATTTATGAAGTGCAATATTATATGTTTTTTGACTTATGTGTTTGATATCTAATTACAATTATTTATAAAAATCAATACTTTTGCAGTATTTTACTGTGTTAGCAGTGCACCTATTTGTGTCTCGGCGAGTTTCTGGGGCACCATTTCTTGTTTTCTAATTGTTTGTCAGATCTGGTAGCACAGATCTAACAGGTTAGCACCAAGAAGTCTTTGGTTATTTACCCATTTTTTTCAATTTATCCTTGAAGTGGAATATACGAGTGCACCTCTACAACCAATCCATAACAGCCGCTCACCCCTCATAGTTCTTGGCAGGGCCACAAGATAATACATCCGCTAACAGATTTTGTGTAGCGGTAATATGCACACAGGCAAAAGCATCTTGGGTGGTACACCTGATATTGTCTCACTTTATGAAGAAAATGTTATTAGCTTTGGCAAAAGCACTACCGTTCTATTCACCATGCAAGACATCATGCTTTGGGCATACTAACTGAGAATACGTTTGATTTATTCCCACTCTCCTCTGCTGGGCCCTTGACTGTCTCATACCTGGGATAAGTGGCATTCATACCACACTTGCTGTACGTGAATAAACCAGTCTCCTGATAAAAATTATCCTGAATAGAGAATACATGTATTGTTGAAAATGGTAGCATTAACTAGATTTCTGCATTTTCAAAATGACACAATGTGACCAGGACATTCAGAAAATTAGCTCGAAATCAATCTGGAAGCTGCGGCCAATACAATAAAATCATTGTAAATGGTTCAGGCGTATGCCCAGGGAGGTCCTGATGCTCATTACTTCGAATTCTATTAGTTGGTGGCTCTGGCCAAATTTACTTCCCAGTAGTAGGATATAGAATCGTCCATTCCCCACGTGAAGGTCAAAAGATTAGCTGTCCATATGGCCCGAGGACACCGATTGTCGCTAATCAATAGGACTCCTCCTGTCCCTTTGACCAAGTCAGAGGGACATTGGAAGAATGAGGTAGGACTTTACAAAGGCTCCAAGGATTGCCGCTATCTTGGAAAAGCATTACATCTGTTCTGGTAATGAGAAGGATGACATGCTGGATGATTGGTTTGCTGAAGATCGTCTGATCCATCATAAATATGGTGGGAGATCAAGGTATGGTTCACCTCCAATTATTTCATACGCTAGCTGCTTTGCCATCAAAATGGCGTGCGTGCACCCGTGGGGACCACTCCTCTCCACATGTACAAAATATTGTACACTCGTGCTGTAGGCATATCCTATCTACACTGTATAATCAGATACAGACTCAGTCAGGACAAGAAAAAGTGGGGTACTGACTGGAGTAAATATTTCACAGACAAGTCATGGAAAAGGGTACGTTCACTCACCAAAGAAGTTTCTTTACATTGTATTCGCCTGAATCTGGAATTTAGTCCTCAACCAGCTGCATTAAACACTCAAAATCAAAACATTTACCCTCAGTTTGTGAGTGTAGTTGCCCAGCGTTAAATAACTAGTAGTGAGCTGTAAGAATGGGTTATGGTTCTGTCCCACACAACGGCTTTTGTAAAGATTTATTTAGACCGTTATACAAACGGGCAGTTATTCACCTGCCAGCAGAACCAGGCCTCAAGCAATTTGGTACCTTTTGAGCAATAACTCAAAATCGGCATTCACAAGCGTTAACCAACATGGGCTGTGGCATACACATTAGTTTACTGAGATCATCCTAAAATAATAAATCCACCAAGCCCACCATTTGCTGCATTTTAGTCCGATCATACAACTTATTTGGAGCGGCTTCTTACATCAGCTGTTCTGCGGAGGAAAACCAAATTAAAACAATAACTTAAGTGAGACAGTTCTAATTTCCAATCTTAACCATTCCAAAATGTACCCTATGTTCTGATCTTGAAATATGTGTATACGGCCCAAGCCATGGCATACAGCACCCTCCACAAAGGCTTTCCACTGAAACGTCCCTTTTAAGGAGTGGCAGTGAAAACATGGATATCCCGTCACCAATCCCCTTCACCCCCACAACTGTAATGACTACAAGTATGGAGTATATTTAGATTTCTAGCGATTGAGACAAATATCCCAGCACAGCAATCACACCCCAAAATCCCAAACAAGAAAGAGGCTGTTTTTACTCTGAATAATTTGTTTTATTTGAAATAACATTAAGAGATTACACTCAGGAAGTGTTCTACAGAAAAGAAAAAAAACGGCCTCCGGTCTCACTTATTTTGGCATTCACAATACAAATCAAAATTACTTTACATAATCACACCAACATGCATACATGTATGTATAATCAACTACAAATTACTATTCTAGAGTAAAATGGGATCTTCTGATATTTGTGCGTACTCAAAACTAAATGCTTCGTTTTGAATCTAAAAAGACAACATCCAGAAGAAATGGTTAAATAATATGGGAAAATAATTCTGTTGTGCACTTATTTCTTAGTAGACAATAGGTTGCTGGTACAATTTGATATGTTTACGATATTTAACACATTTCTAAATAATTTGTATTGCAAATGGCACGTTGTGATTCCCTTCTAGTAAACTGAGTAGAGTTTACATCAGCACCATGGGCGGACAAGGCATTCGGAAATGCCTGTGGTTTCCCTGTGCAAGTATCTGAAATCACCAATGCATGAAGGTGTTTTTCCTCTAAAAATCTATGGGTAAAGTGTCAACACAAGCATGAGATTATAAAATTAAAATGTAATGGAATAGGACACTAAAGATTTACTATCATAAGTCCACATAAGGCAGAATCCAATGTTAATTGGAACCATAACTTTGGTTATTTGAATTGACATTTTCTTGTGACAAGGAGCAAATAACCCCTTTCCATCTCACTGTAATATGTGGAAAACTTTTCATGATTTAATTATTTTTAAAGCTGTGTTTTTCACAGATCGTTCGGTTTATCAATCCATGCAAATCCGAGAGGAGATGTAGATTTCACTTGCAAATCCAGATATCATTTGCTCCTGTGAAAACCCATGAAATGAATAATGTGTTACCGTCAGACAAATATGCCCTACACAATTATATATTCAAACACAATCTTGTTTTAAACCTATTTACAAAGTTTAATTCACATGCCCAGTCCACCCTTTAGCAACGTGCTTGTAAACGGGGGTCTGCAAAATACGTGTAATTGCAATCTGGGATTTTATTAATCCTTGAGACATTCGTATAAATGCTCTGAGATTATTGTACTCCCTTTTGGTTTCTCCTTCAAAGGCCCAGAGCAGGAAATTACATTAGCCGACTCCCAGCATCACTGGTAGATGGGCTTTTTCTTTTAGTCTGTCCATCCGCTCACAAAATCCTTCTCAGGTAGTCTGGTTCCACCTTAGCAAAAGCTTCTACAATCAGCCACATCTAGAATAGGCCTTTTAAAAGATATCTTCCACCAGCTACATCTAGATGGTACACCATTCCATTTTTCTCTAGTCAAAAAGACTCTCTACCTTTCCTGCTTTCCCAACACACTGCATTCTTCCTATGCGTTAAGAGTTTAAACCCAACAAGCTCCACCGATGCAGCATCATTTCACGTACGATTTTGGAGTTGGCCAGGGCCTGAGAATGTGCCCTTCACTTACTCACAGCTACATGTCCCCTTAGGAATATAAAATTAATTTGGACTGAAAAATGTATTTCTAAATAAATTCTGGTTAGGAGCATTCAATATTATGGGTATTATATAGAGTTACAAGAATATGCTGATTCCTAAGACTAGCTTTACTTTTTCTTACTGCAAGGTCTTTAAAATATGTCTAAGTCTTCATTCATAACTTTAAATAAATCCTTTTTAAATGGCCGAGATCCAGGTTTTCCCACAGAATCTAAATCTGTATCTGGTTTCTTCACCGGACCAAGAGATGTAAACTTATATCCAGAAATGAACCCAATTGCTCCCTTTAAATGCATTTTTAGTGCACAATTCTATTGAACAATTCAGCTTTGAGTTGAATGTTGCAAGCTACCGGACCCTCTGCATCCAAAATCAAACCTGGCCAAGAAATCTGCTTCCAAGTTGCAATTACTGACTGACTATGCATTCATCAATGTCTTACCAGGGCAGCCATCCACCTAAACATTTATTTTAAAAATAGGAGCATGAAAATCAAGTTTGAAATGCATTGTAACCTGTTTTTTTTTCCAATTTCACATATAAGCAATTGTCCTTCAAGTTTACACAATATAGCCTTAATAATGCTTTAGTCACAGTGATGGATAATGGGGACCGTTTTCAGGAAAGCTGGGCTCCGCATATACAGGTTAGGTGAACCAAGGTTCATAGCACATAAGAGCCACATACGCTATTCTGTCCAATGTAAATTAATGTGCTATTTATCTTGTCTTTATTTATACCACCACAAATAATAAATGGTTCTACTAATAAATATGCTAAACCCTGGTTATTTGCAATGAACATGATTGGTCTCCTTGAGGAATACTAAAATACAGAGTGCACAGTTTTGATATTTTCTTTTTTAAATGTCAAATAGATCATCAGCACCTTCACATTAACTAATTTCGTTTTTCTGCACAACATTTGGTCCTGGTATGGTTAATATTAGAGGTGATATTGAAGTGCAAGATAAAACCCAGAGCTGAAATTCAATGGAAGACATTTAATCAAATAATGTTTTACATAATTTTGTCACAGCATACACATTTTGTAAGTCATGTTGCTGATTGCTTCTCTAAAAAATCAATTCAAGACAAGATGTTGGATCATAGATTGACCCTACCATTCATAAATCCCTTTTTCTTTTCTAGAACATTAAATATGCACAGAAGGTGTTTTCCTTTTCCCTATACAGTGAGCACATCAGCAGACATGCCTGCGCTCAACGTAAGGGTTTACATTCCCAAGCACCCAATTGGATGTAATCACCCAGGCCAATTGACAACAGGCAAGAACATATACTTTATTTGTTTAATCGTGCAGTTATTTACATCCATGCCTGTAATATATGGCTTTAGCATTAAGGTAATCTCAACATATTGATCTGAATTGCATTGGGTTTTACTCTACAATCAGTGTGCCGCATTGAATCGGCTAGGTGATCCGGCGTGTACCACACTGCAAGGTCAAATGTAAGTGTTGTATAGTGCTGGGTGTGAATGCAGGTGCTTGGTGATGCAGGAGAGAATGTTGGTGTGTTAGAGAGACCGTTGTTGTGCGAGTGAAGGAATGCTTGGAGTGGAAGGTTCCAGAAAAAGAGTCAGTTGGAGAGCTCCTGCCTGCGTAATAGGAGCCAGTGGTTCAGATCTTATCATCTTATAGGAACGTAATGTAATAGGAATAAAGTGAACTGATGGAACCTACACTATGTGTCCAAAGGATCATCTTTATTACACTGGTGACAAGCTGGTCTTTCTGTGAGGTCAGAAACCTGCATGGAATAAGAAGGTGACGTGTCCAGTCTGCTGTTGGGCTGCAGAAAAGGAGAGAAGAACCACTGCCCACACAAGTAAGTCCCATCAACCAGGGTGAATGAAAGAGGGGGGAACTGCAGCCAATTTTAACAAGCCCTGAGCAAGGAATAGGGGGAGTTGTGCCCCAGCAAGAGACCAAGGGACAAGAAAAAGGGGGAGCTGCAGCCCATCTGATAACACCAGCACGCGAAAAGGGCGCTCAGACATTTTGTTGCTGGCTGTTTGCTGGGAGCTGTGTGTTTCTCCCTCTGCGCTCTCCGCAACAAGAACGAGGTAAGGGTAAAGCTCTCCCACCCAGCACGCTATACATCTCATCTTATTGTGCATTTCACCAGAACGGAAACTATGTTTCACAGAGGATCTTGCGGACATTGCCCGCCCCTTAACTTTACAAAATTTGGCAGACCACACAGCGGGCGTAGACTGCGGGCTTTGTGCCTTTGATCCGGGCCTGCTATTGCAAACTGCCATCTGGAGAAAAGGTCAGCAGTGGGTCAATCACAGGCTGATTCAGCGACTAGCCAGTGTTGCACTGTGTAAACATCTATATTGAGTAGTGTTGTTCTAACACTTTGCTCCACAAACTCTCTCTTTGAGCCTGTGTTTGGGACACTCATTGCTGCGGATCAAAGTCATTACCATCTGCCTTCACAAATATGAACCGGGTAGTTTATACCCTATGCTCCGATATGCCGGCGATGGGGCGGACACAACAAATGGGTCTAAAGCGTAAGCACACAGACATGCATAGTAGCTTACGTAAACCCATTCACACTTCATCTACTCCAGCTCCACGGATCATCAAATAGAAAAAAAAACAGCATTGGTAAATCCATTACAAATGCATATATACAATCTTTCTGCCAAGACAAGACCCCAAAGCAGACTCCCACTAAGGATATGGTCCCCATAATAGCAGTAAATGGCATGGATAATGCTCAAGTAACTCCAATTGAACAAGCTAAAATAAAATGCACGTCAGACATTCAAATTTTGGAGAAACATACTTTGCCGGTTCTTATACCACCTTCTGATGCTCCTGCCCACCCTTCATTGGATCTGAATAATCCTTGTGCTATCTCAGGTCTTGTTAGAGTGGCCAAGTCCAACAGTAAGTTCCCCAACGACTCTCTTCCAGATAATACGGTGTTACAGGGTGACCCCGTTCAACCAATGGACAATCTTGATTCTGAAGAACAAAATTCAGGCTTGGTCTCAAAAGACATTTCTCTGATAAACCCATGTTCACCAGAACTCTTTCGGGACATCAGTCAATCTGCCTCTGAATTAGAGGCATCATACATCGCACCAACTCCACGAAAAAGGAATTCTATAACACAACCACCATCATCTCAACCTTCGGCTTCTCTGATCCAAATAACATTAAATGCCCCAAATCTAACAATAAACACCTTGGTCAAATTATTTGACTCTTTGGAGATTAAAATCACTCTCCAAGCATCACAGTTGGCTCCGCTTCTTGCCTGGCAACAAAACCATGACTCTGGCTGCATGATCATGCCAAGAAGTGACATAGTGGGCCCTGGCTCCGATTATAAAACCAACAAAGTTTCTCTGTTGAATGCATCCTCAGAAATTACCAAGAAAGCCAAAGTGCATACTGCATCAATCGCAGTACAGGTTGATTACATCATCTCACTTCCTGTGATTGATCAAATTATCACTGTAAATATACAAGACTAACAACGGATACTGTAAGAGGATTCAATTCAACACTACAGCTAAGTCAATGCCTAGTCTGGGATACTGAATGGAAACCCTTATTGATATATCTTTATGTCCAGTTCATGCGTTTTGGATGACTACCCCTATATAACACCCCTCTCTTAGAATCCCCCTGACCCCACTGAGCCAAGAAGTAGGTTTGTTTTGCAAATTTAAAATATTTATTTGAAAAAAATTAAACAATGTATAGATATATCACACTTTGATAATAAATTAATAATTGGATATCACACTTAATCTGATATGATAAAGATTAACAATGGAGAATCTGGCACTAGCACACTTGTGAATAGGAACAGAAGAAGAAGGTGGTAGAGAATGCTTTATATAAGTTCAGATGGATGTAATGTTGAATGAAAATGCAATACAGAAAATACTCAATATGATTTCAACATAACAATGTAATCACTTTTCTCTGGCAAACCCCTCCCCCCCTTTATGCAATGCAAGGAAATGGAAGGAAAGCACACAGTTCTCAGAAATGCAATCAAATGTAATTCAGTTCACCCCAGCGAGCTTAGAGTACAGATCGGAGTTTTAAACACAGGCCCAAAATGCTTTTACATGTGCTGGCAATGAAGTGAAAAATATACTAAAATGCTTTTAATTCCCTCTAGGAGGTTCAGGGTGAGTGAAATATACTTGGGATGAGTTCAGGCTCACTTTAGCAAGGATCTAGGAGTAACTAGCAGGTTAAACGAATTTTTGGCAACTGAAAGCAAGAAGCTTCTGTTTTCACACGTGGAGAAATTTGCAAATCGCGGCAAATTCGCGAGTGCGTTTTTCGCGATTGCGGCAAAAGTATCGGGGGTAGGAATGCGGTTCTAGGTTCGTAGAAAAGCCACGATTCCCAGCTTTCAGAGGAAAGTTACTGCAAGTCTCTAGCACAAACGGTCACGGAGATATGAGCGATTAAATAAAGGTTGTTTTTCAGATTTGAAATTTTAAAGTTCAAAAAGACAAGTGCAGCTTGCAACTAGAAAATGACAGGGGACAGCTTTGCAAATGACAGGTGACAGTTAGGAGGCAGTTCTACTTAGATTAAAATTGATTGAATTATATTATTTTAACTAAGAGATTGGTTCTGCACAGTTCTACTAGGTACTCACACTATATTCTTGAATTAGAATGGGCCTCGCCACGGATCTGGTCAGGTTTTAGACTGGACTCTGGTCTCTGCACTTCACAGTGATCTGGGTCAGCTCTCTCTGGTTCTCTGGGTTCTGGAGATTGATGGATTTGAAGTCTGGATCTTTCTGCACAGCTTTCTCTAGAGATTGATGTAGGTAAAGTATGGATTTTCCGGCAGAGCTTCCAGCTGCAAATGGATTTGAAGGTCCCTATCTGTCCTGCCTGTCTGCTTTTATGTGTTTTGAAAATGGGTGGAGAGGCTAGCTTCCTAGGCCCTACCCCTCTCCCCTGGTCATTGGCCACTTCATCCGCTTCCACTTGATTGGGGGAATGAAATGAAGTGTCATCATGATGAGGTCTGTTTATGGTACAGAGAACCCACCCCTGTCAACTTTACACACAATCTATATTTGCTCAAAAAACATTTGCACAGGTACACATTTGTTTAAAATTACACGCACCCCTCACATATCACAGGAGGTATACCCTTGTCCAAATCTGCTCTTCCTGGGAGCTTGCATTCAGAAATGGCACATATTTCACTTTTTAACTGATTTTGCAATATCGGACATTAACCCAAATTTATACACATGTGCGCAAGGAGTATGGACATTAGTTGATGAAGTGTCAGATTTTTCTCATGCACACATTTTGAGTAATATCCTCTTTTCCGCTAAAACCCCCCTGAACATACCACCGGGGCCTAACACGTCTTAAAATGTGGGCAGAAAAATCACAAGAATTATGGTATCATTTAAATAATTTTCACAAGTCCGCTCTATGAATGATCCATCTTTTTAGAGTTAGGTTCTGGCCCCAAAGTGGTGTGGTTTCCCCCCAGCACAAGGTTGAATTTCTGGTTTTTCCAGTTCTGCCAAGCCAGCTTGCTCTCACAGGCAGTGCCCCTCCCCCGTCCTTCCAGGAGGAAGCTCCATTTACGACTCCCGCCAATAAAACATTTGCCTGAGTCAGGACAGGGCTTTGTTCAGAGCTCCTGTATTCTGTGGGGGCTCCCCTTAATTCAATTATCAGAGAGATGGCATATCCTTAGTGTGGCCAGCAAAAGGCAGATAGGCCTGGGAACACAGCTGTGACTCAAGTATCACTCCTGATGGGGGGTAGTTGCCAGGCAAAATTGGAATCTCTTTAAGCCAGTTTTTAGCTACATGTAATTTCTGTTCCCCAGTTTTCTGCATTCAAATAAAACTGAACATTTTTACATATGCAGCTAGAATGCTGATTCTAAGTTTAAAACTATGACATTTAAACAATTGAAACCTATGTGACACTCAAAAGTAGGTCACTCAGTCAATTTAAACATTTAGATTTTTAGTGTCTTTCAGTCCAAATTTACTTAAACTGCTGAAATCCACAGCTCAGCCAGTCTTGTTATAAACCTTCAAGTCACTTCAGAATATAACTTTACATTGGATCCACCTCTCAGTAAGTCTTTCTTTGGCCTGCTTTGGGTTCATTTATTCAGTTTTATACAAAAAGTAAAATCTGGTGTTGTTTTAAAACGCCGGCTTTTGGATAGTGGTGAGTACTGGTACTGCACCCCTTTTTGGGATTTAAGAAAATGAATTCCCCACAGTTATGGGTTTGCTTTTGGCAATCAGCATTGCCACTCCCAATGGTTTCAGACTACTGTGTGGGTAGTCCAATGGTGGTTTTAGGCAGTGTCCTTCTGTGCCCATAACATCGGCAAAAATGAGTGGCAGCCTATTCTTCATGCATTTCCCCGTGCATTTTCTGGGAAGCTCTGGCCATCATGATGTTTTCCATGTCAGTACTGCACAGTTTTGAGGTATGGCTTGGATGCGTGGATAAAAACATCCCACAATACATTCGCACCTACACCAACTCCTATTACAATTGAGAAACTAGCTTTCCCCAACTTCACCAAAGATGGTGAAAACATCATGAAAGCTCAAAAATCAACGATAGGGAAAAATCCTGTTTGCGAAAGAAAATCCCAAAACATGGCAGCAATTAAAACTAACTAGCTCAGCAACCAAACAATTTTTCAAAGGTCTAAAACTTACCCAAAAAAAGGGTCTGTCATTAGCTGACACTGCTGTCGCTAAGAAATATTCGTCTCTAAACCTGATTCGTAATCACAAACTATCAGAAGCGAGACAGCAACATATTACATCATATGCCCCTCTTGATGATCTTGTTGAAGTTGTTTATGATATGCATGACTCGTCCCAGATTGGAACGCACACTGCTAAGAACGCAATCCCAACCCAAATGATTTCTAAAACCACAGAAAACGAAAATGCTGCCTTGGATGAACGACGAAGAGAAATTAGAAAAGAAGTAGATGCCTATATGGCTGGCTTTAGGCCCATACTACTTGTCAATACTCCGAAAGTGGTTTCCAAAGATATAGTTAATAATTTGAAAAACACACAAGAAACCAGGATATATCTTTAGCCGTCTCAACCACCAATTCCAACCCCAAATAGAGCATGCGACATGTCCTCTAAAACTAGGAGATTGGATGTTTCAAATGTCGCTATCGGAAACATAAAGTTGGGCTTGTATTCTGATTACAACTCGGTGTCATTTGCACCTGGCACGACTTTGAAAGAATGCCAATATGTCAAATCAAGTCCCTCAAAAGGTCATGCGACAGCCATGGCAAGAGAGGTAAATATATTAAAATCAATAATGCCACCTAAATCAATGCAACTGCCTCGAATGCCAAAACCCTTGGAAGCAGATATAGGAAAAGGAATCGATCATCCTACTGGCTGCCCCTTTTCCATCGTAGTTGGCTGCAGACAGGCTCCTTTCACGCAATATGATCTAAATCGGCAGAGTATAATGTCATTTTTTTCAGATTTCCCGGCTTTAGACGATATAGGTGAACAGTATATCGACCAGGTCGAATTTCTCAATGATAAATCATTGACCCTGGTCAGGCTATGGCTGAGATCGAGACTTGTTTTAAATACCATTTGGGGAGCTAAACAACAATTGTTTGATATGGGTTTTGTCGTGCTAGCTGGCCCTACCTTTGAGTATAACACTCATTAAGAGACCATTTCAAAATATCTCAGGTTGCCCCAACCCAGCCATGAACTCAATTCAAGAGTTTAAAATGCAAGAACACACTGCATGTGTCTGTAAATGTGGTGGGAATAATAGTTAACAAACCATACCTGTAGCTCAAAGGGTTTTATTATTACTTTGTTGGAATCTGTGGATTTGCGCATTTATTAAATACTGAAAATGGCTTGAATAATTGCGACATGGTGGTTTTGCAAGAAACCTGGTTGACGGAAGCTCCGGTCTGGGACAATCATGATGTTCAGCTGGTTCCAGCACTAAGAGGGCCAAAGGGTCGACCAACTTCTGGGCTTTTTACAGGAGTCAATGTTAATTCAAACTTAACATTGTCACCACGGGTTTCCCCATATGCTCATATCCAGCTGACGAAGATAGCAGATCACATGATCACCTATGCATTAGTCAACATATTGGAACCCCAAGGCAATCTCCGTCGATCGCTTTTTCCATGATTTGAATGATGTCTTCGATCAAATTGCTCGCTCACCGGATGTGTCACACACTAGTTGCTTGCGATCTGAATCTGCATTGTTTAGACACTCCTTCCCCTCAAAATCAGTTTAGAATGTCTAAATGGAAACACTTTGCAAAAGCACACAGTATTCACATGTATGTGTATAGAACATGTATGGATGATATCCCACCCAAATATACGTGGAAAAGAGGGAAATCGAAAGCTATCATCGATTTTATATATGTAGATGCCGAATTGTTTTCCAAAATAACTGAATTTCAAAGTACTTCCCACCTTGCAAAGTGATCAAAATATCCTTAGGATGGCATGGCAAGTATCTAACACCAAGTGTTCCTCGCACCAGCTACAAAGTAATGGGACCATGCATTTAAATAATGCTCTGAATCGTATAAAATGGGTAGAAAGCACATTGGCCCATTTTGACTCCACTTTGGACAAAGCTTTCTTCCATCCCGACCCCAATACAAATGGGCATATTACAAACTATTACGATCTTATGCTACTATTTTGCAATTATAGATCTCCACATTCGAACAAACACAACCCCAGGCATACCTTTGATCCTGAAATCCAACATAGAATGGCTAACCTTCGGGTTCTCAAAAGGAAGGCAAGGAAGCTTCCACCTAACTTAAGGGCTGGTACGCTAGTTGCAATCAAAACCAAACATAAAAATTGCATGAGAGCACAAAGCCTGCATGCATCAACAAGACGGGGAAAAGATGCTGGAATTAATTCAAGCTAAAAATACAGTGCAAACATGGGCGACACAAAAGCAGGTGGGGGTCGACTCTCAAGTTAGTGTCCAAATAAATGGCGTTTCCGAATTTGAGTGGACAACGCATTTTAAACAACTTTATGCCAAACCTGGTGTTTTTACCCCTATTTTGGAAGGCGAAAAATCTCAGCTAATTAGTTTGAATTTTGACAAAGATGATATTCTCAATTTCATAAAAAAAGGTGAGCAAATCCAAAGCCCCAGGCCCTGATGGACTTGAAACAACATACGGTACATTGGGCCAATAGCTTATTCAAAATCTTCACACAAACAAGACACAACTACCACACTCCTGGAAACACTCAATTGTAATACCCATTTATAAAAAGGGAGATTGTTCCACACCACAGAGCTACAGACCAATAGCTCTCCTTGATGCACCAGGGAAGATCTATAGTCGTATTATGCTGAAACAACTAAATCAATGGACCATAGATTCTGGTAATCGAGACCCCTTTCAGACAGGTTTTGTGGCAGGACTGAACATATTCAGTGTTATGATATTGGGAATGGTGCTAAGAGCAAAGGGGGCTGCGTGGAAACAGCCACTCTACATGGCTTTTGTAGATTTCCGCGTGGCCTTTGACTCAATTGACCGACAGAAAATGTTTAATAAATTAATTTCCTACAAATGTCCCCCCACACTGCTCACCCTGATAAAACTATTACACACAGACAGTTCTATGCAAGTGTGTCTCACCCTACAGGGTTTGCTGTCGTCCCTGTACAAACATATCGTGGTTTGCGCCAACGTATTCTGGCGTCCACGCCGTTTAATATTTTCATACGGGACATTGGGTGGAAATTAGATGAGGCAACAGCAGATGCTCCCAACTTGGCCAACAAAAACTGGCCTGGCTACTATACTCAGACGATTTAGTTCTGTTGTCACAAACACCCAGGGGTTTGCAAAATCGGCTATCAAAACGAGGAGTATGCTAAAGATAACAATCTTATGATCAACACAGAGAAAACTCAAGTTATATGTGGCGCAAAAGTGGGGAAGAAATCAAACACATTTCAATGGAAATTACAACATTTGAATTTAATGGTCGTAGAGCAGTATACATATTTGGGTGTGCTCTTTAGTGGTAACATTGCTAGCTCAACTTTCCAGACAACTGTTGAATCAAAACTTGCACACCTAACCTCACAAGCGAAGGTTCTAGCCTCTAAATATGGTAAGTGTTCATACTCCCACATTATGTTTTTCCAACCGAAAGTCATACCTACTATTAAATATGGGGTGGAAGCTATGTTGCTGTGGACCCCTACTAAATTGGAGACGATGGAAGCTCGTTTTTGGAGGGCCATTTTGAAACTTCCCAATTGTGGCCCCAAGGCCCTGTGAGGTTCGAATTAGTCTCAGTCTCCTTAGCTACACAGGTGGCCTGGAGTATATGTGCCTTTTTCAGAAAATGTGTGCTGGGTGTTGAATCAGAAACTGTTTTAAGTACTGTGACTTGTTATTTGTTGACATCAAGAGATACATTTCCAACTACGTGGAGAAATAATGTAATAGATCACTTCTGCCGACCTATCAATTGATGAGCTATTAACTAATCCAGACAAATGCAAGCTCAAGTTGTATAGATAGGACTGGGTGTGTACAAGAGAGAAATGCACGTCATACCGTGATTTCAATGTCCTAATATTTGGTCGCAAAAGGCTTGGACAGTTGGCGGATTATTTAATGCGCTGCCGGTCCTCACATATTCGCAGTCAGTACTTGAGACTTAGGATGAACCTAAGGCCCACAAATTAAATGCGTGCCAGAAGAGGAATAATACCCAAGGGAATTAGTCATTGCCGCTTTTGTAAAGACCTCAAATATAAAGAAACCATGCAACATTTGGTAGTAGACTGTTTGGCATTGAAGAACTGCATTTAAAAAATCTCATGGCTCTAACATGCATTGATACTAGTGATGACATTTGGCAAGCTGTTTTTGCAACTGCGAGTATGTCGGTCAAAATTGCCTTAGTAAAGTTGCCTTAGTAAATTTCTTGGATATGGTTTTACCACAAACAAGCAACCAAAGTAATTATCAAAAGACTGCAACCAGTGGCAACCTATCTATTTACCCGTTGACTGGCGAACTCACTACGTCTCTTCTTACCGAAGTCTACATTTTTATTTTCCTTTTTCTTTATGTGTGCTTAGCTTGCCTGTTGGTACAATGAATTAATGTACTTTTAATAATACATGTGAATGTTTTAAGCGTCATCCATTATCTGTAAATATGAATCATTTGTAAATATGAATTGTAAGATCAAGTATTTGAAAGGTTGACTGTCAGCCAACCAAATAAAAAAATTTTAAAAAAAGATCTGTGCAGGGGAAGCTGCACCCCACTTATTGACCAGTAGAAGGAAAGGAGGAGCTGTTACCACAGTGGAAGACATAGGGGAAATGGAAAAAGTGTGCAGTAATGGAAGAGCCCCAGAGTAAACCAGTGTGGCCAGAAGACAGAGGGCCATCAACATGGCAGGGGTTTGCAGCCCAAACGGACACAAGAGCATTTGTCGTTTGTGCTAACCTGGGCTATGCTGTCCTTATAGTACTGCTAAGTTAGCAGGGCTACATATGGATTGAATTGAACGATCCTCAGCAATTTACCAGTGCGAGAGGAGATGGCGCAGCGGGTTTGGTGAATATGTTGTGCCAATGAGATTGTGTGGTAGGAGTGTTGGGACGGAGGACTCTGCTGGCCGGTACAGCGGTTGGGCCAGGAGAGGTTCTTTGCCTGTTGTGACAAAGTAAATGGTGATGTCACGTTTGATGATGGGGGAACTGGCAATCATTTTGGAATCCGACGTACACAGCGTGTAGTGCAGTTAACCGGCGAGAGCAACGTCGTCTGCGCTGCCACGCTTTCAAGTGTTAGACTGAAGGACCATATGGCATCGGAGCGCCGTGCCGCTAGCAGATATGGGAGAAGGATACCCAGAAGTGTCTTGTTGCGTGCCTGTGTGTGCTGTGCAGGTTTTTCATGCCGGCGGAACTGCAGTGATGGGCACAATGCACAAGAAATTGTCTGCCAATTGCCGAGTGCTTACAAAGAGATTCAGAAGCTTAGCATACGGGCATAAGGTATGGTTTTTACTGATTAAGCGAATAAATAATTTTGTCTCGGTGGGGCAGCGGTGTTGAGAAGGAGGATTAAGTTGCAGCATGTGTAACGCTCACCTGATTCCCACGGAGGCGCTGACCCAAACTGGACTGCTAGAGTTGCTTCTATGACTATGATGAGGCGTAGAACTCGGAAGACGCTCTGGGCAGGACCTCCGAATATTGACTGTCTGGCTTGTAAGGTGAGTTTTCTGCAGGTGGAAGAAAAAGGGGTAATTACAAGCTGGTTGGATAAGTTCTCCCACCAATCTTCTGCTTTTCCCACTTCTTGGTTCTCAACTGGTCTCCACGAACTCTTACCTTTGGTTTAGTAAAGCCGAGCTCTCAATCCTGCTTCTGATGCAGGGGCGCGTAGAATCCAGTTACGTCACTGGATGATTTCAGTGTTTAGGCTCAGTGTCCTCTTGTGGCCTGTAATAGTCCTTCAGGTGCCGAGGAGCTGTTGGCGACACCACCACTGCTGTGCAAGAAGAGGCTCGTGAGTATAGAAGATCTGAGGCCGCTTCTGAAGGAGCACCCTTTTATAATGTCCTTTTCTGTCTTTCAGGTGCCGAGATGCTGTGGGCGATGCTGCCGCTGTTGCACGTGCGGTGGCACGTAAGTATAACTGAATTGTGGCCACTTCAAAATAGGCACCTCTAATAATGTCTTTTCCTTTCTTTCAGATGCCGAAATGCTGAGGGCGATGCTGCCGCTGCTGCGCGTGAAGAAGCGCGTAAGTATAACTGAGTTGCGAACCCTTCGGCTCGGACACCACTAACAATGTCTTTTGTCTTCCAGGTGCTGGGATGCTGCCGAAGCGAAGGCCGCGGTGAACTCCGGTGTGATCACGGATAGATAAGGTAAGCGAGCGCAGCTGCGAGCGTGTTGCCCGTTTTCTAACCTTATGTCTTTATTTGCAGGTTGTCGGAGACTGGACTCTTGTGGCTGAATTCTGGTGAGTAGATGTTCCTGTGCCTTTTCTTCATCCACAGGTTGCTGCTCGAGAAGCTGAGGGTGTGTCTGGACCTGGAATGCAGGAGCCGACTCGGTGAGCGTCCTGCTGCTGTTGCAGAATAACGCGAAGCACGGGAATTCTATCGGGCGTGGTTTAAATAGTGGGGAAGTGCTTTGGTGCGTATTCTTCCTCCAGCCTCACCCAGGTAAGAAAAGAGTTCCAGTGTCAGAGGATTAGCATCAGCCCCACCCAGGTAAGAAAAGAGTTCCTGTAACAGAGGATTGGTCCCTCCCAGCCAGTGGCTGGGACTTCACCCAGCTTAGATTGTTCTAGGTGAGTATGCAGCATGGTCTGCCACAGGTTAAGTCCACCCAATCACTACTGCACACTAAGAATATGAGCCCGGCGCCCATGGCGCCGGGACTGCGGTTCCTTATGAGCCTGGCGCCAGAGGCGCCAGGACATGGTCCAAAGGGCCCCTGTAGGGGTCTGCTGGAACCGGGGGTGTGGATGATGAGCCTGCTTCCGGGGACGCTGGGCCAGTCTTGGCTCCTCGGGAGTAGCGCTCATGACAGCATGTGCCTTTGTACAGCGGCGCGGAGAACTAGAAGGATCTTTTAGCATTGAGTAAATGGAGCAGCCCAAGAGCAAGGAGCTGGGATTGGATGTAACTGTGTGGGATTGAACTGTTATCTTACTGTCGAAGGAACGGAAAATAGTGAGATAGAGGTACTTTGTTCCAGAGCAGCACTGTGGAGCTGCCTTGTGCTATGTTGCATGGCATCTCCTGGTGAGGGAACGCAGCTGTTATAAGTTGCAGAAAGGGGGACAAGCTGTGACTAACGCTCGATCAATCTCCTTAATAAAGTGTTGATCAGCTCCATAATGTGGGTATGATGTTAAAGAGAAGCAGTTAAAAGTGTATGGGTTCTGTTAAGTGTCATGTGTGTTTTAAAAGAATAGAGTACTAGGTTTTGCCCAGCAGGTTTGGTTGGGGCAATGGTTAGGAGATGTTCTTTAAATTTCAGCTTTATATACTGCGCAGCAACAAGGACTTTTAAATTTTGGGTGATGATTCAGAATCCTAGGTTCACTCACAAATGCATTGAAAGTAAATGTATTGGTCCAAAAAGAATTTCTGCCGTTCAGAATGGTGTGGTGATTGTGGAAGGAGGGGAGGTGTGGTCGATATGTAAGTTGGCAAAACGTGAGGAAGGTCAGAATGGGGTGTCCATGAATACCAATTCCGAGGATGTTCAGTTGACGTCAAAGAGATTGAGAACAGAACCCAAATGGTTGGAGAATTTTGTGCGTGAATGATGTTACCAGATGTAGCTGAGGCAACAGTTACAACAACAACAACAAAAAAGGCTGAGTCTTATCTTAAATGGTATTTAAGTTTGAAATCGTATTCATGATTAGCGATAGTAATTCCTCTTCCTTTTGTTCCCAAGTTGCTTATATCTACTTTGTCTTAGTTTAAGGTTGATTAGGAGTATGGTGGGGGGTGGGGGGAGAGATGTGTTGCATTCTGCCTCCCGAGTCTTCCATCATGGAACTTGGAAGAATCGGGAGATTGCTAAGTGACTGTTGATTGAGAGCGCAGACCTGCATTGGTTACCCCCGTGGGCCCGCTAATAAAGAACCTACCTAAACCACTTACCGCCTCCGAGCAGTCCTTTCAAACGCCAAAATAGTCAACTGACACTGATGGTGTAGCATCAATCAAGAAAATCCACGAAGGGAGTTCAGACAGAGGGGGTATTGACCTTTAGGTTCTCCCTCGAAGCAGAAGACAAAACCTACACCGCAGGAGAAACCTTTTGTATATACTAACCTGGGGAGTATTAACGCCTTGGTTAGGGAGGAATTGGTATTTTTAGACCAAATGTGAGAGAGAGACGGCCCTAGTGCCCTGCCTAAAAATCTGTTTGTGAAAGTTGTAGAGTTCTTTGAGCCATCTGTGACAATGTAAATGAACACCATGTGCATTTCAAAACAGCATGCACGTTTGTATGAATATGGAAGACGTCATATGGTACAGTAATAAAAGAAAATCAACGTGTCCATTTTACACAAATCGCAATATAAGGAGCAGAATGGCAGGCTCTTCATCTGGCATATGTTGGATCTTGAACACTATTTTCAGACGTCTATTTTATTTATTTCATTTAAATTAGTTTTCAGCGGCACAAGTATATCATTAAAGTTTAAATAATAATTTACACAGGCATATAAAATTAAACTTCAACTGTACCATGTCTTTCTCGCTCATTAAAGTTCACCAATAATTGCATGCAATCAATGCATTCATATGTGAAACACCATGGCAAATCTGGCAGTTTAATCAATGGAGCCAGGAAAACATGGTCTACTTAAGCTTAAGTTTGTCTGCTTCAGTTCGAAATGGTCGGTGTACAATCAGCCATTATCATGTAGCTATGCACACAAAGAATCTATTTAAAATATCGAATGAGCAATTCCCCTTTTTCAGAACATAAAATGCATCTAGCCACCTATGGATATATGCACAATACAACCTGAACGAACATGCAATGGAGACTATACCTACTACTGCAAAACACAAGATAACCTGCCACCATGGAGTCGAGATAACCCACCATCCCAACACATACACACCCCACAGAGACACACACATACACACACACACACAATCACACAGAACAGGACTACAAGACACCCAGAATAACTCACATTAAACAATTTACAAGTACAACAGCCAGACAAACGAAGAAAACAGTTCCCAAAAAAATAAATGAAAGAAATTAGGTGTAAAGAGGTACGGTTGCCATCTATAAAAAAAAAAAAAGTCTACAAGTTTTGGTATGACAGCGTTAAGGTACGAGCACGTTCTGCATGATGTTTTCTCCCAATATAAAGTCAATCCCAATATGCATTGAACCTAAATTCACACTACATCACTTCTCCACAACACTCACCTTCAAATATTTGCTAGCTCTCTTCCATCCTATAGTCGAGTCTTGGGAGGCAGTGGTTTAGTGCGCGTCAATGTTTAAATTTGTGGTGGGATGGCCTTTGCATTAGATAAAAACTTAATTTGGGGAGTTTGTACTAGAATGTTGTCACACCCAACCTTTGACTTACTTTTTCGTACTAACTTTTTCCTTTTTGTTTGATAAAAAATAAAATATTCAGGAGTACACCCCTTTGGGCAAGGAGTTACACCAGTAATACAGGCAACTAAATGCTGAAAGACTGCCACTACGTAACCACAGGTTTCACAATCAATTTAAAAGATAGATGTGGTATAGGACATAGATATTCAGAAGTTTTCATTTTTCTGCACTGTGCCTACAGTTGACAACTGCAATAACAGGTACTAATTTCGAAATTAAATGGTCAAAAAATGAATACGTAGCATTGTGCGGCCATGCCGGATATAGAAGGGCAATCTACCTGGTATGGAGGCAATGCTTGAATTAGTCATACCATGCAATGTTAGGGTTCTTGTGTAGCATATTCATGCTACTCAGGAACCCACTGGAAGCAGTTTTGTGTGGACAACCCCATCAATGTGTTGGGTGTCCTGACCCACGTTTGAGCTATCGTGCTGCAACATTTGGTGCTGTGGGCTTAGAAAATCGAAGATGGCCAAAAAGCCCACATGTGCGCCAGAATCCAGGAGAACCACGCAGTTTGTGCGCACACCAAAATGGTTGCCTAACTTGCCACCCACCAGTGCGAGCATGATGGGCCAGGGTGCCATGAGTGGAATGGGTGCCAAAGGTAAAACAGCAGCGCCTGTTAGCAACAAAAAAAAAAAAAAAGCTTTAAAATTACCTTTGGTTTCTCTGAATGCCAGCTCAAAATGCCTATTTTCAAACATTGCAACACATCCAAAAATCTCACTGAACACCAGCAGACATCTGGCAGAATGAAGTTTTGTGTGCCTACAAAATCTGGGAAGATGAAGAGCCCAAAATAATGTTGATAACAAGACTGGCTGAGTGCTAAACTGAACTGAAAGACACTAAAATCGAAATGTTTAGAATAAATGAGTGACCTACTTTTGAGTGTCACATAGTTTGTCACTGTTGAAATGTCATAGTTTTGAACTTAGAATCAGCATTCTAGCTGCATGTGTAAAAATTGTAAGTTTGATTTAAACTGGGAACCCAAAATGACATGTAGCTAAAAACTGGCTTAGAGATTCCAATTCTGCCTGACAGGTTCCCAGGCCTGGCTGCATTCTGTTGCCCCTGCCAAAAGGAGGTCACACACTCTCTGATTGAATTACCTGGGGACTGCAGGAAACTAAACAAAGGGCCCAGGCAGATGGTTTATTGGGGGGCCGTAAATGGCTTCCTTTTGAACAAAGCCCTTCCTTGACTCAGGCAGATGGTTTATTGGGGTGGGGGTCGTAAAGTGGCTTCCTCTTGGCAGAAACGGGGAGGGGCAGCCCCCTCTGAGGACAGGCTGAGCTTAAAGAAAGTGGATAGACTGGTTTCTTCACCATGTGACCTGGGAAGACACACCCCTGTTGGCCAGAATATGATTTTAAGAAAGATGTATAACTCATGGTGCGGACTTGTTAAAATTATCTAAATGGTACCATAATTCTTGTGATTTTTCTGCCCACATTTTAAGAGGTTTTAGGACCCGGTGGTATTATCTGGGGGTTTACGAGCGGAAAAGAGGCTGTTACTCTAAATGTATGCATGGTAAAAATCTGACACTTCCTTATCTAAATGCCCACATGCCTTGCACACAATTGTATAAATTTGGAGAAAAATTCGATATGGGGAAAGCTACTAAAAAGCGCAAAAAGTTGCCATTTCTTTACCCAAGCTCCTAGAAACGCCAGGGTCGGAACAGTGCCTCCCATCAGTAATGCATGATGTGTGTACGCAATGACAAACAACTGTATCTGTGGATATGTATTTGGGTCAAATATAGATTTGTGTGCAATTTGACAGGGGAGTGTCCTTTCTGCAGGCCATAAAACAGCATCACCATGACTCACATTTCCTTTCCCCTATCAAGGAAGAGAGAAAAGCTTGACCAATGATCAGTTGAGAGAGGGGCTGGCTTAGTGATGCTGCACACACACCCACTTTCAAAAGACATAAAAAGAGCCACTGGAAGCTAGAGAGGGCATTCAAATCCAGTTGCTGCGGAGCGTTTTGCCGGACCACACAACATCCAGAAGATACCAGTTCCAGACTGACTCCAGCTACATACTCCAGAACCTAGAACTTATACTTTAGAACCTAAATCAGAGGCCTAAAACCACAAGCTGAATTCTCTGCAGCAGGCCTCAAATCATTGCAAGCTACTCACAGCCAAGCGAGCTGCTTGAATCCCTTGCCAAGAACTTTTGCCAGGACCAGAGCAGAGATCCAGGAGCCGTGCAGAGACCGCTGTATCCGGACAGACAAGACCAGTGCCAGACCAGACCGTGCAGAACCGCAGACCCAGAGACCAGATCCCTGTGAAGTGCCACTAGCCTGATTGATCAGATCCGTGACGAGGTCCAGTCCTTCCAAAATATATTGTGAGTACTTAGGTCAGATTGTGACAGAAATAAGCTCTTAGTTTAAAATAATCTAATCCAAACTATTTTAACCTAAGTAGAACTGCCTCCTAGAAATCGTGTCATCTGTCATTTGTAAAGCTGCACAACTGTCACCTGTCAATTCTGAAGCTGCAAGCTGTCACCTGTCATTTTGAGTTTACTTTTAATCTGAAAAACTACCTGTATTTAATCGTCCGTATCTCTGGAACCGTTTTCATCTGAAAGCTTAGAATCTAGGCTTTCCAACGAACCTAGAACCGACTTCCTAATCCTTTCTCCGCAATCATGATTTACGCACTCGCGAAATTTACTGCGATTTGCGATTTTGGATCAATTTCTCCACTTGTCAAAATAGCAGCTCCATTCTTTCCTTTGTCAAAATCCGTTTGCAACTTGGTAATAACTCGGAGCATTGCTAAAGTGAGCCTGAACTAATACCAACACGCATCTCCCACTCACCCTGCATCTCTAGAGGGAATTAAAATCAGTTTGCACATTTTCCCATCCATTGCCATCACATTTAAAAAGCACTTGCGCCTGGGTTTTAAAACTCATACCTGTTTTCTCTAAGCTTGCTGGGGTGGGAACTGAATTTCGTATTGTATTTGATGGCATTCCTGAGAACTGTGTGCTCCTCTTTCCATCTCCTTCCATTTCTTACATTTCATAGGGGAGGGGGGTGAATTGCCAGAGAAAAGTGATTATCTTATCTTTTGCTAAACTCATATCAAGTATTTCTGTACTGCATTTTATTCCTCATTGCTTTTCACTTGAAATCATAAAAGTATTTTGCTACTTTATCCATCCTATACTAACTCCTCATTGATTGTAAAGAAGTGTGCTAGTGCCAGATTACCCATTGTTGATCAACATCATATGTCTAAGTGTACTATCAGATATTAATTTATTATAAAGTGTGATATATATGTATATATATGGGATACATTACTCACCGTAATCGTATTTCTGATGCTTGTATCTGCTTAGATTCACATGCTGTGCATAGGCCGACATCTAGTGGAAGCTGCGGAGTATTACAGTTTGTTTTTCGAAAGTCGAAAATGGGCGTCGACACAGGCGTGCCAGTAATACTATCCCTAGTGTGACGTCCACTGTACCCAAGATCCCTCACGCGTGTAGGATCCTCAGATTGTATTTTTTCTGACATGAGGAAGCATGAGGAGTAGCGTGAGTACAGATAATCCAAGCAGATAGACAGAAAAGGTAAGACTACAAGCAATCATGCGCCTTCTCTCGGAGGGGAGGAAGGGTGGGTCGCATGTGAATCTAAGCAGATACAAGCATCAGAAATACGATTACGGTGAGTAATGTATCCCTTCTGAGGCTTGTGGAATCTGCTTAGATCACATGCTGTGCATAGATTAGCGAGCAGTACCAGAAGAAGGAGGTGGGATGTGAGAAGGGTCATGAGCAAACAGGTGTCTTAGAACCGCTTGTCCCACTTGTGTATCTGTCTTGGAATGAGTGTCAATGCAGTAATGCTGAGTAAAAGTGTGAATAGAGCTCCAAGTAGCCGCTTTGCAAATGGTGTCGAGGGGAACATTTGCAATGAAAGCCAGAGTGGCACCAATGCCTCTAGTAGAGTGGGCCCTTGGCGTAAAAGGCAGAGTCTTGTCAGAAAGAGAGTAACACAGCTGTATACAGTTGATAATCCACTTCGAGATAGCGCCCTTAGAGACGCGATCCCCCTCTCTGCCTGTAGCTACGGAGACAAACAGTTGATCTGTTTTCCTTAGCGGTCTGGTTTTATTTACATAGTATAGGACCGCCCTACGCACATCTAGGGTGTGTAGTTTCACCTCAGCCGAGCTTTGCGGGTTCTGGAAGAAAGCCGGAAGCTCGATGGACTGGTTTACATGGAACTTGGATATGAATTTAGGTGAGAACCTAGGGTGTGTGCGTAAAACCAGTTTGTCCTTGTGGATAGTAAAGAAAGGATCCTGCACTGACAGAGCCTGAATTTCACTGACCCTTCTTATGGAGGTAATGGCTACTAAGAAGGCCGTTTTATAAGTCAGGTGTTTGAGACTACTTTTATGCATGGGTTCGAATGGGGGTCCCATGAGCTTAGCTAGCACCACGTTGAGGTCCCATCCTGGCGGTGGGTTCGAAATAGGAGGGTGAAGTCTCTTTACTCCTTCCATGAAGGCTTTAACCACTGGTACTTTCCACCACGAGACCTTGTTATGGGATGTGGTGTAAGCCGAGAGGGCTGCCAGGTGTACTTTCAGCGAGTTAAAAACCAACCCTGCATCCAGCAGGTGGAGCATGTAAGTCACAACGTTGGAAGGAGTGCAATCAACCGGGTTGATTTGTTTATTCTGGCACCAGATAACGAATCTTTTCCACTTATCAAAGTAACAGTGCCTTGTATTTGGTTTCCTGGACTCCTTTAGAATGTCCATACACCTCTGTGGTAATTTGAGATGTCCAAACTCTATGACTTCAGGAGCCATGCTGCTAGGTTCATAGAGTTGGGTTCCTGATGCACTGTTTGACCCTGTTGCTGGGACAGTAGGTTGTACCAGGCTGGGAGTCTGATGGGTTCGCACACCGCCATCCTGCGTAGGTGTGGAAACCATGGTTGTCTCGCCCACATGGGAGCAACTAGGATGAGCGTCATAGATTCCTTGTTCATCTTGTACACCACCTTCCTGATGAGAGGAGTTGGTGGAAAAGCGTACGCAAACATCCCTGACCAGTTCATCCACAGGGCATTCCCTTGGGAGTCCGGCTGGGGGAACCTGGATGCAAATCCTGGGCATTGTTTGTTTTCGCTTGTGGCGAATAGGTCTATAGTGGGGAAACCCCACTGAGAGAAGAGATCTTCTACTACGTCTCTGTGAAGGACCCATTCGTGTTCTTCTGGGAGGGAGTTTCTGCTTAGAGCATCCGCTAGGGAATTGAGCTCCCCTGGAACATGTTGCGATGACAGGAAGATGTTCCGTCTGAGTGCCCATATCCATATTTTCTGGGCAAGCTTGGACAGATTTGGCGAACGAGTCCCCCCTTGCTTGTTCAGATAGAACATGGCTGTCGTGCTGTCCGTCCTGATCTGCACCGACAAGTTCAGTAGATGGGGCTCGAACGCCCTTAGCGCTCGGAATACTGCCAGAAGCTCTAGCAGATTGATGTGGTTCTTGGCTACTGAGTGAGACCAGAGACCCTGAGCTGTGTGGTGGAGATGGTGAGCTCCCCACCCAGTCAGGCATGCATCTGTAGTCACCACGGCTTGTACTTCGGGATCGTAAAAGGGTTTCCCCTTTGCGAGATTCTCTCTTGTCCACCAGTGTAGGCTCTGTACGAGTGTTGGCGAAACGACCACTAGATCGTCCCAATGACCACTTGCCTGAGACCACTGTTTCGCCAACCATTCCTGCATGGGACGCATGCGCAGACGCGCGTGGGGGACCAGGTAAATGCATGACGCCATCATGCCCAGTAACCGCATAGCTTTGCGTACTGTTATCTGTTGACCTGACTGATAATGCGGAATTTGCAGAAGTATATTCCGAATTCTCTCTTCCGAAGGGAAGGTCAATCCTTTCTGAGTATCTAGGATAGCTCCTAGAAACTGTTTTGAGGTGCTTGGCACCAGACTTGACTTTTTCTCGTTGATGGAGAAGCCTAATTCGTGGAGGAGGTCGATAGTCCTCTGAATGTTTGACCTGCAAATTCCTGGGGTTTCCCCCGTTATGAGCCAGTCGTCCAGATAAGGGTACACCGGGATTGCTTCCCTGCGTAGGTGTGCAGCCGCCACCGCCAGTACCTTGGTGAATACCCTTGGTGCTGAAGCTATCCCGAAGGGCAGTACCTTGAATTGGTAGTGGCGACTGTCCACCTTGAAGCGCAAGTACTTTTTGTGCGCTGGGAGCATGGAAATATGAAAATAAGCATCTTTCATATCCAAGGTTGCCATGTAATCCCCCTTTTTTAGGAGGGGGATTACCTCTTGTAGCGTGGTCATACGGAATTTTTGGGGCTTGACATATTTGTTGGCAGGCCGTAAGTCCAATACTGGGCGCATTGTCAAATCTTTCTTTGGCACAAGGAAGTAAGTTGAATAGATACCCTTGTTTACCTGGTGTCCTGGGACGAGTTCTATCGCGTCCTTTTCTAGCAGAATGGCGATCTCCTCGAGAAGGATCCTTTGATGCTCTAGGGAGTGCACTCTTTGTCGTGGAGGATGATTCCGGGGACGCTGCAGTAGTTCTATACAATATCCTGCGGATACTGTTGACAGCACCCATCTGTCTGAGGTGATCCCTTCCCAAGCCTGGGTGAAGGTGGAAATGCGTCCCCCTACTGGGGTTGCGTGGCAAGGGACCCTGAACTGAGCGTCACTGTTTTGGTGGAGGCGTGCCCCCGCCCTTGTTGGGGCTGCCTCTGCCTCTTCCACGACCTCTCTTGTTACCCCTGCCGTAACTCTGGGTAGACTGCTGGTTGTTATTCCATTGTGTACCTTGTCCCTGGGCATAGTTGCCTCTTTGTGAATTTTGGCCGCGTGGGCGACGAAAATTATTGTTCCCCCTCTGGTTAGGGGGTTTGTTGGTAAGCTGGCCAAGGGATTTGAGAGTCTCATATTCATCTTTGGCATTTTTAAGTGCGTCTTCGACCGCTTTCCCAAACAATAGGTCGGGTTCCACTGGCTTGTCTATTAAAGAAGCCTGGGTTTCTGTCTTGAATCCCGACTGCCGTAACCACGCATGTCTCTTGATAACAGTACCTTCTGCTATCAATCTCCCTGCGTTGTCAGCGGCGTCGAAAGTTGCTTTTAAAATGCAACCAGACACGGCTCTCCCCTCTGCCGAGATCCGAGCCAGCTGGCCCTTTAACGGTTCTGGAGCAGAGGCAATGAGCGCCGCGACTTCTTCCCATTGATGGCAATTGTAACTAGCCAACAGGGTGGTGGAATTCGCAATCCTTGCTTGGTAGGCGGACGTTGAGGCTACCTTTCTGCCAAACCCGTAAAGTTTTTTGCTCTCCTTGTCGGGAGGAGCTTCTGATGAAGATAAGGGCGTGCCAGCCCTCTTTCTAGTGTTGGTCACCACTAGGGAATCTGGTTTAAGATGTCCCTTTATATACAGAGGGTCAGACTGGGCTGCCCGGAAAATCTTTTCAATTCTGGGGTTGACAGCTCTGGTGAGGTTAGGATTCACCAGGGAAGGATCTATTCTTCGTTGGATGGATTTGAGGATAGGGATGGTCTGAGCGACCGGTCTTCTCTCTCCTACAAACTCCTCCGCGAAGTCCCTTTCCTCCTGTACACCGTGGGTGTCGATGTGGAAGTGTTCCGCTGCTCGAGCGAGAACCTCGTTAAGGAGGGGCTGGTTATCAACTGGAGAGTCAGTAACTGGGGCTTCGCTTTGTACTGGGGAATCTACTCTGTAAATTTCCTGCTCATCTTCTCCCTCCTCCAGGTCCTCATCCTCTGCATAGTAATCTGTCCCGGTTTGTTCTTCCATAAATGCAAACTCCTGGTCCTCTTCAGGGAAAACTTGTCCCTGATAACTGGGGAGTGGAGTAGAATATGGAGTGGAGTAAGGCTGAACCTTGAAGGGTTCAGGTCTTTCGACCCGGGGCTCTTTACTTAGCGGGATAGGATCGGAGGAGCCTGAGGGTGTGGCCCCTTGAGGGTTATATGAAAGAAAGTGTTCTGGGTTCTTATCATAAAAATCAGCCAAGGAAGACATCCTAGACATAACCCTGTCTATGTCTTCACTGGACCATTCCCTGGAACAGGGTATTACTTTAGCAGGTGATTTATTTTCAAGGGTAGACTTGTGTTTGCTTGTCTGCTTAGGCTTTACAGGGGTGGAAGGCTGTGCTTTCCGCTGTTTCCCCCCTTCTCCGTGCGTGGAAAAATGTTTTCCCTGTCCCTTGGGGGCCCCAGAGACTTTCGACGCCTGGCGTCGAGGGTCTGGAGAGGTATCTGTGTGCTTCGGGCGTGGGGCCTCACTGATGTTAACCGCGGTCTCGGTATCTTGGAGCGCGGCCTGGGGGTGGAAGTCGTCTTCGTCTCCCGACGATCGAACTTCCGTTAGTGTGTGTAGCGAGGCACTCTTGGCAAGAGTGGATGATTGCCTTGCGTCGTGAGGCGATCTCGATCGAGAGCGCCCAGAGGACACCGAGTCGGACCGTTCTTTTTGTGCCTCTTTCCGGGAAGTCGACGTCGTCGAGGTCCGGTTGGTCTTAGTGTGTTTAGTGTGTGTTAGGTGTGTAGCGCTTGCGTCGCCGGGGGTCTTCCCCATAGCCGCCTTGCCGGACGACCTTCCGAGGTCGGGGACCTGCGCTCGTCGGCTGTCTTTCGACGCCGTAATGCCCTCGCCGTCCGAAAGTACGGCGTCGCTGCCATCGCTGAAGGCGCCCTCCGCTGCCATGGCCTCCTGCCTGGCGTGGTGGGCCCAACGCTTTGTCGAACGGTCCTTAAGTGTCTTAGGTTTAAACCTACTACACGCTCTGCAGTTCGCTTCGGGGTGATCCCTCGGCAAGCAGAGATTGCACGTGGCGTGCCTGTCGACCCAAGGGTATTTGCGATTGCACTTGGGGCAGAATTGAAAAGGGGTACCCTCCATACGCACCTTAAGGCAGCGGGCTGCTAAGTGTAGGAATATATATAAATGTAACTATATATCAAGAGTGAAGAGTATGTACCACCCCCCACTCTCCCTACTTGTAAGGGCCGAGGCCAGCGGCCTACTAGGCCCGGGCCGAGGCCAGCGGCCTACCGAGGCCCAGATCCGTCGTGCAGCAGTCGACGGTCGATGACTTCTCCAGCCGTCGTCGAGGTTGAGGGTCGACGTTGGGGTGGGGAAGGGAATGAATAAGAATTAAAATTATAATAACAGCAAAAGTATGGCTAAGGCCAGGGAACTCCGCAAGATGCTTCCGACCAGTATGGCGGAAAAAAACAATCTGAGGATCCTACACGCGTGAGGGATCTTGGGTACAGTGGACGTCACACTAGGGATAGTATTACTGGCACGCCTGTGTCGACGCCCATTTTCGACTTTCGAAAAACAAACTGTAATACTCCGCAGCTTCCACTAGATGTCGGCCTATGCACAGCATGTGATCTAAGCAGATTCCACAAGCCTCAGAAATATATATATATATATATTGTTTAAATTCTCAAATAAACCTTTTAAACTTGCAAAACAGAACTACTTCTTGGCTCAGTGTGGTCAGGGGGATTCTAAGAGAGGGGTGTTATATAGGGGTAGTCATCCAGAACGCATGAACTGGACATAAAGATATATCAATAAGGGTTTCCATTCAGTATCCCAGACTAGGCATTGACTTAGCTGTAGTGTTGAATTGAATCCTCTTACAAATGTTAGAATACTCGTGCCAGATCTTCAGTCGAGAGAAAAATGGTAACGTACAGCTGCATTAATGGCATACATATGCTATGGATGGTCCATGGCATTCAATATATTGCACTTCATTTCCAAAATGGTTTGCTAAAACATATCGCCAGCATCATTTTGATTTACCCTGCATGGTCTCAGCAGCACATAGAATGCTATTCGGTACATACAAAATGTTTCTTTCTGAATTATTCTCGGCGTTCACATCACTAGATAGGACTGGAAACAAGGCTGTCCTTACTAAAGTTGGCACTCTAAGCAACGGGTTCATTTATTCAGAATTCTAGTCAATACCATGATTAAACTTTCCAAAACCTAGAATTTAACAAAGAGCCCCAGCCCTGAACTAGCAGAATAGAGTTGGCATTATACCAGTGTACACATTTAATTAATTTGGGAAATAGCTATTCACTTACAATCATTAGTACAATGATGAGAAGTCGCTGTCAAAAGTCCTAGACACTTGCTGGTAGCTTTTGTTGCTTACATGGTTCATAAACCTTTATTGCATTTACTTAAAGTGGGCGGTTTATTGAATGGCAGTGTGCTGACATTTACAGAGAAATGGCCCAGACCTTTCTTTCTGAAATTAAAGAGGCAAAACAACAATGTCAGGCCCTTTATCCTCCTCACCTTCTTCAGCAGCTCAGCCCAATGTGGTTTGCTAGTGTCAAAAAGCGTGTACGGCGGCGCACTGGAGACAATTTGCAGTTTATCACTTTTAAATGGTATTCAAAGATATTAACGCGAGGCTACCTGCCCATAGAAATGTCATGCTAGTAATTAAACAGAAGCACAAATAATTACATGGCCAGTTTGAGAACTTCAGCTACTCATACTGACAAATCACTCGGCCAATTGTTCATAGTCAACATTGAATTCGAAAAAAGTAGCACGACCAGAGAAATCTTAAAGGGGTGCCGGGAGGGTGCTGTGCTTTGTGGTTAAAGGTAGAGCGAGAAAAGAACCAACGGCGGCATCCTTCAGTGTAGGGTGCAGCCTGGTATTTTGAGACCTACATTGCAATTATATGTGTCCTATAGGAATGTTGCCATCATACAGAGGTCACATTGCCTACATGTGGGAGGGGAGGGGAAAGAGCATAGGCTTTTTAGTGGGTGGTATGGGTCTTTTTCAATAGGGAAAGCAACAGAAATGGTATGCATTTCTGCCAAAAGAATCTAATAAAAAAGGACATTATTTAATTATACCAATATTGTAAACTGTCTTTTCTTAACATTTTGCAATGTTCATTTCTAATACCCACTTCCAATATGTGTGCAGTCATAATTAGAACATTAAAACATATCTTACTGATGTAGGATGTTTTAATTGGGTGACATCAAATGGGGGGGGGGGAAGTGGGGATGACCCACCCTCCCTAAAACAGGAGCACACATTTTGTATTCATTGTATAAAGTTCTCTATATGAACCTGGGGCCCCCCCAATTTAACATTTTAACATGGACTCCCAACAGCCTCCCTCCCCTTTCGGGATAAGAAGCATGCAGGGTTGCACAGAACGTCCAAGTGCTTGGAATAAAATTATAATTCTATATTACACATCCCTGCCAAGCCATATCCCTCTACTTTTGATGGATTGCGAATAACCCTCGCACCCACTCAATGAACCTGTAAGAAAACTCAAACCGTGTCCTAGAAAACTCACTTGCAAGACAAGCCTCTTCACATTCCTGCATGTGGATCATTTACAAAATAAAAGTGTGTTTGCTAAACTCTTCAGTCATATTTCTATTGCAACATCATGCAAAAGTGTTAATTTGTCGTCTTCAATGAGCATTTTAAAGGAGGGAAACTAGGTGGCAGTTAACTCTCTTCCCCTTTTCTTGAATGGATCAACACCAGTAAGAGATGTCTGCTTGGTGATGTAACCAGGAAACTACATCATGCTTTATTTTTCCAGGTATGCACACAGTTATGTGCTTGTAAATTGCACAGAAACTGAGTCAAGGAATCTCAGTGTATACACTGTAGGATCCATTTAATGGAATCTATAATTCCAGAAGCACATACGCTTCTGAAATATTTACTTATCTCCCAGGATGTATAGTCAAAGTATTTACCCTGCCCCTCAGTACTGACAGGAGACAGGGTTTAGTCCATTACCCCCCTCCTCCCCAGAGTATTGCTTTCCTCCGCATTATTCCCCCTTTAGATTCTACTTGAATCGGAGTTTCTTTTGGCTGCATCACGGACAATGGGTACCCTAGTAAGCATCAGTTCAATCTCTACTCCTCTATGGGCACGCTTGAGCATCAGCAAGATAGCGTCAGTTCCCTCCAGAGCCTGGCCAACCTCTTTCGGAATTGGGATCTGTGTGCAGTCTCTTCCATTGACGAGGGCCTCAGTATTTAACTCCAGGTAGGCCTCTCCAGGTAGGCCTCTTACAGTCCTCTGCTGGTGATCCATCAAATGGATCTAAAAAGGAAGGCAAACTATTTCATTCTCCCTTCGGTTATCAATTGTCCTTTCTCTCCACCAGTGTGTATCCACTGGAATTTAAGGGATTGGACCTTTACAGAGCAGGAACACCACCCCTTAAAGATGTGTATCATGTCTCTAATATAATTGGTCAAAGTATGTGATTGAACAGTGTTCCAAAAGTGATATAACACTAAACCAACCCCTCTGTGGTGTTCAATCCTGCTAGTTCAGGGTTGGGGCTTTTTTGACTCATGTGAATACTTGGTCATGTTTATGGTTCTTTGTAGTTGAGCTGGGAGGGCTTTTTATTGACTTCAGTGCCTCCTTGGGTGTTTCCAGGACCTGGCTGCCTCTTTGAGGCAGACATCTAGTCCAAAAAAGTGTTACATTCCTTCCTTCAGGAAAGGTGTGGCTTATTGTGGGATCAGATTAGAGGAGAGGAGACCTCTTCTGACCGCTGCTCATAATGAATCCCGTGCATATTTAAAGTATTTAGTCAAAGCACAGAAACAGAAACAGATGTAAGCTGTAAAAGCCATTTATTTGTACGGCAGTGCCGGCTTCCTGAGAATCAACTCCACGCAGCCATCAGCTTTTATGGTTCCAGATTCTAACTCCTTGAATTTGATACATTGCTCATAGTAAGGAAAAGCATCCCCCTTCCTGCATCGTGTTGCTGGGGGGGGGGGGGGGGGGGGAGGTTGCGAGTTTGAATACCATTGGTCAGGTCAGGCCTACCTTCACTCAGGTTGGCTTCATTCACAGTTGCAGCTTTTAAAAGTTACATTTTCTTTGACCCTTGATTTTACATTTTCACCAAACAGCAATTTATACATTTGTTTTCAATGCTCCTTTCACAAAGACATTCTCTCGGCATCAGTAGGTTTCAAAATACTGCTTATTAATCCATAACATAATGCTAGGCCCCAATTTGGGTTTTGCCTTTCCTGTGACATGCTATGCTCTTTCATATCAGATTGAACCGTTCTCCATTTTAATAAAAGTTGCAGGATACTTTCTGGTCCTTGGAAATCTTTATCTCGGGCCTTGTCAGTTACTTAGGACCTACATTTTGATTGTAGATGGGCTGCAAACATTGTACATTTCTCGCACTTGTCTTATTTCATATGCTGTGCGCAGTCTACAGGTTGCACATTTTTATTTTTAAACTGGTGCTTTTCTGCTATGCAAACTTTTCTTCATATAGATTTCCATACACTGAGCAACCCACCTTATTAAAGACCTACAGTAACCATTTACATTATTTTCTAATAAAAGGTTAGCATTTCAAGTTGAATAGTCTCGTCCACTCCTACTCTTGTACATTACCCGGATTATAGATGAGTGACAATTTGCACGAACAAGGGCACCTGGCTGATATGCATAAAATCAAAGAGCACTTTGGGAATATAGAAATCACCAAGGAATATCATATTTTACAGCTATGCCTGTGCTAAAAGGGCTGTCTCCAGGTACATATTGTACAGTGGGCGTCCTGCCCATTTCATTTACACAAAAATCACCCTAACAATGTGTGTAACCATGACTGACATCCGTCACTCCATTGAGGCCAAGGACCCACATAAGAGAATATTTAAAGAGATGTCCCAATATTTGGTTACTAACTAAATTGTCAATGTTTACACCATACAGTCCCTTCATCTACACTACCACCATAACCCATGCCCCTTTTTACTCTGGTTAACACATGCACCCGGTTTTCAAAGCCTATTTTAATATTTTACATTACCCCAAAAACCGACCGCGAAACTCAGGATTGCTTTAATGATCATCTTTATAATGTTAGTACCAACCCTAATCCTGCAGCCAGCTTTCGTCAACTTTTTAAAAAGTTGAATTGGGGTGCTAACCCCAAGTTGACATTTAAAAATGTTAATTACTCTCAGTACTAGATTAATGAAGACATTTCAGATAAATATGCAAATACCTATATAGATTTAACAGTTCATAGATGCTATTCTGCCAAGGTGACAAAGGTGGATGTAAATTCAAAAATGTATTAGCTGTCAGACAGTTGCAATGTACGGTTGAAAAATGTCAATATCTAGCTTGAAACACAATAACAGATTATAGACAACTTTTGCAAATAAACAGAAAACAAAAGAGGGAAATCTCAAAACAGGTGCATATCTAAGCTGTGAGGTGTCTCATGAAATCAGTTGACATTACAATTAAACAAAATATTAGGAACCAGTGCAGACCATTGGTTTTTCATTCAATCAAGTTGAACTATAACATATATTTTGGGGGAAGTGGGCCCATAAAATCAGTGGGCCCAGGAAATCGCAAACAAGTCACCTTGATAACTAGATTGACTTATAAAGAGGGACGGCGATTTTGTAAAGACATTAAATAAAATCAAATGTAAAAAAAAAAAACACAGACAGATGTTCTCTTCACCCCAGTAACACTACAACAGGTGACACAAATTCAAGTTGCAAGCTACAAGCCAGCCATAAAAAAAAGCTCACCACCTCCATTCTGGACAGGCACATCGCACACCATTTCTTACTCGCGAATAGTGAAATATCACTAGCCAATGATATGATATGTTATTTGTAACTTGCTTAATACACAGAGGTTTCTAAAGGCGGAGCCGGGGATCAAAACTGTGGTGCTCTGTGTCGTCTTGACACGTTGCCCCCGAGCTATCCTCCTGAGACAATGCAGAGTGAAAATTGAGCACGCTGGCTACAATTAAATATCAGGGAAAGGGCAGGACTGTGATTACCTGGGTTAGTAGGAGTGTCAGAGACATATGTTTAGTCCTCCTTTGAGAACAGGGTTTTTCAATAAACGGTGGTAATGCGGCAGGGATATGAGACCACTTTATAATGCAATTGAAACCCAATCCAATAAGGGACTGTAAATTCTACAAGAGATGGGTAACGAAAGGATGCTGCCAACCTTTAACATTTGCCTTGTTAATAAATAGAAATTAGGAATGTGAGAGGTCGCGACAAGGTGACATTATGTAGCTAAGTGTAATGGAAGATTATTTGCGCAGTTCATGCTGTTGTAGTCCAATACCACTCATTTTGAAGCTAGATGGCATTAAAAGGCGATGGCATTAAAAGGAGATCGCATTAAAAGGAGATCGCATTAAAAGGAGATCGCATTAAAAGGTTTCACACTGCTTTGTGGATGGAAGGTTGCCCTACAGTTTGGTTTCAGAACCCCAAAACATTAATTAGACCTGGAGCATCATTCCAATGACCGTACAGACGAGAGGAAACTTATGATACACTAATTAACTGATATATATATATATATGTCCATAGCCAAGCCAAAATAAATACTGCAATACTAATGTATGGTTACATAATGCACAGTAGGAGTGATGCAAATCAGATCGGATTTTAGCTACATGCAAATGTAGGATTATCAGCTTCCTGTATTAGCCTTTTAGTAAGGGGTTAAGTTTGATGTCAAATAAAGGGTTGTTTTCATAAGAAGGGGAACAATAAAATAATGAGAGGACTCACCAATGGAAGACCAAATTCGCAAATGTAGACACTGTGCAACTTCTCAAACTCATACTGTGCAACTTGCCAAATTCTTAGCCAATGGGGGCTATGTGGATTGTTGCAGATCATGTTCCCTAATTTAGAAGTGGCACTTTACTCTAAACAGTGTTAGGATACTTCTTATGAACAACATTTTTCAAAATCAGAGCACCCCTATAGATATCATGATCCAAGGGAAATGAGAGAAAGAAAAAAAGTCAAAAGATGAAGCCAAGAAAAAAAAACAGGATTTGGTAAACGCTGCCAACATCCAAGTAATCTGCAAAAACAGCAGCTGGACTACCCAATGTCTGATCCAGTGCTCAGAACAGGGGCAATACAATTTCAAGGCCCAGTTCTCCCACAGTCCAGCTGATCAAAGGCCATCCAGAGACCAGGCCAACCATCCACAGTTGGTAAGAGCCCATCAAGTTACCAGTCTAGATAAAAGTATGCCTACAAAACAGGATCTTTAAACCGCACCGGACCAACACAAAAAATCCAGCTGTCCTGTATTCAACTTCAGCCCTTTCAAAACTGTGTGATCAAACTTCATTTAGAACGTAATTGATCACCAAGGGCAATGCCTCCTGTGGAAGAAGATCAATAACTGGCGATCGATCGAGTAAGGCACAAAATAAGCAGTACCACATCATATTTAGCTTATACTAGGAACTACGTCATTCTAACCCATTCACTTTGACAATCTGCACATTTTTCAACTAGTTTGCCCAGTTCTTCGCTTCCAACAACGCCATCCACTCTTAGTGTATTAATTATGACGAAGCTAGATACTAAGTCAACTCAAAGCAACAATCAATAATTCGATCCAGATTGTACATCTACAAAACCTACCACAAGAAACTATTTAGTCTGCAGATCTTTCTTTGCTCTTCTATTAGGAAGATGTTATTTAGTGCCACCTGAGGGATTGACACTGGCCAATCATGAGTCAGCCAACGCAGGTGCAATCCTAAGTAACTGCCTGCGTTGTGTATTGACACCTCTATGCAGTAAGAAATTGAGGGGGGCCCTCATTTGGGGGTGTGGCGTCCATGATTGGCGTGGGTTGAAAATTGCCATAGTAAGGTATGCAAACAAATCTATAAACGTATGTAAGCATTTATATATTTGTATGCATACCTTACTATGGTTTGTGTAATTTTCAAGCCATCTTTTATTAACCTAGAAATACATAACATATTTCTAGGTTTATAAAAGATGGCTTGAAAAGTACACAATTGAAGCCATTTTTAATAAAGCTTTGTAAGCGGACAAGACCAGAGGTGTCTTTTCCGGAAAAGCTTTATAAAAGATGGCTTGCTTTGTGTACTTTCCAAGCCATCTTTATAAACCTAGAAATATGTAAACTGGCTTGAAAAAAACACAATTGACCCTCGGCGTACCTAGGCTCCCCGAGGGTCAAAGACGCTCATTGACCTGGGGAGGGGGTGGGGACACAAAGGGACCGTAACTTCCTCCTGTGACCACGATGGTCACGAGAGGAAGTTGCAGTGACTGAGAAGCATCAGCCAGCCTGAGCGTTGCTGGATTTGAGCGATGCTGTGGCTGGCTGGCACTTCTTACTGCCTGACTTGAAAATGGCGGGCGCATCTCCTGTCGTGGCTGCGGCAAGATAATGTGTCCTGCCTTGGCATGGTGGGACCGGGGGGGGGGGGGACTCAGCCCCACTTTTTGGAGACTGCCAGGCCCAGCCCACTTATAGCACTGCCTCTATGCTTCTGCCCTGGCAGTCTCCTTGATACTGGGGCCCCAAGTAGAGTGTCCCCATCAGCCCACCACTGGAATACCTCATCCATCCACTCATCTGCACACCTTACGGCACACCTCCAAGTCCCAGAAACAGATGTCCAAATGCAGACATAGTTTGTATTTTATTTAAGGGAAGTTGGCGCTCGTGGATCATGTAATGACTGATTCCATTCAAAATATAAAAGTGACAGCACACCGTATGGTGCCGGCGTCCTGTGGCACTAAAGTAATCAATATGTCTTTGGGCGGTGGTAGGATGGCAGCGCTGTGCTCTGGTGTGTTCGCGGCTTGGGATGGCTGGCTGCCGTTAACGGTCCAGCCTAGACCCGATAAACAATATGTATTGCAATCAGTTAAAATAATGACAAGCTATGGCTATGGTTGCCAATTAATCTGGTTGCCGAAACACCATACTCCAAACTTAAGTCTCCAGCTTCGACTTTCTTCTAATATTGAATTATTTGATTGACATTTCTGAACTTCTCTTGACACCATCATGGGGCAGGCATAACGTATACAGGGACACCGCCCGGTACAACAGCTACTGCACCCAGCTTCATAGAGCCTTGGACTTCAAACGGTTTTTAGAGTCTCATCATTTGTGGGTTTGTGCGTCCTTTAGTGCAGAAAAACTGAACATTTCGCATACACCATTTCATTAGTGTCATATTGCATCAAAATGGCTGTATTGTATGATATTTTATTTATAATGCTCCCATGCACAAGTGTTTCAGGGCGCCTCGATGGCAAGGGAGGACAAAATAACGATCTTATTACGCCCAGTGACATGGAGAACGAGCAAGTGTAGGGGCGAGGGAAGGGGAAAAGTGCAAGGGGCAAGGGAGGAGTAGAAAGTGCTGAACACGTGAACAAAACAACAAGTAGTGCGGCCAGTAGATGGCAAGTGCAAGAATTAAGTGCTGACAAAGGGTGTCTAATAAGTGCAGGTAAGGGGACTGTAGGGTTGCAGGTACAGACCCAAGTGCAAGGGTTGCCAGGAGGCAGTGCAGGTAAGCAACTGGGTGGCCATGGTTCTGGGCCCAAGTTCAGAGGGTAGTCAGGAGCCCAGTGCAGAGGCAGACAGATCAGCAAGGGCAAGGAAGAGAGAAGGCAGAAGAAAAAAGGAAGGTATTGAGGTGCTTCCAGAACCAGAGATGGCTCTCCTCAAGTCTCAAAGAGGCAGGGAGGCCCTAGCTGAGAAAAGAGATCTACCACCAACTCGTTGCTTGGAGAAGCGACTGACCCTGAGGGAGTTGGAGGAGCGAAGAGCTCGAGTAGGAAGGTATTTCTGAAGGGAGAGTTGAAGGTATTGCAGACCCAGGCCCCAGAAGGCCTTGTGGACAAGACAGAGGATCTTTAACTTAACCCTTGCAGCCACTGGGAGCCAATGAAGAGATTTCAGGGCTTGAGATATACGAAATGGGCTTGGGGCCGAGGAAAAGTCTTGCAGTCCTGTTATGAATGAGTTGCGGAGAGTAGTGGCAGGCAAATTTAGAAAGAGGCTGTTGCTCTAGAGACAGTGAGCTTCTGGGGGAAGGGGAGGAAAGGGAATACCCATGAGGAGGTGCAGTTGGTAGTTTGATTTCTTTGAGACGTCAGATGTGTGGAGAAAAGGAAAGTGGGGAGTCAAAGATGACCCCCCCTCAAGGTTCTTAGCCTCGCAGGTGGGAGTAGGAAGAGGGCCAAGGGAGGCCAGCCAGAGAGTGACAGGAAAGGAAGGTGCAGGAGTGCCAATGAGGAGGATCTCAATCTTACTGGCATTTAGGCAGAGGTTGTTGGCGGCACACCACACCTGGATTGCAGACAGACGGTCAGAGATGAGAGAGGGAGAAGGAGGAAGAGGGGCGCTTGAAAACTAGCTGAGTGTCATCAGCATAGCACTGAACATTCGAGCACAGAGCAGCAATGCCGTGGGCGAGGGGTGCCAGGCATTGGTTGAAAAGCCAGGGAGAGAGGTTAGACCCCTGGGGAACACCACAGGTGGAGAGTGAGATAGAGGAAAGGAAGGACCCAAGTTGGACATGGGAGGGTCGGTTGGAGAGGAACGAGGTCAGCCAGGCCAGGGCCTGATCAGTGATACCCAGGTTATCACTGAGGCAATTGAGCAGGATGGCATGGTTGACCGTTTCAAAGGTAGAAGAGAGATCAAGTAGGATGAGGACAGAAGGGAGATTAAAATCAAGGTTAGCTAACAGGTCTTCACGGATGGTCAGGAGAGCAGTTTCCATGCTTCTGGCTGTTCTGAAGCCAGACTGATGGTCATGGAGACAACCAACAGAATCAGTGTGGAGGTTGAAAGGAGTGATAGAGATCGGACGATAGTTAGCCGGGCAGGAGGGGGCTGCTGTGGGTTTCTTGAGAAGTGGGTGCACAAGAGTGCTTCAGAGGGGAGGGGAAGGTTTCACTGGCGAAGGAGTGGTTGCAGAGGTCAGCCAAGGCAGGAGCAAGGGTGTCAATATGGTCCTTAATGGTTTTGGACGTACAGGGAAGAACCTGTTTTAACAAGACTTCATCGATCGGACTTGTCTAGAGATCTCGTCAGGGGAGAACAGAGGAAAGGAAGAGAAAGAGGAGGGGTGATCACAGTTGGGGCCTGAGGTAGAGGAGAGAGTAGAGGGAGGAGGAGGAGGAGGAGGAGAGGACGTGAGGGTGGACAGGATGTCTTGGGTTTTAGCTAGGAAAATAGAAGCCAGGTTCATGCAGGGGGCCTGGGAGGGGACAGGAGAGGTAGAGACTGCAGTAGGATTGGCCAGCTCCTTGCAGGCGTTCGGCCGAGTTGTTAGATGCCGCAGAGACGCAGGCTTTTATGCAACGTCTCTTGTTAGTGCGGACAGTGCCGGTATTGCCTTTGGAGCAGGCGGCAGGCCAGTTTGTCAGAGGATGCACAAGATGCCTGCATTTTCCTCTCAGCCACCCTACACTTGCGTTTAAGGGTGACTAAGTCGGAGACGTACCAAGAGTTGCATGACAGGGACAAGAACATCGAGTTTCGGAGATAGCAGACTGGAGCTTGGAAAGAGCAGTGTCAGGATGCAAGTCAGCCAGAGATGGGGGAGGGGGAGAGAAGGTGGCAGCGAAAGCCCCAACTGACATGCTTCATGGGCCGGATCACCGAGAAGGTAGGTGGCAATGCTGGAGCTGGCTTGGCTTGTGGGGTAGAGAGGTAGAGATGGGAGGAAAGAAGAAAATGATGACTCCAGGAGAGATGAGTGGTAAGAGGGTTAGAGAGGGGGAGGTCAGGGGAGATTAAAACATCCAGAGTGTGCCCTGCAGAATGAGTCGGGCCAGCGGGAAGAATAGAAAGTCGCAGAGGTCACGAAAGAGTCCAGAGGAGGAACATGAGGCATCCAGGTGGATGTTGAGGTCACCAAGGAGAAAGAGGCGAGTGATCCATGTAAGGAGGGAGGAGGAGAGGTCAGCCCACTCAGAGGAAAGAAGGTAGTCTGACAAGGTGGCCGATAGAGAATAGCAATGGTGAGAGAGTGGTCAGGATAGAGAGAAAGCCTGCATGCAAGGCATACAAAGGAGGAGTAGACCTGCATAATATCACAGAGGCAGGAATCCACTCCGGGAAGATCAAGGCTACACCCCTCACCCCCAGGACCACTGGATCTGGGTGCAGAGAGGATCTTGTAGCCATCAGGGAGGAGAGTGTCAAAGCTCATGACAGAGCTGGCCGTGAACCATATCTCAGTGAGACCAAGGACATCGAGGTTGAGTTCTTCCAGGAGGCGGCAGATGTCAGAGTGTTTGACATCCGAGCGAGAGTTAAGAGTGGCAATATGGAGAAGGTTGCCAACCTTGAACGACTTCCGGGGTGGGGTACAAATCAGAGGTACTCCCTGCAGAGGTGTAGAAGGGGGGCAGAAGAGGAAGAAGGAGGTAGCCAAGGAGGAGGCGGAAGGCATGGAAGTCAGAGGGGAGAGAGAGGGCCAGCAGGAGAAGGAAGTTGAGGCGCAGGAAGAGTCTATCAAAGAGGAAGAGGTTGGTCTGAGGGCCTTGGACCAGGACAGTGCCATTAAAGGTAGGCATTAATGATTACCTTGGAGGAGTGGAAGGGGTCCAGGAGGGCGTCCCACCGGGTGCCACCATTAACGGGAGAAGACGAGACAGGAGAGGGCACAGAGACCATATGAGGAGTCCAACGGTCTGGCAAAGAGGATGCCGTTGAGGGTCTGTTTGGAGGATGCGCTGGTGTAGGAGTCAACGATAGAGAGACCAGGGTTAGAGACCAAGATATCCTTTTTGAACTTTTTTCTACCAGACTTGGTGAGAAGCGTAGGATAGTCTAATGGAGAAACAACTGGAGAAAATAGGAGAAACAGAATGCCATAGATGATGTGGAGGAGGGGGGGGAGAAGAAAGAGGGGCGAGCATGGGGGGGTGAGCAGAAGTGGCGCAACGGACAGGAACAGAGAAGCGCAATGAAGTCAATGGGCACAGCCAAAGTCACTACACAGTACAGCCAAAGAGTACAGCTAGATTTGAAAAAAATCCATGTCTTGGCTACGAAGTAAATACAGCGACAAAATGGATTAGCAATTGTGTGCAATTATTTTGGTTTGGTAATCAGAAGAAAATATTAATAAGCAATCTCCGCTAATCAATTTTTTGAAAACGAATGTATGCCTTGCTCGAGCAAGAGTAAACATTAACCTGATCCGTTTAGACACATGAAATCACATAAAATGTTTGTTTACAATACCGAATGTGAAATTGAAAAGATTGGTCAGATAAATGTACCTAGTGAGTATTTTATAATTTAGAAAGGGTAGGGAGGAATTATTATTTATGCAAAACAAAACCCAATAACTCTTTAATAATGGCTGCACCAGATTTTCCACATTAAGAACCACAATTCTTTTAAAGTTTTGCAACCTCGTTGCAGTCCCTGAACTTCTGAAAAACTGAATTTAAGGTCTTTTGATCGAAAGATCTAAATCCAACTCAATAGTTATTTGTAGCATACATTTCACATTGTGCCCTTTTCTAGTGCACACCATTCCAGCGCACAAATTGAATGCTCATGAAAGCAGAAGCAGGTCATTTTGACTTCAGTAAATACATGACGGCACTATTTAAAACGGTAATTCTTTGACTTGGAAACAGAACAAAATAATAGGTTAGCGGTATAAATAAATCTCCTTTCTAGTATTCTTGTCCGGCCATTTGAAATAGTGGTTTAGAGAGAATTGCATTTTATTTCTCTGGTTTGTGTTTGTCAGTGGAATATATTCTTTAGCCCTGTGTTGCGTATGTAACACAGAAAGTGCAGGATTTCAATTTAGAAATAATACCATTGTAACAAAACAGTGTTTCCGGTCCCAGGGTGAGATGTTTGGGCTTTTAAACCAATAAACTGGGGTTACCTTCGTTCATTAACGAATCATAAAACGGGTAATTATGACATTCCTGTTTAGGGGTGGCTCGTTAAATTGGTACGAAAAGGTGCCAACCAGTTAAAAACTTTAAAGATATATATATATTTTTTTTAGAAGGTTTTTAAAGTGTGGTAAAGGAAAAGGTGCTCAGTGATGGAGTATTCCTGTAAAGGCCTAAATGTAAGGAAATATTTTTACAAAAGTAGATCTCAAAGGATTAATAGTAGGAATGTGTGCGCTTCCATTGACCCCTTACACAGCCCACTTTGGGCAATGAAATAGCCTTTGGATGCGAGAAATAAAGAGGCCAAGAGTTCTGGGAGGGGGTATGTGCCCCCCAAGTAAAAGGCCTGCCCTGAAATAATTTGGAACATAAGGCATAATGCCGGTAAGATAGCTCAGCGGGTTGAGCACTCGCTGCTGCGATCTGAGCGTGATCTGCAGGTCGCAGGTTCGAATCCCGGCAAGGCCAACTCAGCCTTTCATCCTTCTGAGGTCGATAAATGAGTACCAATTTCGGTTGGGTGATATTGTATGTAAATATGTGCTATGTGAAGCGCTTTGGATTAAGGCGCTATATAAATAACACATCATTATCATTGCACATTGAAATCAAAAGGAAAGGAAATGTGGTAAATTGCAAAATGTGACAAGATGCCAACTGCCTTTCACAAAGGAAGCAAAAGACACAGGGCAAGGATATTTTGACTAATTCATGAAGAGCTGCCCGATATTCCATGAAACTAGCGTGCACAGTATCTCAAAGGAAAGTGCCAAGATTATGTTATAAGCAGCTGCAGTAAAATGAAGTTTCTCATGTGTGAACTCTGCAAAGAAAAATGTTCAACAAAGCCACTAAAAGAGTGATTATGATGTTCTTCTTTTATAGTGGTATGCAAGGGCAAATCTTGCAGGACACTTCTATATACTGAAACTGTGCATTTCAGAAGATGTCATTTTAAATGCATTTAGGATTGCTGCTAGCCATTTCTTCAGAGGTGAAGCCAAGCTCCAGGACTTCACCTTTTGCTTTCCTGAAGGCAGGCATGCAGTGTCATCAATCAGGACTACAAGATGTGAAACTGCATTCCAGGGTCTCTCTAGTCCTGGAGTCCTAAGCCTGCAACTTCAAACCTTAGTGCATTCCCTTAAAAATACAACTTTAAATTCTTGTAGAGATCAGATTTGCAGTGGAAAACCAGATTAGGAGCTCTGCTCTGCTGCACTTCTGACCACCAGGTCATTCAAACCCATAAGAAAATGCATTAGTGGTCCTTAGCTCTTGAAGAGCTGAGCTAATCTAAACACAGAACCCTCTCGTGACGTCACTGCCAGGAGCAGGGAAATTGAAACTGGGAGAGCAAGGGAGGGGACCAGTGCCAAGGAGTGGTTTGTCTGCCCATTTTTTAAAAGGGGACAAATGCATTTTAATTGTGTAAAATTGACAATATTATAGTAATTGTCGGATTTCTGGAAAGGTGACAACTAACCCCTTCTGGTCATCCCAAAATGATTTTGTGAGGTAAACACAACAAAAGTTATTCAGGAAAATGTGATTTAGGCCTTCCTGCGATTGCCAGGCATACAGAAACTTGATAGATCATGCCAATCATAATTCCTACGACACCCGTATAATGGCCCATTTTTCCTGGTTATAATTCAGGAGTAAATTAAGAAAAACTGTAGCTCTGCAAAGGAATGACCTACAAACTCCTGAGTAGGGTCATTGGATTTCGCAGCAAAGAACAAGTTACTTTCTTACCTGGTAACGTTCTTTCGATGGGATGGTCCAACGACGTATTCCATATCTATGACATGTAATCACCACAGCTGTGCTGCTTCGGAAACTTTTTTCAGCGTCTGCGTCCTGCGTCGATGACGTCGATGCGCCGTCGTCGAGGACCTCCTCCGACGTCCGATGTCAACCGATGTGATATGTAGGACGCACGACGCCCGTAGCCTCAGTTGTAGTTTTTTCCCCCAGAACGTGTGACATTAGTCAACTGCCAGTCAGACACAAAGCCTTGCGGAACTCAAGCTGCAATCGCAAAAGAAATTCTGCAGCGGGGAAGGCAGGGCGGGAGCGATATGGAATACGTCGTGGGACCATCCCATCGAAAGAACGTTACCAGGTAAGAAAGTAACTTGTTCTTCGAGGGGATTGGGTCCTCCGACGTATTCCATATCTATGACAGACTCCCAAAGCAGTACCAGAGCAAGGAGGAGGGAAAGAATTTAGAATCAAAATTTAGAATAGCCAATCAAATAGCAGAGCAAAGGACCGCCTTGCCAAAGGCCAGATCCTGTGCTCTGATGGAATCGAGGGAATAGTGACGTACAAATGTATGTACTGAAGCCCAGGTGGCTGCATCACAGATGTTGCGAATAGGAACACCCCTCTGCACGGCAGTAGATGCAGCCATACCCCTGGTAGAATGGGCCCGCAAGCCAGCCGGTGGGTCCTTACCCGCCAAGCGGTAGCACTCCGAGATGGCCAAAATAATCCAGCGAGACAAAGTCTGTTTCGTCACAGCTTGCCCCAAACGCTTTCCAGCGTAACCAATAAAGAGTTGATCGTCCACTCTGACCCGGGACATGCGTGAAACATAAAAGCTTAAAGCTCTCCTAGGATCAAGCCTATGGAGCCTCTCCTCTTCCTTACCAGGATGCGGAGGAGGATAGAATGCCGGAAGAACAACCTTCAGGGCCAAATGAAATTCCGTCACTACCTTCGGAAGAAAAGAAGGACGAACTCCAAGGACAACCCTGTCCTTGTGAAATACAGTGAAGGGAGGCTTAACTGAAAGTGCTTGTAACTCACTCACTCTGCGAGCGGAAGTAACCGCAACTAAAAACACAGTTTTCAGAGTTAACAGCCTCAAAGGGCAAGAATGTAAAGGCTCAAACGGAGCACCCATAAGAAACTTAAGAACAAGGTTTAAATCCCAACCGGGCACCAGGAAAGGTGACGGAGGGAACACATTAGTGAGCCCTTTCAGAAACTGTAAAATTAAAGGGATTTTAAAGTAAGAACACTCTTCAGACGAGCGCTTAAAGATGGACAGCGCCGCCAGGTAACCTTTAATGGTACCCACTTGCAAGCCCCTGTGGGCCAAAGAAAGTAAAACGGACAGAACCATGGGGATGTCACATGCAAAAGGATCCACATTCTGAACTCTGCACCAGTCGCAGAACTTACGCCAACGGTACAGAGACTTTGTTGCTGGCCTTCGGGCTGAAAGCAACACCTCCATCACGTCTTCAGGGAGGTCCCAATCCTTATACCTCAACCTTTCAGAAGCCAAGCGTGAAGGTTGAGGGATCTGACCTCTGGATGGAGAACCTGACCCCCCTCCCGTGAGAGCAGATCGTCTCGGTAGGGAAGACGACGTGGAGGGCAGATGGACAAGTTGAGAAGGTCCGGATACCATGTCCTCCGAGCCCACGCCGGAGCAATGAGGATCATCCGGGAACCGAACGTCCGTAACCTCCGCAGCACTTGCGGGAGGACGGGGACTGGAGGAAACGCGTACAGCAGCAGGAATGACCACAAACGCGTCTCCTAAGGCTCCTTTTGGAGGAAATTCCCACGAGCAAAACCTTTCGCACTTCCGGTTGACACTGGAGGCGAAGAGATCCACTTGAGGGGTCCCCCAAAGGGCAAAGATCTCCAGGAGAATCTCCTGAGCCAACTCCCACTCGTGAGAGATCGCTCTCTGCCTGCTCAGAGCGTCCGCCGTCATGTTTTCGTCTCCGGCCAGATGAAATGCCGAGATCGAAACTTCCTGCTGGATGGCCCAGAACTCGAGCTGCATCGCCTCCCTGCACAGAGAAAGTGACCCTGCCCCCCCTTTTTGTTGAGGTAGTGCATGGCCACTGTGTTGTCCGTCAGGATCAGGACACTCTTTCCTCGCACAGTCGGCAGAAAAGCTTTCAGGGCTAGCCTGACGGCCCTCAGCTCCAACAGATTGATATGGAGTCTGGACTCCGACGGAGACCAACGACCGCTGACTGTCAGCCCGTTGGCATGAGCTCCCCATCCCGTGAGGGATCCATCCGTAACGACAGTCACCTCCGGCCAGGGAACCCAAAATGGAGCCCCCTTCATCAAGTTGCCTTCGACGGCCCACCACAGAAGGTCCCGGGCGACCGAGGGCGGCACCTAAACCGGATCCGACATCCTGCCGGAGGACTGCGACCATTGCGTCTTGAGTGCCCACTGCAAAGATCTCATCCGCAGGCGAGCCTCTGGCACCAGAACAATGCAGGATGCCATGAGGCCGAGCAACCTCAAGAACTCGAACGCTGGGAGCGTCTGGGCATGCTGAAACTTGTGCACCATCTGCTGAATGTGAAGAGCCCTCACCTGGGGAGGAAAGCACTGCCCCAGGGAGGTGTCGAGCACTGCTCCGATGTACTGGAGCCGCTGTGTTGGCGTCAAATGGGACTTCTTTAAATTGAGGGAGAAGCCCAGCCTGTGAAGGGAGTGGCAGGTGACGGACAGATGATCCAAGACTTGCTCAGGAGAGCACCCCCTGATCAACCAATCGTCCAGGTAGGGGTAGACGTGAATCCCCTCTTGCCTGAGATGCGCTGCCACCACCACCATGAGCTTGGTGAAAACCCTCGGGCGGAGGTCAATCCGAACGGCAGGACCCGAAACTGAAAGTGCGAGTCGCCAACCGCGAACCTCAGGTACTTCTTGTGCTTGGGATAGATCGGCACATGGAAGTAAGCATCCTTGAGGTCGAGTGACACCAACCAGTCCTGAAGCCGAAGGGCCTGGAGGACTTGAGAGTAACCATCTTGAACTTGTCCTTCCTAGGAGTTTGTTCAAACCGTGCAAGTCCATGATGGGTCTCAATCCCCCGTCTTTCTTCGAAATCAAAAAATAAGGGGAATACCATCCCTTGTTCCTCTCCGCTACAGGCACCAGTTCTATGGCGCCTTTCTCCAGCAGGGCTTGAATTTCCTGCGCAAGGAGCGGATCCGGACTCTGCAAAGAGAGGTTCCCCGGTGGATTGTCGCGAGGCCTGTGCCGAAAAGGAAGACAGTAGCCGTGGGTTATGATCTCCAGAACCCACACATCTGAAGTAATGGCTTGCCACTCTACAAGATGCTGCGCCAGCCTTCCCCCAACCGGCGAACCATGGGACATGGCCTCATTGAGTGGGAGCGGCTGCGGTGTTACCTGAGGGCAAAGAGGCAACTGCCCGAGCGGCCTTGGCACCACGGGTACCCTGTCGTCCACCTCTGGTACCCCTGCCTTGGACCACTGACTGCCAGCTCCTCTCGCTTTACCGAAGGACGAGTAATAGTGAAAGGAACCACCCCTCCACTGCTGTCCCCTAGGACGAAAAGGCGGAGGTTGGCGAACTGCAGCGCCCAACGACTTTGCTGCAGCTTTTGAGGTCTGCAACCTCTCAAGGCTCTCGTCAGCCTTGCTGCCAAAAAGGTGTTCACCATCAAAGGGCATGTTGAGGAGTCGGGACTGCACATCAGGAGCAAACCCCGACTTCCGCAACCACGCAAACCTGCGTATCACGGTGCTCGCCGCCATGGTCCTACTGACGCATTCAGCTAAGTCCAAACCGGACTGAACGGACTCACACATGGCATCCTTACCATCCTGGACCATAGCAAGGAAACCATCCCGTTCGTCCCCTTCGGGAATATGTTCAGCCGCTAACGCAACACAGTTCCACAGAGTGTGTGTGAAACGAGACAAGGCACAAATGGAGTTGGCTGCCTGAAGCGCCATACCACCAGAAGAAAACACTTTCTTCGCCCAGCCATCAAAACGTTTGTCGTCCATATCAGGAGGGATGGTAGGGTACGACGCCTGCTTCGCCGGGGCTGTGGCTGCCTGCACCACCAAACTCTCCGGAGTGGGGTGCCTGGTCAAGTAGCAGGGGTCGCTACTGGCTGGACGGTATTTTCGCGACAAGGGTCTGCCCACCGCCGGGAGACTCTCCGGAGCAGTCCAAGCCGCCGCCACCCTTCTCTGTAAAGCCATATGGAACGGCAGTACCGGGTCAGTTGGGGGACCAACATCAAGGATGTCAATGATGTCCGTTAGATCATCCTGCACAAACTCCCCTGGGGGAGCAGACCATCCCAAGTACTCAGAAACCCTAGCCATAAGGCGCCGGTACGAGCAATCGGCATGAGAGCCAGGCTCAGGCCTACAAAACTCCACCTCCGGAGAGGTGTCCAGTCCACTGGCATCATGCAGTGACTGCCTCAAATCGTCAAACTGACTATGGCCCGAGACAATTTCATCTGGAACCTGACTAGGAACCAGGCCATCAGAATCCTCATCTGCCTCTGAAATATATTCCAGGTGGCCAAAAGAAGGCAACCAGAGTCTTCCTAGGGGGTTCTCCCGTGCCACGGGGTACCTCTGACTCGAAAGGCATCGATGGCATCGAGCGAATCGGCGCCGGCGTCGAGAGAACCGGCATCGGCGCCGGGAGGATCGGCGTCGAGGAAATCGGCGTCGACGTCGGATGCAGCGCCGCCAGCATCGGCGGCGTCGACACAGCCCTCGGAGCCAGAGCCCCGAGCGTGTCCCTCAACAACCTGAGCATGGACGGCTTCGACGACTTCCTCGGAGCCGGAGCCTCGAGAAAGCCTGTCGACGCCCTCGACGCCTCAGACGTCGATGTCTTCCTCGAAGACCTCACAGGTGCACACGGTCTCGAACGCGTCGAGGACCGGGACCTGGAACGGGTACGTCAAGAACGAGTCTCCTTGTCCGAACAGGACCTCTCCCGTGACTCGTGCTGACCACTCTTGCGAGCGGTGTCTCTCGACCTCTCACGGCCGACCCCACTCGGGGGCGCAGACGGCTTAGTACCCTGCGACTCAAGAATCGCCAGCATTTTCTTCCCGAAGGAAGCCCATTCCTCTGGCGTCGCACGGCTGGTGGGGTAAGCGACGTGCCGGGCAGAGTCCTCCGAAGAGGACCTGGAAGACGACCGGTGTCGGCGCTTCCGAGAATGCCTCGAAGAGGCTGAGGAGTGGCGAGACCGACTCCTAGAAGGAGACCCACGAGACTTCCGACGATGATGCGGAGAGTCACCCCTCGAATCATCCGTCGAAAGCACCGCAGACTTCGACTTCCGGGGCTTGGACACCTGACCTACCGACAACTTATTATTACGTTCGCGTAAGGCTTTGGATGTGAGCGACTGGCAGTCGATACAGTCATCCGTGTCGTGGGCCTCCCCGAGGCACCAGAGGCAGGCGTCGTGCGAGTCCGTCACCGACATCGTGGACCCACACTCCCCGCACTTCTTGAAGCCCGGACGCGGGGTCGAAGACGAAGTAGAAGACATCTTCACACGAAGGATTTTCACAAAAACGAACAGGTTCGAAGAACCAAGAAGAACAGAACTCCAAAGAGTCGAGGCGTTAACCGAGAATCACGAAGCAACACGTTCGCGGAAAAAACGGAACTGAGGCTACGGGCGTCGTGCGTCCTACTTATCACATCGGATGACGTCAGACGTGGTCCTCGACGATGGCGCATCGACGTCATCGACGCAGGACGCAGACGCCGGAAAATGTTTCCGAAGCAGCACAGCTGTGGTGATTACATGTCATAGATATGGAATACGTCGGAGGACCCAATCCCCTCGAAGTGTAGTTTTCAAAAACACATTCATATCTGTCAAAACGTGGAAGTTAAGGGTATTTGCAAGGTAGTGAGATTTTAAGTGCAAAAACATGACCAATCCCCCTGTCTAAGTGAGATGATGATGAAGTGATCTCCCCTGGTGTCCCAAAGCACACACATTTTCTGGACCTACCAGCACACAGGTGGGAGTTGGGTATTGGAGCATTAACCAATCCCTTCTGCGGGGACTATGACAAGTCAGTGATGTCACTTGCACTAGAACCAAGGCTGCCGGCCTCGGAGCAGGACTTTTTCTACTAATCCCATGACGTGATCTGCTGTCGACTTCTGGAGAAACATCCCAGCAGTGAGAGGCCTAGCTTGCAGTGGAGCCAGGAGATTTAGAAGCTGACTTGGGACCCCTCAGAGGACTCAGCAGAGACCTTGACTGGCCCCTTTTTGCTGTCCCAGTAGTGTCCTGACGCTCCCCGATGTTCAGACCAGACTTCTCCTGTAAGTAGAGCAAACCCCAAATGCCATAGAGTGTGTAGGCTCTGTATTCTTGTAGCATTGTCTTAGATAACTCCCCATTGCCAAATCCTGTTTGTCTAAACATTTTAGTCATTTCTCTATTGAAGAACAACAAAGTAACTCACCGTAGTGACCAACTTACTCCTAGTCCATAGTCCCCTTTCCTCCATACTTTTGGGACGGGACCGGAGCACTTTTTGTAAAAAAGCATCAAATTGAAAAATGTGTTCTTCCCTTTTTACGCGGTGTACCGCACGCGGCCGTAAGCCTGCCTTCCTGAGCTCGCCCCGCGCATCGCCCTTCAGTCTTTTCTTTTGCCAGGTCTGAGACCTTTAAGCAATAATAGAGGATACTTATTAGAGGGGATGGCAGGCGGGCTTATGGAAGAAAGGGGACTAAGGACTAGGAGTAAGGTAGTCACTACGGTGAGTAACTGTTATACTTCTAAGTCCCGTCCCCTTTCCGCCATACTTTTGGGAGATTACCAAGCACTCCTCACAGGAAAACGGGTAGATGGAACTCCTTTACTGAAAGAGGTTTTTAAGAACAGCCTGACCGAATTGAGCATCGGCTCTGGAGCTCAGGGCTAAGAAGTAATGCTTATAAAAATCTGATTGGGAAGCCCACGTAGCTGCTCTGGCAATGGTTTCCCAGGGAACAAATTTCAGGAAGGCAACCGCAGCGCCTTGCCCCGCACAAGATGAGCATGAATTCCTTTTGGAGGCTGAAGGCCCTGAAGGTTATACGCATTTGATATACAGGAAGCAATCCATAAGGAGATAGTTGTTTTCGAGGCCATCTTTCCTTTTGGATCTTCAAAGGTCACAAAAAGCTGGGAAGAGTTCCTAAATTTAGATGTTCTGTCCAAATAAAACGTAAGAGCTCGTCTGACATCCAATTTGTGCAATACCCTCTTGGCATCGGAGGCCACGTCTGGAAAGAAGACAGGTAACGAAAGACTGATTCAAATGAAAATCGGATACCACCTTTGGAAGGAACGAAGGATTAGTCCGGAGGACAACCTTATCCTTATGAAAGGTACGGAAAGGATGCTTTACAGACAAGGCCTGAAGCTCACTTACACGCCTTGCCGAAGTCAACGCAATCAGAAAAGCCATTTTCCACGAAAGGAACTTCAAGTCCACTGTAGCCATGGGCTCAAAGGGCTTATGGCATAAGGCAGTGAGGACCACATTCAGTTCCCACTTCAGATGCGGGTTGCGCACAGGTGGATAAAGATGCAATAGACCTGCAAAATGCCTTTTAATGACAGGGTTTATCAATGAAAAGAGCAAGTGTCCGTGGACAGGTAAGCGGCGATAGCCGACAAACAAGTCCCACAAGATATGAATGCCTAAAGAGAAACGAAAGACAGGACCTGGTAGCATCTCTGGGGTCCAGCTGCTTAGCTAGACACCAATGACAGAACCAGAGCCACTCTATACTGAGACCTTGTCGAAGGTTTTCTAGCCGCCTGGATACTACGCATATTATCCGCGGACAAGGTGAAACTTTCTAAGGATTTGAACTCGGGCACCAGGCCGCCAAACTGAATGATTGTGGGTAGGGGTGCCACATCTGCTCATCGCTCTGGTGAAGCAGGTCGAGAATCAGAGGAAGCCTGACCGGGGAGCACACTGACAGATGCTGAAGCTCCGAAAACCAGAACCTGGCTGGCCACCAGGGGGCTATGAACAGGAGAGTGCAATTCATCATGTTCCTGAGCTTGCACAGCACCCGGTGAATCTGAGGAAGAGGCGGGAAGGCATAGGCCCTCATGTTGTGCCACAGAATTTCGAGAGCATCCCCTAGGGAAGAAGCTCCGAGCCTGTTCCTAGAAGCATAAAAAGGAAGTTTCCAGTTTGACGTCGCAAAGAGGTCCACTTCTAGAGTGCCCCAATGGCGAAAAAAGGTCGGAGAGGATCTCTGTATTCAGTTCCCAATCGTAGCTGACCACCGCTTGTCAGCTGAGAGAGTCTGCAGTCACATTCAGTTGGCCCAGAATGTGTACTGCCAGCAGCCAAACACCATGTTGAATGGCCCATTCCCAAATCTGAATGGCTAGATCCACAAGGGGAGGTGACTTGGTACCCCCGACCCCGCTTGTTGATGTAAAACATGTATACTGCATTGTCTGTGCGGATGCGGACCACTTTGTTCCCAATAAATGGCTTGAAAGCTTTGAGCACCAGGAGAATCGGCAGAAGCTCCAGATCAGTAATGTGAAATTGTCGGTCCTGTGGCGACCATAGGTCGAAAACCTGAAGATGATCTAACGCGCCCCACCCCGAAAGGGAGGAGTCTGTCGTAATGGTCGTTTGAGGGCAGAGCTCCTTGAAAGGAGCACCCACCGACAGGTTGCTGGAAGATGACCACCATAGGAGATCTGTCATCATGCAAGGCGGAACCGGAATCATTTTGGCGTCCAAGTCCACTGCCTGAAGCCAGGAGCTCTGAAGAGCCATCTGCGTGCGTCTCATCTTGAGACACGCAAGGGGAAGAGCAAGCACGCATGAGGCCATGAGGCCTAGAAGCCTCTGGAACTACCAGTCAGACATGCTCTCTGACTGAATGAAAAATGGACACGTGGCCAGCAGGTCCGCCATCCTGTCCACAGTCCGGTACACTCCGCAGTCGATCGTGTTCCAACGGAAACCCAGGAATATCAGGTCCTGAGAGATCGTCATGGAGGATTTCCGCCAGTTCACCGACAGCCCAGGAGCTGGAGGAGAGACTGAAAGTTGTTCGAGGCTTTCACTGGACAAGGACTGCACAGAAGCCAGTCGTCCAAATATGGATACACATGAATACCCTGTAGCCGAAAAAAAGCTGCAATGACCGACATCTTCGTGAAGACACGCTGAGCTGAGACCAAAAGTGAGCACTCAGAATTGGAAATGCTCCTCTCCCAGGGAGAACTGCAGATATTTCCGATGCAGGCTCCAAATCAGGCTATCCATATATGCATCCTGAAGGTCCACAACGCTGATCCAGTTGCCCTTCCGAAGAGAGGCCTTTATTTGGCAGGGGGTGATCATCTTGAATTTCTCTTGGGGAAGAGAAAGGTTGAACTGGGAAATGTTGAGGACGGTGCGCAGGCCAGCCTGGTTGGGTCTGGGCACTGACCAGACTAGAGTAGAAACCCTCCCCTCGTTCCCCTAGAGGAACAGGCTCCACCGCCTTGAGGTCTTGAAGCTTTTGGACCTCGGCTCTGAGGGATGGCTTCCCCGACTGCTGAAAGGGAGCATTAAAGGGTGAGGTAGGGGGGAGGGGCAAGCGGAAGCCCACCCGAGCAGTGGACAAAACCCACCGGTCTTCGGTGATGGTCTGCTACGCCTCCAGATGAGATGAAATCCGTCCTCCCACCAGAGTCTTGTGCAAGCACCAAAAAATATAATTTTGCAGACCTTTCGGCGGAGAGACTACCTGTCCCTGAAGAGGAGGCTGAAGAGAGGAGACTGAAGGCTGAGAGAAAAATCGACCCCGTCGCTGTTTCCGACGGGAGCTACCTGTCAGCAGATCAGCTCTGCATGACCTGTGGTCTTGGAACCCTATGAAGCCTGAGGAGGACCGAGGCTGGGATCCAGATCTCTGAGCTTTGACTGGGGCCTTCACTAGCACTGACAGAGACTTAGCAATTTGGGTGCTCGCCTTAGTCTTTGTGACCTCATCATCCGCTGAGGAATGAAACAACTCTTTGCCGTCAAAAGGTAGGCCCAGAACTTTATCTTGGACCACCTTCGAAAACTTTGTTGCATGAAGCCAAGCTTGACGAGAGGGGGTCTACCCCCAACATAAGGCCTCGAGCTGAGGTATCAACATGGTGCACAGCAGCTTCCAGCATTTCCTGCACCAATACTCTGGTGTCTGACAAACTGCCTTTAAAGTCTTCCAGCCTGTCCACAGGAATGAACTCCTGGAAATCAACCAAATCCCTGCACAGTTTCATATTCGCCGCCGCCAAAATGAGCTCCGCGTTAGCCTGGCGCAATTGCAGCGCCGAGTTGGCAAAAACCTTCTTGCCCAAGGAATCGAGCTATCTTCCTTGGCCAAAACTTGAGCCGCAGCAGCAGAGGTTGCAGAGGCCGGCTTGGATTACAGAGTGTCAGCCGCTACCACCGTTGAGGAAGGGAGCGGACACGACGCCAAGGCTACTTCCTCTGAGGTATGAAGCCTATAACGGGCGTCAATTCTCTTATTGATAAGCAGCCCAGTGTGGGGTTTATCCCAGACCTTGCGGGCCTCGGCCAGAACGTCCCTCTGAAGGAACAGGCCGGTGCACTCCTGCGGAGACAAGGTGAGCACCCCTTCCTGCAGGGCGGGTCCCTCAGGTACTGGTATGTCAAGAAGAGACATGTCCAGAACCCGGTCATGGAATGCTCTGACAGAACAGGGCTGGTCCTCACTATCCTGATCTGCCTGAGGATCGTCCAGTACGTTAGGATCAGAGGGAGGCGGGCCAGGAGGTAGAGGCGATACTGCTGCCGGGGCAACAGGTGCCGTGGCTGGAACTGTCGGGGCAGGATGCTGCACCAGAGGGCAGATCTCCCTAAAAAGACCCTTAAAGTACTCCCTCATGGGGTCAGCATTCATAAGACTCTGAAACTTCCCAAAAACGGCATCGTCTCCCGAGGTTTGAGGCACTGGAGTGGGCAGAGGCCGCTCATGAGGGGCATACCCCCACGAACGTAATGAGGAAGGCTGCCAAGAGGGGCCGCTACCAACCGGGTCTACATAGACCAATGGAGCAGAAGTAGAAGGAAGCGAGACTGTATGCGGTAGTGGCAGCCAAGCGCGCCATTCAGAGGGGCGGAACGGATTCACATTGTACAGTGCAAAAGGTTTTCCAACAAACAGAAGGTTCTCAGCACCTGGCGTCGATAGTGTGGGTGTGAGGGAAGAATCCAAAATAGCCGCAGTAGACCATGCCGGAAGGCCCGCCATTTTGTTAACATCTTAAGAGAACTGCGTCACATGTCTGGATGAGGCAGGCATTTCCACAGACTGGTCAGGGGACTTGATCGAAACTTTAGCCTTGACACAAGGATCATCGGCAGAGTCCGTACTATGGGGCCTCGGATGTTTACTGGACATCCTGACGTGGCTCCTTGCATTAGCCTCGAAGAGAGGAACCACGGCAAAGCCGGTAACAGAGGAGTTATGGTCAAAGACCTCCCCCTTTGCCCCCCCCTCAACAGAACCGCCATCACCGCGAGCGCAGGTATGTTGAGGAATCCACCTCACAAACAAGACCCTACCATGTCTCTCAGTTCTGTCGGTACACACCTTAGCCTCAAAGAGAGGAACCTCTGAACGGAGTCTGGTCTGAACCGCTCCCCCGAGGGGGGCCTTGAACCGTGGTTCGGTACAGAAAGCCTCAACGGAGGACTCGGGGCGCACCCCGGTGTCTGTATGGGAAGCTCCAGACAAGGAGACCTCGGAGCGAACTCCGGTACCCAAAGCCTCAGCACGACTGAGTTGACTATTAGCACCCGATTGGTGAACCTCGAATCATAATCCGGTGTCGGCAGGCCCCTCGCAGGAACCCTCAGAGAAAACCCTGGTACGCCTATTAGGCCTTCGAGGCACCTCAGGGGAAACCCTGGAAGCAGAGCTCTTGAATCCCCTCCCGGACCTGGAGGACCTCGGGAAGGAGTCCCACGGCCGTGGTGCCCTAAGTAAGGAACTTACCGGGGGTCTCTTCTTTTTGTCGATGAAGAGTTGAAAATGCAGTGGAGGAATGTGCTGGAAGACCTCCTCCCACCGACGAAGACGCTGAAGTGCCCGGACCGAAAGGGAGTCGCAGTAGAAACACCAGTCCCAATGGTGATCCGTCCCAAACACTCCAAACAGAGAGAATGGGGATCCGCCCTAGCGAAACGACGTTCGCAAGAGGAACAAGAGACAAATCCCAAACGATCCGGCATAGACGGAGGACTATGCAACCGCAGAAGCGGAGCAGGAGAGGACAACGGAAAAGAAAAATGTCTTTCCGATGATGCAAGTGCGTCCAGCCCCGACCACGCGGATAAAACGACTGAAGGGCAATGCGCGGGGTGGGGCTCCGGAGGGTGGGGATACGGCTGCGCGCGGTACCCCGTGTAAAAAGAGAATGACACATTTTTCAATTTGATGCTTTTTTACAAAAAGTGCTCCGATCCCATCCGAAGGACAGAATGTCCCAAAAGTATGGAGGAAAGTGTACGGGATGTAGGAGTATTCCCATTTGCCTGTGTAGATCCTTAGCATCTTTATTTCTGAAGGTAAACCAATTAATTCCCCCATTCAATCCACAGGATCTGTATTGGCGGAATTGGAAACCAACAATCTTTTCCCAGTGTTTTATAAGCCAGTATAGTCCTAAAGATTTGCTAAAAGAATTCACTTCAAAAAGCCCCGTTTCCATATGTGTCCCATTGGAAGGGGAATAATGAAATTGTTCCCATTTTCCCATTCTGTTCCCATTTCTCCATTAGAAGGTAATCTATTCTTTCCCATAGCAGTTGTGATAATTAAAAAACCCATTTTCCCATTGTGTTGTGCCAAACGAATTTTCCCTTTTCCTTTCTGTCTTCCATTTTGTTTCTGTGAGCAACAAACAAGAAAACTATTTTCCCCCTTTCATTTCTACTCCCCGTCACTGCCTTCCATTCAAAGGAATCAAGCCCAATTGAGGTTTGTGGGGGTGAGGGTTGCAGGGTGGAGTGTTTAACCATTATGCTATTGTTGTGTGTTGCATTGTTCTTCTGTTTTGTAATTTGAAAGTAAGTATTTGTGACAGTATATTTCAGCCTGGTCGCTTTACAGAAGTCATTGAATTTTTGTGTTGTCAGAGTATTGGTGGCTGATGTAATCTGTTGGTTCTAATTTGATTTTAATAAATATATTAATACATATCTAATTAATACACACCAACCTGGTTCCTAGTCCATTGTGACGCTGGGTATTCGTTGTGGTTGTGTGCAAGACGGGTTTGAGGCCTTATCAAAAAAGGACCTGAAGTATAGAAATCAAAGCGTTTTTATTGTGCGCCATATTCATTGTAGGGCAAGCAGATACCTGACGTGTGTGCTATGTAATAAACCGTTGACACATTGTAATTTATTTTAAAGTTTGAAATTTACTACAGTCTCAAGCAACCTAAAAAGAATGGTAAGAGTCAGGTTGGTTGCATGAGCATCATCTGATAGGTGTACTGTTTCTTTATCATCATTGCTAATTACTCGAATTTGCAGAATCATGCTTAATAGTTGTATAGCATAACTACGGTTTATTGGGTTCTGTAATTCTGCCAAGAAGATTCAAGTAATTTTCAACCTTATGGGTTCTTCCTTCAACAGATGGGGAGGTAGTATATTCTTTTTTACTGGCAAGTTTGTCACACAGGATTTCCTCATGTTCATCAATCTTTGGCACAGAGAAATCCTCCAATGTTTCAGATAATTCGGATAGTCTGCCAACGTTTTGGCTGATCTACAACTTGCTTGGTCCTGAGGGGCGGAGTTTGCTACTTAAGCAAACAACCAACGTGTTCTGCTGTCATTAAGAATGAGCATGTTCAATTATGGGTTACTTTTTTATACACACAAGATTCAGTCCAAGTAATATGGATTGAGGCCGTTTTTTTTCTATTTGTGTATTTGATGGGTTTTCAAATAAAAATCAGCCTCAATTTCTTAGCTACTATGGCTGAGCCTTATGCATATCTATGTCTGCATGTTTTTATGATTATTATTTTTAACGGTGATCTTTAATTGGATGCATTATTAGTCAGCTCGATTAAATGAGCTTAAAATTGTCTGATGTATATACCATCATTTAAAAAGCCATTGTGACGGAATTCCATCTGGTAAGAGCAGGATAATCTAAAACTTGATTTTTAGCAATAAAATGATGTCGGTAATTCGGTTTCTGAAAAGGAGACCTGCTAATTAGACCCCCAATGTTCCTGCCAAAAGCATCATGTAACCATGTACCTTGCTGTGATAATCTAACAGCCACATAACCTCCTCTACAGTAGCAGGGCAAGCCGAGAGGCCACCAGTGTATTCCTGAAAAGCTGCTGGAATAGAATGCCAACAGGCACAGAGTGATTTTTATTAATCAGCAGCTCCAATTCAAAACATAATTGTGTACCCAAGCCATCTGGTGGCACGTAAAACTCTAAATATAAGCCATGTCTAGTTATGACATGGTGGCTACTGAGGTTAAACAATTATACAGCCACAAGCATTTGGCTATCATATTTTCAGCTTGGTGATGGGATTCATTCATGACTGGCAGCATATTGGCTTTCTGGCCCAAGTATAGCCACAACAACCGTGAGGGATCCTGTCCAGGAAGCTACATCTTTGATTCCTGTAAGAAAGGTAGACAATATCCTAGGGCACAGGAATCCTCCCTGTGAACTAGTGCTTCAAGGACAATGCTGAAATAGCAAAGGCACTCTCAAACCAGGGTGCTGATTGCAGGAGTCCATTTGACGTAGGAAGGGGTGCCGTTCAAAAATCCCAGGAGGATGACTATCCAAGATGTATTTGAACAAGGTGCCTTCACGGAGAGTGGAGTGAGCTCCCTGGACAACTGCGAGGCAGACGGGTTGCTGGCTTCAGTATGCCGGTCTGCGGCGAATGTTGAAAACTAGACTCCCCGACTTTCCCACCATCTCACAGGATCTCCAATCCTATCGAAAATAATTGGCTCTGCACCCATGAGGGGCAAGTTTTCAAGATTATACACCACATTCGAAACCCAAGCATCCACCAGTTCACCAAAGTTAGGGAATCCTGGGCCAGGGATTTGGACGTTGAGTTGACCGATCAACGCTGGGATTACATGTGTGCCCGCTCACGTACAATCTCATTCAATTCCCGTTTCAAATTAATTCAATGTAAACTATTACATAGATTTCATTACACACCGGCTAGGCTACACCGTATATGTCACAAGAACACCCACACACGTGCCCACGATGCAATTCTGCAAACGCCGACTACATGCATATGATGTGGTCGTGCCCTCAAATAGCCCAGTTGTGGGCTTCGGTGTGCACAGCCCTATCAGACATGTTAGAATGTACCATTGCCCCATCCCCGCTAACCTGTTTCTTCTACCTGCATTAAGTCGGGGCCTCAAGAAGTTGGCGAGCCTGGGGCTCCTCCTGGCAACCCGTTGTATTCTCGTGGTATGGCTTCAACCTAGACCCCCCCCCCACACTTGAACAGTGGCTCCGCGCCTTTACATGGGCCTCGGACACGGAGGAGTGCTGGATTCTGACACAACCGAGCAGGTCCAGACCGAAAGACATTTGGGGGGCCCTTACGACAGTAGGTCTCCTCTTTGTCTGACGAGTCCTGGGAAGACACAGATACACCGCCTTCTCCCCTCCCTGCTGCTGTTTAGCGGGAACGCATGAGGATTATATGTTTAACCAGATGCTTGCTTCCCTTTTATGTTTCGATATGACAGTGTCTTGTTGGTTGGTTCATCATATTGTAATTGTACCACGAATGGTCTTAGTGATCGGAAATGTTAAGATTGTTCCCTGATGCAATGCCAAGCTAACTGTTAAAGTGTAAAAAAAAAAAAAAAAAAAAAAAAAGCCCAGGAGGGGAGATTCAGACCAGACGTTCTACCATCTTGGATTTTATTGGGACCCCTAAACGTTCCTGCCACCTTCCCACTTACTGAAGACAAATCACTCTGGGGTAGGACCTCAATAGGCAAAACATGTATTACAGTATCTAGGTTTGGACTCAGAACAGGCTTGCTATGGACCAAACCATTGTAGCATTTTGCCTATATAAGAGGGGGTTGGAACCCTCCTCTTAATTGACTGCAAGGCAAGGATTTTTCTGGATCGTCGTTTGGCTACAGTCCATTTCAAGGTCCTCTGCCATAGAGGCCGGGACAGAATGCTCCATGGAAGAGGAAAGCTTTCCCTCGACCCATCCTAAGGGCCTATTTTGAGGGGTGGGCGGAGGAATTGGTCAATGAACAAGGCGTACTATAACTGAGGCACTGGACTTGGGACCCTTCCTCTGGAGGTGACTGAACCCCTGCCAGTACCCTCTACAAACTTTCCTGGTTGGGAAGGGCAGGAAAACAATGTACTTGAATTACCCCCGAGACCCTGCATTGGGTTCCCCAGCAACCACAGCTGTGGTAGTGACTCCTGGTTCAGCAAGTTCGGCACTTTAAAACAGTCCAAGCTGCTGCAAGGGAACATCCGGATTCGGCCTCTTCCTGACATGGAACTGCCTCTGCATCCGAGATTGCTTGATGCATGAGATCTGCATCGGAGACCCGCAGTCTCTTCTAGCTCACCCAACTAGACACCACCACCACCACCACCTGGTAACCAGTTGCTTCGAGCTCCAAGCTGACCCAACAGTCATTAGACGCCATGTTGAACTATCTGAGCCCACTCGTCACAAAATGGCAGTCTCTGCTTCTCAGAGGCTGATTTTTCCAGTGCTCCCAACCAGTCATCCCTTGCTGTCCCGTCCCCAGTATCTACGACAGACAAGGCCCCACTGCCGCTGAACTGCACCATATGAACCTTTCGCCTCTGCTCCTTGACTTGGCCTTTGCTAGGTGCTGAAAGTGACCAGCCTCCCGGTTCGACACTGAAAATCCTGAGAATGCTTACAGTATGAACAATTTGATTGGCTAACGCCACTTTTCCTAAGAAAGCAGAAGCCAAACACACACTGGGCCTAGAGACCCAAGCTACTCCTCACTGATGACACCCAATGAGGCCGAATCATGTCTGGGGTGCTTGTGGTCTCATGCAGAAGGGATGTGACCTAGCAGTTCAGGCTGGACTCTCACTTTTGAGGTGGGAGCAAGCTAGATTTGCATATGGTCTTCCCCCTTCTGTAATGGCTTGGCAGGCTGAAGGAGGATAGTCTGGAAGTGTTTACAGCGCAATGCCATGTGTTAGGATTCCCTCCAAACCTTCCAGCCATCACCTCTTGTTTTGCCTAAAACAAGCTTGCATATGCAAAAGTGAAACGTGTCAGAAGCGAGTGAAGTGAAGGCGAGCATAGCTACCCTCTAGACGAAGAGCCTGCATTGCAAAGTCATTTGCAGTAAAGCATAAAGCCTGACCTCGCATAAGCAAGAAACGGTTGTTCAGACATGGCTGTTTGCAGTATCTCCTCAATATTATGATGCAGTTGTGTGCAAAGGCAGCACATCAAATTTTAATTTCCAAACTATGGGCTTCATTAAAGTTTGCTGGTATTCTAGAGGATTTACCGCCGGAATACCAGCAATCTGAATTGCTGTTACTGCCACTTGGTCTGCTGGAATTACCAGCAGATTACAAGTGTCAGTAAAGGCAGTAAATCCACATTCCATGGAGTCGCATAGGACTCCATGAGGAGATTTTACTTTCATTACCGGCTGTGCCAGTAATAAAGGCAGTTTTTTCCCCCGTTAGGTGTCAGATTTGCCTCCAGCTCTTAGCTGGAGGTAAATCTTTAACCCCTACTAGCAAAGTTGTAGTTGGCCGGTCCGATAAAAGTGCCAGTAAACTTTATTACCAGCACTTTTACCTTGTACTAGCCAACTCCTAATGAGGCCCTTTTGCCCCACAGTTCCAAAGAAAAGAATGTAAAGTATTTGGCGTGGCCCGGTCCCCTTGTCTGCCTTTCACCTTGCACTTGCCCCACTTCTCTACTTAAGACATGCTCATGAAATTGACATTCACAAGAGTCCCCGGTCAACAAACCTAAAGTGGCAGATTTCTAAAATCTGATTTTTGTAATGTGTATGTTGTTGCCCTTTGTAGCTTCACTTGCACTGGCAGCAGAAATTTGATGGTCACAAGGTAATTTGACATGATTCATACTGGGTAGAAAAAACATCACTGATCAGTGCCCATTGAGTCTGGTGCTTTGCAGGTAGAGGTGCTGTGCAAGATCGCCAGACAGGTGATACTGTGGCATTGACTGCCTTTTTAGTCTCTACCCTAGAATGGTAGAATCCTCTGCTTCCCTCCTCTATCGACTTAGTATCCGGGAATGGGAGCCCTGTTCTCACAGTAAACAGAACTGTGCCAGATTGAGCCCTGAGCCCGTCCTGTACGAACGCCGATTCAGGGCGCTTCAGTAAGGGGCCGTAATGCGCTGCGCCCCCACTGCAGTTGAGCATGCGTGTTAAGATCAGTTGGTTGCCTCGAGACCATTGATAATGGGGCGGGAGACTCTGCAAGAAGCGAAAACTCAGTCACCCCCTCCATTCAGTTTTCTTTCCTCTTCTCCAGAGAAAGGCTATATGCACAGCTGAGCCACTTGAACGTGTACCCCTTGCTTGAACACACCATCCAGTACCTCCCGTTGACCCATCTATAGAGGATCCACAACTTAGGTACGTGGACACGTCCAAACTCAATTATATAGTCTCTTGCACACTGGTTGATGACCACAAGAGCACGAATGTAATGGCGTCCAGGTAACTGCCCCAGTGCAGCCTTCAACAGTCGCTACCTCGGGTGAACACTAGACCACAACATCCGCCCTTTTGAGATTCGTTTAAGGACAGCACCATGCATGGCACGCATTCTGCATGCATCCCGCTTGCGGGGAGCTTGCTCTCTACTTGGCTCTTCCATATTTCGGCTTCTGGCTCCTTGATCACAAATGGCAGGGGTTCCGCAGTGGTCACAGTCTCACTTTTGCATTAATTGTTCCTGGCCTCACTACTGAATTACTAAGAACGCAGTAGTATGTAATTTAGTTTTTTTGATGTATACATCGATAGCTGTGTTCGGCAAGTTAGTTTTCGATTGTTCATTTATTTTAGTGCCAAGAGGTTCTCCCTGCCATACCATTACATTTCGTCCTGATGAGGACTGGTCTTACTACTTTTTGGTGGACCACTATAGCCGAAACTAGAGTCGACAACCTCAAGCACAGATAACCCTCCATCTGTATTTGTGCCGCAAAGGAGACTATTGCTGACATTACTTGTACTACTAGTATCGGTGTTTAGGTACACACCACAGTGTGCATCCAGTCAAGATATCCAAGTTATGTCCTGTAATTTATGAGAGACATAGCATCGTGTGTTGCAAGACCAATTGTAAAATAGAACTGGCAATCAGCCACATTATTGCCCATTGTTTTTGTGATATGTGTATGAATGCGAAGTGTGTGCGGGAGAGGAATGATTGAGCTCGTTTTCAATTTACTTTTGCAATGTTTATCGTAGAAACAGACAATTTGATGATGAATTTTCTATGAAATGACAAATCTTGTTTATCTTTAATTAGTTGTGGCATGAATTATGTCTTACTAAAACTGCAATAGGGTACATAGTGTGTGTATTCTGGGCTTGTGACTGTCAGTCAAACTTTAAAACTCTGGAGTGCAGTTTTAAACTGCAGTCATAGGGAGTCAATACAAGCACTTTACGGTGTAGCTCAAAGAAATTCATTTAACCAGTGTAAGAAAAGTAACCTTCAGCAAGGTAGCATGATGAGGAACCAAAGGGGGAGGTGGGTTTGCCAAATATTGAGCATAGATTTAATCTCTGGGAAACCTTTCATTTACAGAGCAGTGCCGCAATTTAGCAGGGCTTTCCAACCTTGGGCGCAATTGTTCATTTAGAGTCTCTCTAAAAGCCATTCTGAGCACATGTCAGTATAGTCATAATGGGAGACTGCAAACACTAACCGCTTACCTATAGCGCAACCCGAGATTAGAGATCAATGCAACTTCATTTTCAACTGAAAAAGATAGAATCTGACACATTTTAGTGAAATGTCAGGGTCACCTTTGAACAATCTCTTAAAATGAAAGCAGTTCAGTTGAAAGTACACCTTAATCGTTAACCATATGTTTTGGTTTCACAATCATTTTGCAACTCAATTATTTCCAAGCCAGATTTGGGTTGTATGTGATTTTACTGAAGGCCACTTCAGAGTGGTAAGTTTCACCGAAAATATAATACCCCATTCCAAGCCCCTTGTTTTTCTATCCTTGTAACCCCACCCCAAAACCCACTCCCTCATATATAAATTCACATTGTCTGTATTTTTTTCGGTATTATGGTTTTCGGTAAAATGTACCTCCATTTTGTTTTTGCTAAAATGACTGGGTACCGCGGGCTTGTGTGCGCAATGACACAGTAGTGTTGATGTACGTGTTGTTGGATACTTGTGGAAATAGGTCATTTTCATTCTATTAAGCTGGTCTGGTCCTTTCTGAAATGTATCTTTGCCTGTGTTTTTAGTCGCCATCATGATCACATGGCACAATTTGACATTATTCAACGAGTTATACCAGTTAAGTGCTCTAATCAAAAGTTCAAAATGCATTTCACTGGCTTCTTAAAGTAAAGAATGTGTGCGCACAGACATTTTCAAGACAGTCTTAGAAAAGTCTGTTTTGGCAGTTTTTCAAGTGTCAAGTGCTTTGGAAACCTCCCCCCATAACAACAAATGTAGGGGGTCTGTATCAAAAGGTACAGAATTGCTCACATACCCAAGAATTGCCCATATATATACCCAAGAAAAGCTTTTGGAAAAGGAAACCGTCTCGGGCACGCACATTGCCCTGGAATGAGGATGTTTTCTTCACAGCTTTTAGGACACAAGGATGGGCAAATGAGGTACGATCCGTTGGCAGTTTGGACAATACAGAAATTTTCCCCAACCCTACATATAGGCACTAACAAAAAAGCCTCTCATCTGGAATTTCAAATCACAATTACAGGAACAAATGAAGCAAAATGTGTTCCTTTATCCGGAATGAGTACTACAACTACCAAGTCAGTCCAACCGATAGGTCCGTGCACGTATGAGTTATTAATATAAGATACTCCTGCTACTTTGAACTAATTTCACTTTACTTTTGGATTACTCTTAACTGCTTAAAAAGTCACAAGCTCAACAATCGCTACACACCAAGCATGGAAAGATTGATCTAATCTGCAAACTACTAAAACTTGTAAGATTTTATATGCGTGCACAGTTTTCAATCTACATGTGTTCAGTCTACATGTGTCTTTGCGAATTTCAACATGTGGATTTTTGGCTGGATATGTACAATTCTCCAATAATAGGTGTCGTATTCACACCTATTATTGGAGCACCCTATCCTTTCACATTGCACATATGTCTGCCTTTGAGTTTCAAGATAAGGGATTGCAGGGGTTGACGGCTTTGCATGATCTATGAACAAAATGAAATATCTGGTCATTTCGGTGGTGCGAACAGATTGACCATCTGCAAATTTTGCCTGTTACCAAATTAGACCAGGAGGAAACATTTCAAGCTGCTACTAGCCTGCCATAAAAAAAAGTCACCTGAGACCTCAATTCTATACATACACACACACACACAGCACACTTTTCTTACTCAGCAAGAGCGACATATCACTCGCCAATGGTTAGTAGTGAGTGCATGTTTTGCACCCTGCATTAGACAGCAGTGTGTCATGACTACACTATGGCCGGTGTGATCTATGTCGGCATGAGTAAAGGGTTGTATTTAGTGATGCCTAATTTTACAAAAGCAATATGCATTCAATTGCACAAAGTATTGTCAGTTTTAAATTGTGCATCTCAATCCAAAATGCATTGGGCTTTAAGGAAATTACATCTAACTTGGTGCTCTATTTGAGCACCTGTTTCTTTATCAATTAGCATTCCCAGACCAATATTTCCTTGTACAATCTACAAAGGCATTTTGAGGTTATCTCAGGGTATCTACTTGCATTGTAAATGTGTTTTTTTATTTGTGGAGACAACTAGGGCCATTGCTTTGGATTTGGAGCTGGTGCATTCAGCAAGGTTATTTTCAGTTGGTTGTCTGGAACCTAGGGCCAATATGAACTTTGTCATCTCTCTGAAAACCACTTTCTCCAGTCAGCCTGGAACTTAATATTGCAGATGGTGTCAGCACTCCAGGTCTCCGTTCTCTACAGCCATCTCCAGTTCCAGTGGTATTTTGAAATATTATTCAATATGAATCCTTCATATTTTCTGAATATCACTCCTTGTCGATATGCACGCTATTATATATTGTTCAGCTCCTCCCCAGATGATCTGACTGCGTTGTGGTTTCCACCAGTCCAATGACAGAAGGGGCGGGGGGTGGGGAGGTTTCACTCCTAAACTAATTTTGGATGTGAATGCGTGAGATGAACAAAAATACAGATCAATTTAATCTGCACTTCAAAATGTGGACTGACGTGGTGCATTTAATATTTCCAGAGATAGATATTTTTCATATGTATCTACAGATGTTTCCATTACACCCTAAGCACATTCTATATGGGTTGGAAGATCTAATTGTTGACTATAAACTACAATTGGTTACACATTGATAGAAACTGCTATCACAGAGATTTGACTTTTTCAATGATTACATTTTTTTTAAAAAAATACCATCCATAAGCTTTCTATTCATTTTGAAAGTGATGAAATACGGACTTCAGCCCACAGTTGTCACTGTTGGTGCATCCCACACATACTCCCTTTCCAGAAATTGATATAGGTCATGGCAAGTTTTTCTTGGAAGCAGAGAGATTTCATAAGTTGTTCTCCTGACCTTCGCTAATGGATTTTATGAGGGACCTGGAGGCATGATAGATCAGGGCCCGTGTGGCATCAGGTTGCACATTGTGAACTCTTGAACTGGGGTTGGGCTTTAGGAAGGTGAATTTTCGGTATGTTCAAGTTAGCAAGCTACATCCAGAAATATGTTCTGGCATGTTTCATTTTAAGTTAAATACTACATAGTGTTATCTAGAGTGGAGTGTGTGCATGCAGAATAAAATGTAATTTCTACTGATGCTTTTTTGTACAATATATTTTTCAATATTTTAGTCAAAGTGCAATTTCTTTTCTCTGTGCTTCGGACCCAGGACATCACCGATGAAATCCCATGCTTCAACATGTGTGTTATATTCTCCAATAAATGTTCTGTATCCTGCTGAATTGTTTACATGGGTCACAGTTACGACTTCCCTGTGAAGTTACGACTTCCCTGTGAATTTTTCTGCATGTCTTACATAATGAGCAGGTATTAATTGGAGAAACAAATTGCTTTGTGTCTTTAAAGCAGGACCTCAGGCCTTGTTGGACTTTTATATGTAAAAGGTTTCTGCTTGTATAGTCAGAGGTCTTGGACTTCGGTTGTCAGTTTATTTTAGGCCATTAGTCTTTACTTCAAAATCTCTTACAGTATGTTAGAACACAGGGGAAAACTATCATCATTGGGAACATTTCTACTGTGACAGTTTCTAAAAGGTCCCAATTTCCCAGTAAATTTGAGACATGATTATGCGTTGCTGTAGTCTAATTTTTAAAATGGATGGTCATTAACACACTCCAAATCTAAAAGACCGTCTCATCTCTGTACCTTCTAGAGCACCCCACTGTAAACATCTCTTGCATCCAAAGTTTTTTTCTAACCATTTAATGCAAAGAGCATGTATAATGTGCCAGTTAAACCATCACATCTATTTATTGCCTGGAGCCAATGAAACTTTGCCTACAAAACAATAAAGCTGCGAATCAACTTCTGTATTTGCAAGCCACCCTAGAGAACATGCAAACTGATCTACTCCCTTTCATCCGCCCCCAAGAACAGTCATAGAAGAGGACGGTCTTCTCTACTTAGACTTTTAAGAAAGTGCTCCAAAGTAAACCAAAACTTTACAGCACATGCAGAGTGTGTGGAGCAATACTACATCAACATTCACTCTTTCCAATTCAGTTTCAGGATGTCTCGGGCATAGAGTGACCGGTGCCCCATATTTGCTCATCTGACCTGAGGATTTTCACTTCCAATTATGTTATTTCCTACACATTGATACAACTAGCAAGGAAAGACTCACAGATTTCCTTAACGATCGGATGTCTGAAGCGCAAGGTCATAGGGAGTAAATGTATTCTTTATCTAGTTCTTAACTTCATAAGATAAAACAAGTAGCAATGCTGTTTATATCCCAATATAAAGAAAGGACTTAATGTTTTGAATTTGAATTAGCTGTCAAGAAACAGTGTTACAATATTTAAATCACCCACACAATAACGTTTACTTCACAAATCGCAACAGAAACAGTCCAAAACACACTATGTATGTGGAATGTCAATTCATGGAAATTGATGCATCATGTGTAGGTATTATGCACGTAGAACAATGGGAGTACTAGCTTAACAACCTGCTTAGAGTTACTGTTATTTTACCCAGACGATCACCATTATAATCCATACATTCAGTGCAAGCCAAATAAGCATTGACAAAGCCAAAGGCACTCTTGGTTACGACAGTTTTATTACACCAGTAGCATTTTACAGCTGCAATTAAGACATTAACACATTAACTCCCTGCAGACTGCTTAGAGCAAACTCTGGCTGGCTAAAGTTTGATGTCAATGCTTGACAGAAGATGTGTTGAGGGTGGGGATGGGGAAGGTAGTGGCTGGGAATGGCCACACGGATTTGCATGGCCAGGTGCCTCCAACTAACACAAATAGCCTTCAACACCCAACAAGCTGCCATATGCCATCTCTCTCCTACCTGTACTCCAATGAAATAGTTTCGGCTTCTAGGTGGTGCTGAAACACCACTTAATAGCCCAAACTAAAATAGTTGTCCATCGCTGCAAATGACAAACCTACGGCTGCTGAGTGTAGACATTAAGTAATTTAATCTTTGTTTAATTGGCACCTTCAGTTCTATTGAAAACTAAGCAAACTATAATAAACATGTGCTTTCCATTGTTTGTTGCACACAGCAGTTCAGAATTGTCAAGAACAGCCATCATACCTTATCCAATCTGTCCATTGGCTTGGGGGCCCTTGTGACACCGACCCAGTTGGCTTTTACTTAGTCTCCATTTGCACAAAGGGCTTGGAAATCCAAGCCTCCCATTGGCAATTAATACGGTTCTTGCCTCAAGCCCAGGACGCTTTTCTTTTAGGATCGGCCCAAACCAGCAAAGACACACCGGGACACTTCTGATCATCTTTGGACTCTGCTGTGTAAAATATCTGTTGAATGGAAAGCTCTCAAATAATGCAATCACACAAGGGTTTTATACTGAAATATATGAATTCATATTTTACAAAAAATCAGCTGCAATGAAAAATAAAATAATGGATTCAGAATATTCTTGTGAATCAGAATATATAAATTCTCATCAATATTGTGTCCATGCCAAAAATTAGAAAAAGATAATTATTGTGATCCAATTTTGATTTCTCATTCTGGAGGAGATGGCCACCTCACAAGTGACATCCTCTTATGATCAAGAAATGTCAACCATTGCAAGCAAGCAGGAGGGCCGTTGGGGTGTAAGTGAAGAGCACCCATCACAGCCTTCTACACCAGACTACTAATGAAAATATTTCTGAACACTGGAATAGTACCAAAACCATACAAATCAGCCTATAGCAAACCAAACAGATTAACCCGCCAACTACAGACTTCTATCAAACGTACCTTTCCCAGCAAAACCTTTGGGGAATTACGTGGAAAGAACCGCTCAACCATGTGGAAGCCAATAGAATACTTGATGAATCCCAGGTAGGTTTCAGATCCACGAGAGGAAACAAATCAGCACTCCTCTCCATATGGGACGACGTAAAGATGAATGCAGACAACACCCCCCAAATTGCCCTCATACTACTGGATATATCAGCCGCTTTTGATACGATCAAACACACATTAATAAAGAGAAGAATCCAGTATTCAAAACTCTGCACTATTATGGCTGAAATTCCTCACCTACAGAGCTGAAGGAACCTACCCACTAGGGATGTAACGGTATTACGGTATACCGTTAAAGATACCGTGACCAACTTAAATTGAACAATAATAACCGTCACATTGTTTATACCGGTATACAGTTCATACCGTTAAGCGTGCTTTTCAATCTGATTTGAAGAGGCTGCAGTAAGAAAGTGCTGCACAGTCTTGGTCTTTCACTGTTGGATGTGCTGTCTGCCAATTAGTTTCAGTTGGAGCAGTTTTTAATGCCATTCCATGAACCACACATGCCCGACACAAAATCAATATGTTAGCAATAGAAAGAATAAATACAGTGCCAAGAAGGAAAAGGGTTTCTTTGGGTTGGCGGCTTTGGGGTTTATATATTTATGATGGGTAATGTTTTCTAAACATATGACAATGGGGGATTTCCCTAGTTCTATCATTGAATTTACATATAATAAGTCACACTGCGAAATTTACTCATCTCTGTGGGTATTCCCTGCTACCATACCAAAGGGTAACATGTCTGATTACTGAACACCTTTTGGCCCGCAAGTAAACTAAAGGCCGTAACGTAAAGAGAGAGTGTGTGTGTGTGTTTGTGTGTATGCGCACAAGCGTAAAATACCATCAGACTCCATTGATCTGTGGAATGCAGGTTATCAAGATGGCAACATGTTCACCTTCACCAATAGCCAGTGGGGGAGCTAAAAGCCTAAATGACCACTTAAGAAAAGCTATTCAGTTTGATTTGCCAGTCGCAGCAGGGCTCCCCTTCCACCCCCTCCACCCCCTCCTCCTCCTCTCCACACGTGTGTTTGTGTTTGGTGGAAGCAAGGGGTGGCATTTCAGTGGAAAGTATGTTGAAAAGCCCAATTCTGGCCTTGGGTGCCTGGTTTTGTTTGCGATGATAAATCTGACATTTATGACCTTTTAGAAAATATTTGTTAAGATTAGTTAACGCCACCTGCTATACCGCGATAACCATGATATACCGTCATTTGGCAATAAGGTTATTGTACCGTCATAAAACTAATACCGTGACACCCCTACTACCCACCACCGGTCACATCGAACAAAAAACATTGTCTGCTGTGTGCCTCAAGTATCAAGTCTCTCCCCACTCCTCTTCAATATTTACATGCCCCCCCTCTTATGAAACACAAACTCATGGACTAGCATCCTACAGCTATGCAGATGACACGCAGCTTATTTTCAAGATGAATACGAACAACAACCCCGAAAATGTCAACAAATTCTTCTCCGATATAAGCACCTGGATAACAAACAGACTAAATCCAACCAAAACAGAAATATTGATAAACCCACAAGATGACAACCTAGCAAAGACATCTCTCACCCTGGAACCACAGTTTAACACAATAGTAAAAAAAAAAAAAGTTTCTACCATCTTCAACTAATCGGAACGATCCTTCCTTACCTCAACTTCCCACACTGAACCCTTGTTATCATTTATTCAGTAATATGAAGAATAGACTACATAAATAGTCTCTACCTAGGAGTACCGGAACACCTCACCAAAAAATGACAATGCATCCAAAACACAGCGGTGACTACTCATGAGATTAATAGTCCACATTCATCACGTATTGTACGATCGGACCGAACAAAAAAAGGTCTGACCGTACAATACGACCAGAAAATGCTACCACCAAAGGTTCGAACACCAAAAGTTTGAACCGTTGGTGGTAGCATTGCAGGTAAGTAAAAAAAAAAAAAAGAAAAAAGACTATGGGGGATGCAGGGGTGTCCCCCGCAACGCCCCTCTCAGTATAGTATAGTGAGCGGGGGAAACCCCTGAAGCCCCCGTAGTATGTAAGTGTGTTCGCATGAGAAAGGTGCAAACTTTTGGTAGTTCGCACATTTCTCATGCAAACTTCAAAATCAGCCGCGGTCGGATCACTTAGAATCCACTGGCTACCAGTCAAATGTGTTTATATCTTGAACTTGTAAATTATGTTGTGTCAGAAAATCCAATAAAAATAAATGTTTTATCAATTTCCCCTCTGCATTCCCCATTGATGACCGACGGTCTGGGTATCACCTACACTTATTATGCCGATGATACCCAGATCCTCATTCCGATGACGGGAGATTACAATACAGATTTGGCCTTGGTGAACGAGGTGTACCTCATCATCCAGGCATGGATGCCCTCCCATAGTCTATGCCTGAATGACGACAAGACTGATGACGAGACTGAACTCATCCTGGGATCAACCACTAACCTAAACAAACTGGATTGTAACTACACCAGCTTCACCATAGATGGCAACTCTATCAAGGTAGCCAAAGAAGTGAAAATCCTTGGTATTTGCCTTGACTCTACCCTTAGGTCAACTCTATGGCTTCCACCACAGCCTACACATGTAAGTTCATAAGAGCAGCCAAACCTTTCCCATCAATCCAGAGTTGCATTACTCTAGCCAGAGCTCTTGTACTCTCTAAACTGGATTATTGTAACTCCCTCTAGGTAGGTGCCAATAAACAGGTTATCAACAAAATCCAGATCTTACAAAATAATGCTCTCAGAGCAGCGCTCAGCTTCCCTAAAAGAGGACACATCTCTAATATTAGGAGAACCCACAACTGGCTCACTACCTCTGACAAAATCCTGCTCAAGGTAGCCTCCCGTACTCACAAATGCCTCAACAATGCTGCCCCCCGCTACCTAGCGGTCAGAATAACCAGATACACGGCCATTAGACACACTCGAAACAGCAATGCAAATCTGCTCTCCATTTCCAGATTTAAGCGTATGAAAATGGGCGCCATTAGCTTCCAGGTGAAAGCAGCCCAACACTGCAATTGTTTACCACCCTCCATAAGAGCACCGCAAACTTACCACCACTTTAGACATAATTACATCCAGTGGCTAAAGAATAACTGACATCTTTGTTATAAATATTGTAAATATGTATAAACTGTAATGTGATCTGGCCCCTGTATAACTCAGAAGGGGCAAGGTCCCAGTCGTATAAGCAGAGGGATGTTAGCACAGGAGGGGGGAGAGGGAAGGAAGAGGAGAAAAGGAAAGTCTTGAGAAGTTTTCTGAACTTAAGAAGATCGGGCTCCGGTCTGAGGGAGGGATGCTGTTTGAGGGATGAACCTGCTGAGGAAAGGGATCTGCCCCCCCCCCCCCACCACCCCCTGCTCTCTGCCTGGAGAAACACTTCTTGACCAGCAGAGAGTTTAAGCCAGAGGACCGGAGAGCTCTAACAAGAAGGTATTTGAGAAAGGGAAAGCTGGATGTAGAGAGACCCAAGGCCCGAGAAAGCTTTGTGGATGATGCAAAGGGACTTGAATTTGATCCTTGAGTCACCGGGAGCCAGTGGAGAGACTTTAGGGAGGAAAGAGGGAGATTGAGGAAGAGACTGCTGGAGAGAACCAGGGCTCTGCAGAGGTTGAGCTTCTGGGGGAAGGTGAGAAAAGGCAGAATGCCTCGGAGGAGGTGGAGCTGAAAGTTGGACTTCTTGGCAAGGTCCAGGATGTGTAGAGAAAAAGTGAGGAGTCAAAGATAAACCAGAGGTGTTTCGCCTCAGAGGAGGAGAGGGGGGGCATAAGGAGGCAGGCCAGAGAGTAGGGGGCAAACAAGGAGCAGGCATCCCAATGAGAAGGACCTCTGTCTTACTGGGATTTAGGCAGAGACTGTTGGCAGAGCACCATGCCTGAATAGAAGTCAGGCAGTCTGGTATGAGAGAGGAAGGAGAAGAGGAAGAGCATGGTAGCTTAAATGAAAGCTGTGTGTCGTCTGCATAACACTGGAAATTAGGGGATGAGGAGAGAAGGTGGAGATCACGTGGGCCAGAGGGGCCAGATAGATGTTGAAGAGCCATGGCGATAGGATAGAGCCCTCAAGGACGCCACAGGTAGAGTGAGGTGGAGAAGAGACAAGGACCCATTTGTACTTGGGAGGGTCCGTTTGAAACAAATCATGTGAATCTTCAAGGAATGGAAAGAAAATCCTGTTGACGCACCAGTGATATTGGGGTATATTATATCCGTACCCCTCCAGGAAAGGTTATTCATGTAAACCCTTATTGAATACCTGAGAGTAGAAATATCATTCAAGAAGAGTTGGAAACTATGTTAAATGGTGACATTATAAAACCTTCTCAAAGCCCATGGTCTTCCCCTATTGTGTTGGTCGCTAAACAAGATCAATTTTGGAGCTGTTGCATCGTTTTTAAATAGGTCAACCAGGTTTCCCAATTTGACAGTTATCCCATGCGTAGAATGGATGATCTTATTGACAGGCTGGGAACTGCGGTGTATCTCTCCATGATTGATCTGACTAAGGGATACTGGCAAGTTCCAGTTAATCCCATAGATAAACCAAAAACAGCTTTTTCCACTCCCCCAGAGTCTTCAATTTAAAGTCCTGCCTTTCAGTTTACATGGGGCACCAGCTACCTTTCAAAGGTTAATGGATCAAATTCCTTGCCCCTATGTTTCCTTCTGCATGGAATAGATTGATATTATCATCCATAGCAAATCTTTGAGACAATATGAACCACCTATACTTAGTTACCAGAGCCCTAAGAAAGCAGCACTTACTGCAAACCAAAGGAAATGTCACCTGGCTAGATCTGCAGTGAAATATCTTGGGTTCTTTGTAGAGAATGCACTAGTTCAACCCCAAACTGAAAATGTCAAAGCAGTAAAAGAAATCCCTTCTCCAAAGACACAGAAAGTTCAGTGCTTTTTTGGGGTTACTCAAAGAAGTAGTCCTGGTGAAAGAAGCACATCAGGCAGTGAGCATTTGGGGGTGGGGTAAAGGGAGAGATACCTGGCAGAGAAGCATGCTCTGGTATATGCAAGACCCCAGAATGGGATTCCCGTCAGGGGAGTACACAAAGCAATCATTTGAAATCTACAGAAGAATAAGACATTGTGGAACGATAACTGGCAGGAGATTATACTATGGAATATAAAGAAGCTATTAAAAAGGCTTCCTGGCAGGAGAGTATACCAGGAACTAGTCCTTAAACTGTTTGGAAAAGACACTTTTGCTATCCTGCTTGAGATATCCAGGGGAAGGGTACCACGCTCTGGATCGAATCATTTCTGCTTGGGAAAGACTATTTTTGTTGAATTTGTCTACTTACTTTAATTAGGAACACTTTTTGCTAAACATAAGTCAGTCATTTTCCTTACAATTTTGATTGTTTCTTTTCAGTGTGAGGGTCAGAATAGTATGTTTTAGCCACAAGGGCAGTTTATATAATTTTGGTGACAAGACACAGCCTGATCCTTAGCTTTCCTAGGTAGGAACACTCTTTATTAAAATGAAAGGTTTGGATAAAGGCCTCTCTATGCCTATTCTAAACATGTCTGATGAAAATATTACAACTTTGTATCGGCCTCTCATTTCTGACCCCTCACAGTCAGTAAGGGTTGTTTTGGACAGCCAGACTTATTTCATTGGATGTTCACGACTAATGAGCACCTTAGTTAGTAACATAGGTAGGGATCACCCATAGTCATAGGGAAAGTTAGCACTTCTAGTTTTTAACAGAATATCGTACACAATCTCTCCAGAGAGTCCGATCCTCCTTCCGACTAGGAACAGATTCATTGTCATCCCTAACTAGGGCGATTCATCTGTACATTTCTACTGTATTAGAACATTAGATATTGTGAGAACCTTGCATTTATCTCTCATATATGGAAGAGTTTCTGAAGAGGAGTTTTATAACTCGAAACGAGTCAGACAGCATCATTGATCTTGCTGCTCATCATTGAATGGTATTGTTTGTGCACTGTTTTTTAAGTTTGTAAAGTAGTGAAAAGATTCTTACTGATTGATACTTCAAAATGTGTCTACCCGATAGGTGATAAATGAGTTCACAAAATTGAGTTACCAAATACATTGTTATATTGTATAAAAATGTGAACCAATAATGTGGAATTACGTGCCTTGGGCAGTGAACAATTGTTCAGACTGTGCAAGCGGTTTGATCACCCTTGTTCCTCAGCTCTATAGGATCGTCTTGTTGCGAGCATCCCCCTTCTTTTAATGACTACATTGAACTATCTTATAGTACTGATTAAAAAGTAAGGAGAGCAGGGATTTCCAACCACCCCCCCCTTTTGTGTGAAAGCCTTTAATATGGGTCTGCTATAGTCAATATGGTAATTGGAATCTATTCCTTAAAGAAAACATGGAACTAAGGTGCTGCGAGGGTGAACCAAATAACTTGAAAATATTTCAGCTGTCCCTGCATTGCAAAAAGAAAATTAATGAGCACAAGCCTTTAAAACAATTGCAACCAGTTCAGCATTCCACAGACATCCATGTGTATTTTATGTGCGAACTAGGAACCAATCATTTTGTGCCCTATATTTCAGATTATAGTTGACCAAAACACTGGAGAACCAACATTAGAGCAAATATTATTTTACTGATGCCAACACTACGCCAATCAAGTGAATGATGTTGCAACCTTATTCTGGGAATGGTTGTAACTTTTGAAATCAAACAATGTCAATTTGTATCTGCAAACTACAGGTATACACTTATTGTATACTATGGTCAGTGATACTTATTTTTTTATGTCTATGCGAATTTGAATGATTAACGAGAATATAGCAGGCAATTTGTGTTTTCCTTTCTGTAGAAAAGTTGCCTGTATTAATTTAAAGATTGCGTGCATCTCCCCCGGCATAGTAAGTTTGTAGACCACCTTTAATTTCTGTATTACTTAAGATAATCGAAAAAGCTTTGGTTAAGATAGCCTGCTTTGTGTACCAGATTTCAGGGATTGTTGCTGGATAGGTTGTGGAGGAGTATTAAATTAAGGTAATTCTTCTGTAAAAAGAATCCTTCAAAAAAATAAATATTTTCCATAGGTAGAGAATACAGCTGGTCATTGCCTGATTCTACCAGGCACATCAGGACATTAGTCATCACCTAGCCATCCCTGGACTGCACTTGTTATAATTGGTCCCATTTCACATCACTGGATAGTCTAGGTACCATACTAATGCCTGTTAGCCCCTTAGCATTTAGGCTGTGGGGTTATCGGCTGGTCATCCCCTAGGGAATCAGGGCCAGTCTGAGCTCTGTGAACACATCTTTACCTGGAGTGTCCATCTGGTTGGCACCTCTGTGATTCAACCGCATTGGGTAGCGCACCTCGACGACGAGCCGGCATCTTCAGCTGGGGGACAAAATTGGATTGACTCCAGCAGATTCCTAGGCTCTTGCAGGCCTAGTTTCCCCTTCAGTCTCATTAGGGCCCACCTATTGAATTTGTGCAATCGGCATCTTCTTGCTCATTTGACCTTGTGGATCTGACCATCAGAGGCGGAGGGCATCTGTAAAGGTGCAGTGGGACTAGATTATGCCAATGTCTGCACCCTTCAGACACGCCAGTACAGTGGAACCAGCGACACTCCGGTGAACTGAAGCCAAAGACTTTGGACACTTGGTACTTGAGTCCGGAACCCTGGGCCAAAGGACTGAATATTGCGCTGATGGGCTCTGGTTGGAACCTGTATGCTTGATTTGGCAATTACTGGTGTACTGCGAGGGAATACTCAGATTTGAATGCAGTGGCATTATATATGTTTTACTTGCTAACGTAACGGCTTAAGTATGGTTTACATGTCCGTTCAAATTTTCTCTAAAGCCTGCTTTGAGAACTGATATTCTGTCTCTTCTGTTTGGTGGTTCAGTTGCATGCTACTCTAGAGGGATTTGGGTTCCCCCAGCATCAGCTCTAGTGAAAACCCCACAGTAGAACAGAGCAACCTACAGCTTCAAACCGATAAAAAAAACAGCTTCACTTAAAATCCTCTAGCACAAAAGAGACTGGCTAGGATTTCTACTAAGCGCCACAAAACAGGAGTGACAGTACAGAACGTTGAGATTTCTGTTTGGGAAAAACACAATCCTATAAAAGAAAATTAAACAAACTACTATAAAAGGTAAACATCAAGTTCTTGTGAATTAAAGGCCAGTATTAGAACATTGTCTACATTTAGAACACATGTTCACATATCGTTGCCTAGGATTGCTCTCAAATGCCAAGCTACATTTGTTACAATGTAATAAGAAAAACCCCCACAATCTATGATGCGTCTTTAGGTCCACTGATGTAATCTCTGGATGTATGGCCCATCAAATCAACAGAACACTGGTATGGCATTAGGGCACCATAATATACACACGATCATTCTATGACGTAAATAGCAGTAAGGCGGATGCTCGCATTTTGTCAGCATGCCTCGACTTTAAAATAACAGTGTATCCCATTCCTCAACTTGACTCGCTTTTCTTGAATCAATCTTCCTTTTCAGAACACTTTTCGTGCCTCAGAGGGGAGGCTGATCGGCCTTTCGCAGACAATGGCCCCAGCAAAGGCCCAGGCCACGTGTCACACTAACAGTGGGAGAGCCTGAACAATGGTCTTTTCAAAAGAATCCTACACAATTAGCCACTTCTAGAACTACGACCCTTGCATAACCCATAAGCCCTGCAGCGCGTGTTCATTAGAAGCATCACCTGCTTGTCCACTGCATTTTTGGGTGGTAATTCTTTGATTTGCACCTCACTTAACAGCAGTCAAAGTAGCAATACATTCAAATAAAGGGAAAAATAAATACCTCCAGTGTGCCTCGTCACAGTCAGTATACTTCACCTCGTATAAAACGTGGGACTTGGAGCTTGGTGGCGCGTGGTTCCAAATGCAGATGCCACAATGGACCAAAAGGTAGTGTTTCAATACTGCCCATGTATACAACTGATCATCAAATTATAAGTGTGTAATATTAATCCCTCCTCCACACCACGAATCGGAGCCAGTCCCCACAAACAAAACTTGAGACACTATGTGCGTGCAGCCACGCAGATAAGCACCTGATCTTCTGAATGCCCCTGCTCAAATACACGTTCCTTCACTCATTTGAGTCAGGGCTGTGCTCAGCCAACTACTGTAGCTTTATAAACAGAAAAAGGGTCACACTGCAGGTTAATGGAGCGCTTCAGAAGGCAAAAAGTGGGGCAAGGGTCCTTATTGCAAGAGATGAGGAATCTACCGAGGTCTGGGAGGATTTAGCAAATAGCGCTAGTAGCAAAAAAGCTTTTGGAGTTCTGTTTGTAAGGTAAAATATACAAGTTCAATAATGAGTAGAGAAGTGAGGTATTAGTACATTCATCAATATGCTTCATTTTGTGGGTTGGTAAGTGTTCTAATTGCAAACTTGGTTGAACTGTAACTGCTTTAGCGTGGTTTCACAGTTTTTCTTTGCAATTTGTGTTCCATGTTTTAGCGTTCGCCTGGTTGTGTGGAATTAGGTTAAATGTCTCTCTGAAATAAATCTTGCTAGCAAATTGCATCCAAGAAAAAGAAGTGCAGAGGAATGCTTTGTTTCCACCAATTGCTTCTGAAGTCAATGTCGAGAATGGCGTGTCAATGGTTACTCCCTTTATTCCAAATAGTGATTGCCAGAGAAGGTCAGTAATGAAGTCTATGTGCCTATTTAAGCTTTGTGACATGTGCTATGGGCCCTGAAGACAGAGGTAAAGTGCAGCTAGGGTGTCAAACAAGATATATGGGCCCATACATTCTGGTACGGTCTGTGCCGAGGTCTATAATGAATTTTAGACCTGGAATATACGATTTAAAATCATCCACAGGCCTAGAGTCTCAGGTGTACAATCTGGAGGGGTTGGATGGGGGTTAATTGAAGGGGATTAGCTGGGGCGTGCAGGGCATGTGACCCGAGGAAGCCAGGTGAGGTAGGGCTAAGGTGTTGGGCACAGTCAAGGCCCTCGATTCAGTCGGTCAGTCAATTCTCAGCCAGGAGATGGCATTAGCCAATGGCCGCAACTCAGTCAACATTCTGACAGATATCATTTAAGCGAAATGTGCAAGACTAGGACGGTTTATACATTTTCTCACCAACAGTCTCACCCTGTTATTTTCAATGTGTGGTTATGGTTGTCAACTTTGTGCAGCACTAACACGGTGCGATCCATCCGAAACCTGCCTCACATACAACACTAGGAATGCATCCGAATATAAACGGACCCAGTCCAGGAACCAGCAAAAAAAAATCTGCACATGTCTCTTGATTGCAACAGAAAGACCAATCACAAAATGCATGCATATTCGCAGAGGTTGAAAGAACATTCTCCGCCACCAAGAACAAAAGATGGCATAATGCAAAGGAAGAGCATGAGCTAGGAAAGGACTGTCGCGAGAGCTGCGCGCGACTGGATATCCACCGGTGCTGTGTGCCGGTATGTTCCCGCACGCGATGTGAATGGGGAATCGCACAGCTCAGTTTATTTGTGTAACATTTCAGCTTTTACAAAGCCACTGCGATCAGTCCCAAGAGCACACCTCTAGTAGCAGATTCGGTGTGTAGTAGTAACCTATATATCAGGCGCTAATTATACCACCAATCTGTCGAGACACTCTTATCTGTATGCAAATTAGTCTATGCGTCATACCGCTACTGGGGCGGCAGGAAAACCAATACACACCATTAGCTACATTAAGGGCATTTTACATTGACAAAACATTGCAGCAACACGCCATATAATTCACCGTAAAGGCGAGGCTTGCATGCACATCCGGTCCATGTCGGTCATTAACATGGGGGTGACGTGTTAGAACTGCCTCCCAGAACACCGCCTCTGCTTTGTTTTTGTGGAAGTTTTAGGGCTATTAAAGCGTGACTAGGTGAAGAACAACCTCTGTAATGCTCCAAAGGTTGGGCGATGAAACGGGAATCATCAAATCGGCAGCTGTTTGCTCCCAGCCTAGACATCAATCAAGGCTGTCGACTGGCTGCTGTGAACACCACAGACAAATGGCAGTCAGGAAAGGAGGGGTGGGATGCAGATGGCCAAGGGAAAGACCCGCCACAGATACACAGCTTTGTGTTCGAAAGCTCTTCAGTCATACCCAGTTTTAACCACTTGCCCCCATCGTGTTGAAATGAAATACTGACACATTGGGAAACACAAACAGTACAGACAAATAAAAATGTGCGTATAAATTAAATGGATTTATTACATCAAATAACTGATTGCTCTGCTGTTATGTCAGAAACCACAAAAAAAAATCTTTCCTTTAAGGGGGCTCGGAGGCAGGGCCGGCCCTAGGATTTGTGTGGCCAAGTATGGATAATTAAGTGCGGGCCCCTTAATTTGCATTTGATGACATCACAGGAAGTGACATCACAAGATAATGACCACTCCATATGTAGGTAGGTTCGAAAACAAGTAAAAAAAATATATATATAAATAATCCAAGAGGAGAATTTCCAATAACTACACTAGCAACGTATAAAAGGTGCCCACCTTTTAAGCCCAACAATTTACAATTTAATATTCCAAAGAAAACAAAATCCAAGCACGACACATGCTCTTATATGGCAGTTTTGTGTGTTCGTGTGGGTTAAGCGTTTGCATTGGAAACATGACCACCTGGTGTGAAATTCTAGTCGCTAAACACCTGAGCAGGTAAACGTTTTTTAAATGCTGGCCTCAAAAACACAGAACCGGGATTGCAGCCATCGATTGAAAAAAAGTGTGCCGGCCCTGTCCACCCACATGTATCGACTTGTGCCCTAAAAATCAGTACAGGGCCAGAACCAGAGAAAATATCCCTTCCAGTCTCCAGGACAACAACCTCTCTTGTCACATCCTTGGTAAATATTCATGGCTCACGTGCATGCTCCATATACCTTGTGAGATTCTACTTTAACACCTTTTGGCTTGGTGAACATGTGGAAAGAAGGCAAATGGCTAAAACGGTATTGTGCGAGTGTGCTGAAGGAAGGCACAGATGTTTAGGCAGCTTGTAACTGTTGCTTTGCATGTGCTTCAAAATAAAAATGCCCCTTTGCAGTTCTTAATACGTTAAGAAATCCTTGTTCACAACAATGGTCTCTTAAATAGCCCATCACTTTGGCAATATGCAGGCCTCGGCCATTAACGCATAAGGTAATGCCCCGGAGCCCACAGTTAAAGGCCCCAGGGGCATTACCTACGCGGGAATGGCCCAGAGTCGAGGGGCATATTGCCATTAGTACACCGGCCCGTAAAACCGGGGTACTAATGTTTTTTCCCGGCTGCGAGAGTATTAAAAAATGGCCACTGCAGACAGAAAAACATAATCCGTTCTCTTTCCGCGGCAGCCATAGTAAACAAAGAAAATGGCTGCCATGGAAGGGGAGGAGGGGACGGCCATTCACGTACATTGAAAAAAAGTAAACAGTAAAAATGGCCACCATGGAACAGGAAGAAGTGACTACGTGTGGTCCTTCTCCCTTTCCATAGTGGCCTGAAAAAAAACCCAATAAATGAATAGCAAAGACCGGCGTGAGGGACGCGCACGAACGTGAGTGGGCTTACCGTGAGGTAAGGCTCGCAAATGCACCAATCAATGCGTTTGTTTCGTTCAAAATAACCAGCGCCGGGTACCAATAGTATATCGCACCCACTTTTGGGACGCTGAGATGGGGGGCATCTGTCTCGGCAGCATCACAGCAGGAGGTTGACCAGACAGGTAACAGCGTGTGCTGCCCATTTGCTCAGAGTGGACTGCAGCAAGTATAGGGATTCTGAGCGAACGGCCCAGACTGCAGCTTTCAAGAAGAGTGAGTTAACAGCACCCTCGGCGCGGGGCCCTAGCAGGAGCGGTGACAAGTGCAGCTGCACATGCTGCACACGCCTGCCACCGGCCCTACTCTGAGCTGCCTAAAGCATCCCCGACCCATCACAGCTTTATTTTATTTGGGCAAGAAGGCTCGCTCAGGGCCAACGTGTTTTTCTTGGAAGCAAGACAATGCAGCGCAACAGGTTTGAATCCCAATCCCACGCTTAGAAACCACTCGTTGGTATTAAGCGAGTTATAAAATAACAATTATAATTAATTATCAACTGATCCAAGGAGTGTCATGCACTGGGAAAAGGGGGCTGGTAAATGGCACGTTGTTGGGGGCAGTGGCAGAACATATGGCTTGTGGCATATCTATAGGAGGGTGTGCACATGAAAATGACAACCTCCCAAACTATTTGTTGCTGGTGTTCCCTGTAACGAGAATAGTGCACGATTGGGTGCCACGCCGGCACCGCACCCTAAACCCCACAGTATTCTATGCAGGAGCAACAAGCATAAAGCCCAGTTTACAAAGTAGTAAAGCTTAAGCATTCATGGTTCATTTATCTTCCTCTCCTTTGCTCCCCTCCCCAGCCCCCCCCCCCCCGTCTCGCAACTAGCGCCTAGATGCCTGTGGGCTTTGTGTGCTCCTATAAATTTACCAAATAAATAAAATAGTACAAATGAATAAATCATAAGAAGCAGCTGGGGGAGAAACCAAAGCATTGCAAGGGGTGTGATGAATCAGTCATCACCGTTTTCCCGGTTTCTCCTCCCACCTGGGCAGAGGACACCAATCGCTACCTAATCATGACCCTACAGTGGTATGATGGAGGATCACATGGAAGGGGACAAATATCGGGGGACAGGGGGTGATGACTGCTGGAAGAGACATGATATTCCACCCCCCCCTGCTTAAACTGTAACCTCTAAAATACTGATGGCATACTATGAATTTGGCCAAAATGCCACTCACACTTACAACACACAAACCATCTTCTGTCTTTGATGTTTTTGATTTAAACAACGATGTAAAGCAATGGAACTTTAAAAGGTGTAAATCTCCTATGGACTCCAACTTCCATAAAGCCTCAAGTACTGGGACAAAGAAGAGGAGGAAGGAGTCAATGTGGAATGAAGGAATCAAGTTAAACGTGCAGACTAGTGGTCATACTAACAATCAGCTGCGCTGGACATTTAAACCTGAATACCTTCAATTCAGGAGAGAAAAGAGCTGCATAGCAGGTCGAAGCGGGAAGCAGGCGCACAGATGAGCCGTCCTGGGAGAGCCAGACGCTTACAGGAAACCGCCGGGAAGCTTACTTTACCGGAGAGACGAGAGACCGGTGAAAGTGCAGCGGATACCTTGGAGGGACCACTGGAAGGCAGACAGCAGCTGTGACGCTGTTGGCGATAAAGGTCCTGTGGGCCTGCCTCGGTTCCATCGGCAAGTAGATGCAAAGCCGTCTCAGGAACCGTAGGGGGGTCTACAAAGGAAGGGGAAGCCTTCCCAGAGACAGAACTTCGCTGATCTACACGTTACACCGATGAGTCGGCCCATAGGAGTTGGGGACCCAAAGGCGTGCCAGCAGACTTACGAACAAGTGAATAATTTTTTTTAATACCGGCTAAATAGATTGGAAAGGCAACATTTGTACAAGTCTCCTTATATGAAATGTCAATTTGGGGAAAATTGGAACATGCGTTGCCAGTTGCAAAGAAACACTAATGAAGAGGTTGACAGACAAAACTTGAATTCAAGTCTCCATATACAAGATATCGACATGGGGGAAGTTGTAACAAGTACTACCTGAAGTCAATGATGTATAAACAGGGAAGGACTACAACTGTGTTATACTTGGAAAGAAAGTGAACATTGTAGGAAGATCTGGGGGGCAAGAAGCACATCAGGCAGGGATCCCTTTTTGGAGAAAGATAACTGGCAAACGAGTAGACCAGGGGATCCTAGAAGATCCAGGAGGGGGGGGGGGAATTCCTGTCAGGGCAGTATACCAGGTAATACATAAAGCATATGAAAGAAAGACACAGTGAAAGATACCTGTCAGGAGAGTACACCAGGAGATCTAAGAAATCAACCGAAGAATCCCTGGCAGGGGTATTAGACTAGGAAACCATCCGTGAACGGTTCTGTGAAAGACATTGTCTTCTCCGAAGCAGTTATGTTTCCTTTCCTATAAAATAGAAGTGGCTATCCTCCAAACAGTGTTGTGTGTAAAAGACATTTCTACTTTTTCTGGGGAATAATTGTCTGGAAAACACACTTTCTGTAATCCTTAAGAAAGCGTTTTGTGAAAGACATTTCAGCTACTCTGAAAGACTCAGGCTTTAAAAAGGACACTTTCAGTGTACTAGCTGAAATAATCCAGGGGGTCCCCCTCCCGAAGTCAAGGATTTTTTCAATTTTCAAACTTGATTTCTACACACATTTTACTAAGTCAGAGGTAGGGAAACTCTTTTCAGGATAGGGACAGAAACACCGTTATCCAACCCCTTTAATTTAATAAAGATGTCCGATGTTTTTACAGCTTTGTGCCCGCCTCTCATTTCTGACCCCTCACAGGGGGTTCACAAATAAACACTGGACCAATCCAAGCACCAGCAATGGGGGCCCACACACACACACAACTGCGCACTGCTATTAAGGACCGACTGATTAGCCACATGCTCCCATCAGGAGATGAGGCGTCACAGGCAGGCTACCCACAAAGGGCCTGCTAGACAGTCGGGAAGAGGCAAAGACAACCACCCCCTCCCACGACAGCAGTAGGAACCTTATGGAAGGCAGGGGGCGGCAGCCCCCTCCACACACTGCACATAAGCCAAAAACAATGGAGTACACACTGCCTCATGTTGGCGGCAAAACCGATTATTGAAAATAGGCCATGCGACTACATCAGACGTGGCTAGGCGCATCATCGATAAAGATGGCTCCCTAAGAGTCTCCGACATATTGAAGGAAGAAAAGGCACGAAACCTCACCCCTCTCCTAGCTACCTAATTTTGGAATAAAGCGAGTTTTGGAGCTGCTGTTCAGTGTTTCCAGACCTCTGGTGACCGCTGCAGCTGGAACAGGATGCAACCAGGCTGCTTGGCTGCGACATGGAGCCTCACAGCCTGGTCCTGGCGTGACTGAGGGAGCCGTGATCTCTGGTGGCTCAAATGAATGCTTGCTGCTTGATGTGCCAGTTTCCACGCCCGGCCCGCTGTCTGCCGGCAGTGGTAATTTGATGTGAAGAACGAGTTGGCGCCCGCAGTGTAGTGGGCGGTGGGAGACACAACATGAGGGCTTGAAGGCAGACAGCCCCAGGACGGTGAGGTGATCTGGCCAGCTGATAGACGTTGCGACTCTCCTGCCTTCCGGGAAGTGCGGGCATCACCTGCCGGAAGGTTCGCTCTGATGGGGACAGCGCTGACCCCCACACCCCTGTGGAAGCCGCTGTGACCATACATCAGGATCTGAGCAGAAACAGCAAAGGTGCCTGCCAGTGTGGTACAGGGAGACTTACTCAGAGCACAGGGGCCTCCCCTTGTATAGGGTGCACAGCATTTGGGGGAAGTTACATCCTTGAGGGGAGTCTGCTGGCTCCTCTTACCAACAAAGGGCACCCAGCCCTCGCAAACTGGCTGGAGCGGATGGACACAGGAGGAACCCAGGGTCACGACACTGGCAGGCTATTCTGGTTAGCCACATGGGACACAGGTTTTAACTTCTATTTCCATGCCAGGCCAGATTATTGGTGGTCTTACCTCTGGCATGTTCTGTTGGCAATAAGCAGAGACTTTGGTTGATCAATATATATGGGCTGCATTTTTAAATGATGTTAACTTAAGGTGAAGAGACAGCAGTGCCAGCTTCAACATCTTGACTCACCTTAATCTATAGCAGCGCCTGGGTGATTTTCAGTGACCGCTCCTCCTATTGTGCGTCTCCGCGAGGCACAGGCCTGTGACTGCCTGGCATTTGGCAATTGTGCAGCTCCACCAGTGCTCTGTGCGTTCCGTGCTGCGGGTGGCCATAGCTTTGAGGTGTGGCGCCCACTGGGTGCTGTATCGGTGGGTTAGAGGAATTCAGATGGCAATACGTGGAGATCCCTGCCACGGTGAGCCTCAGGGTCATCTCTCCAACCACCTGTAGCCACGATGACCAAACACCAAAGTTCGGCAAACAAGGAGATATTTCGACAATACTGCAGCCTACTGACAAGGCCAAGCGCAATGAAGTGGTGACGGCCCAGGGCATTGGGGCTGATCCGCTGCCAGCAATGCTCACGCAGATGTCCACCAAATCAGATTCGCACAGACCCTCCAGGATATTGCGGCATGAAGTGGCCAATATTGCAGCATACACCATTATTTATTGTGGCATTTTTTTGCGGGTCATTTTGTATTGACGGAAGGGTGCAAGATTGCCACATAGGAGAGAGGCAGCGTGCAAAAAGAGAGTCAGGGTGTCATTCTGTATCTTTTGATTAATTGGATTAACAGAACAGTGTTAGTTTTGGCCACATTTTCGGTTTAATGTGCATGCCTATTTAATAGTATTAACTAAATTGATCATTATCAGTTATAATGCTGAAAATATTCCGCTTCTATCTTCTCCATTCCCCCAAAACACCCACACACACCTCTTTCACCAACAAACGCACATCTCACCAACTCTCCATCACAACTTCCATTCCTGAACCTCTCACTCATGTCACACACATACTTATGTGCTATGTCACACTGCCAAATCACAATTTGCACACCCCAGCCCCTGCCACACTCCAAATCATACTCCCAACTCACACCGTACGCCCTCCAATTCCTCTCGCAGTTTACAGTCCTTTATTCTTTTGTGCTGCTTCTGCATCTTGCATCCTTTCTCCCATTCTATCGCACTCTTCCCTCATCCTTTTTCCCAATCTGCAGCTCACTGTCTCTTTCCAGCCAACGGCTTCTTCTCTGCTTTCTGATCCACTGCTGCCCTGAGCACACGCATGCTCTACTTTCTGTACCTCTGCTAGCCCTCAGATTTCTGGCTCACTACTTCCTCGGCTCTCTTATGCACCACTTCCTCTGACCCACTGCTCTCCCTCTGCTTTCTTGCCCATCACTTCCCATCTCACCCATCACCTCCGCTCGCTGTTCTTATCCTCTCATAATGTGACATTTTTGATTTTGACCCAGATCCTCAAAAAATGGGCCATTTAAAAATAGAGCCGAGGATATGCTATTTTTAGATAACCCATTTTTGGAAATGAGCAGGTAACTTTATTCTCAAAGGTGACCTGCGTATTTCCACGGGGCTGAGTTGTAGCGCAAAATGTGCGCTGGCCATGAGCCTTGAATAGAAGAGCTCTCCCAACAATGTTCTGCAGGCTCCCAGCACATTTCGCTGTGACGTCGAACTGTGGGTGTATGGTTTTGGACTGTTTTATACCTTTGAAGTTGGATTTCCTTGTGGAATTAGATAGGTATGAAGTTAGCTTCCGATTGAGCACTGAACAGTTGGGGAAGGGAGGGGTGGAATTTCAGGTTACACATGTTTGCTGTGGGGCTGGCGTTGGATTTATATTTACTACGAAGTAGTGTTTTGAATGGTGATGAGGGGATGGGTACTGCTTGGTCATATTTGATGTTCTGAATAAGGTGGCAGCTAACTCTGTGGTGGGGGGATCGTGGGGGTGGGCACATTTGTGTTGGGCACCTGGAACATACAAGGGTTAAACTACTCAATGAAAAGGAAATCTACGTAAGTAAATTGGGATATTTGTCTCTCTCGATAGCCTTCTTGCAGGAGACTCATTTTATTGCGCATGATGAAATGTGATTATGCACTAGAGCGCTACCAAGATCATCTTTTGCCTCTAGGGGTGAGAAGAAACGGAGGGTGCCGATACTCATTGGTGGGCAGATCCCGATATCCAAGATTAAAGTTTTACTAGATCCCAAGGGAAGATGTGTGGGCGAGGTGTCTGCTTTGGGAACGCCTGTTCACCTTTGTTTCCCTCTATGCTCCGAATGCTGGGCAAGGTGGCTTCCTAGAAAACTTTCCCCTTTGTGTACTTCCCTTTGCGGAGGGGCACATTTTATTAATAGGTGGCTATTTCAATCTGGTGCCAGTCCCCTGGTGGACAAAACCCGGCCTGGTACTAAACTTGATTTCAAGCATGCATTATCCTTTGGGTATCTTCTCCCAGAATTGGGGGTGGTGGATGCCTGGAGACGGTTTCATGGCAAGGAGAAAGATTACTCTTCTCATTCAAATGTTCATGGGGTTTCTCTAGATTAGATCTCATGATGGTTCCCAGCGCTTTGTATCCGACTGTGCGTGAGGTGGAAATTGGCACCCGGACTCTGTCGGACGATGTTCGGTGTAGAACCCCATCTATTGTGGGGCAGCCTGAGAGACCCCAGCCTCCATGGAAGCTGTACGATCCGGTGCTGGGGGATCCGATGGTGTGCTGTGAAATGGGTGAAGCAATTATTTGCATGAAGACAGTAATTCGGGTCCTTGCCTTGGGATTGTATGGCATGCCATGACGGCGGTAGTTCGGGATGAACTAATTAGTAAATCTGCAGCATATACTAGATTGCGGCAACTAACCCGGTTACGGGGGGTTAAAAAGGCTGAGAAGGAATATAAGAGGACAGGGTCACGGAGGGCTTTACGTGTGCCGAGGGCGGCATGCAAGAAGCTCGAAGAACATCTTGCTGACAGGACGGCCCAGGCAATGTTAAAGAATAAGCAATTCTAATATGCAAATGGAATTGGGCCAATTGTCTACTGGTAGCCAAATGAAAACTGCTTCAGAATCGACATGCAGTGTTGGCCCTGCAAAATCGACTGGGCTTGTTGCAGCATGGGGACATTGATAAATTAAAAGATATTTAAAACTCATCGAGGTGTGCCTGAGCAGGCTGTTCAGGCCCAATATTTGAGGGATGCAGATCTACTGAAGTGAACTACTGAGTAGCGCAAAGCTTTGGAAGTCCCGATTGTTTTATGTGGAATAGGTGATTAAAACGCTTAAGTACAAAGCCTGTGTCCCTGATAGCTTTACGGCTCCCTTCTATAAATCACACTCTTCTGGTTCTCCCATTGGTGGATCTCTTCAATTCATTTGTGGTATCTGGGTGGGTGTTCCCCTCTATGGGCGTCTTCACAGCAGATTCCCAAGTTGAGGAAGGATCCCACTCTGATTCATATCGCCCCATCACACTTACCAATATAGACTTGAAACTCTTCTCCAAGACCCGGGCTTGCCGCATGGAGGTTCTGCCTAGGATTATAGATAGCAACCAGACAGGGTTAATTACGGGTCGTAGCACCCATGATAACGGGAGACGGGTCCTTGATCTGCTGGAGGTGGGGCAGCTCTTGGGAGCAGATGTGGGGAATCGACGCATTGGATGCCCACAAATCCTTTGACAGGGTGTGCTGTGAATACCTCTCGGGGACTCTAGAATATTATGGGTTTGGTCCGGGCTTTATCAAATGAGTTATGGCAATTTATCATAACCAATCGACCTACGTGTCAATGGGCGGCTGTCGATAACCAGGGCCACAAGGCAGGGCTGCCCGCTTTCCCCACTAATGTTTGCGCTGAGCATGGAGCCGCTTCGCTGCCATATTAGAGCCAACCCAGCCATAGAGGGGATTGGGATGTTAAGTGTGAGGGGTCAGAAATGTGAAGCGAACAACTTTGTGAAGGGTTTTCAAAAGATGCCATTTTATTAACGCAAAAGATTGGATAAACGTCTCACTACCCCTACGCTGGCGAGGATTTCCCTGCATAAAATAAACTAGAGGAGACACTAACAAAATGTTTGTCCCTCACACTTATATACACTCCAAATCAATAAGGAAATATGGTAATTCAACAACAAATATAGCAATATAATTCACATCACAATAGCTGCTGCTTCTTATAACCTGGATGAACTCCCCTTCATCAAGCCTCCCCCTTCCTCAAGCCTTTTGTTTAACTGTTCAAAATGAATTAGGAAATCCTCTCAGAACAAAAAGGTCCACTTCAAGTCTCTTTTAATCCAACTTGACAACACAAGTTCCAACTTGGATTCCAAAGGGGATTCACAATTGGTTAATAAAGCGTTCCGCTTTCCACTTCTAGACAAGGTCTTGACGGTGTCCAGACATTTGGTCGAATGACATTTGGTCGACGCAATTTGGTCGAAATCCAAATGGGCGAATTTTTTTTTTAATTATATATTTATTTTTCGGGTTTTCGTTTTTTACAAAAATGGGTTTTTAGAAAAAAAAGGGTTCATATTGCGGCCATTGATGTCTGCAAAGAGGAAGTTGCAGTAGTCAATCCTGCATAGTATGAGGGTCTAGCAAATGTTATGAAGCTGTCAGCGAATAGGAATGGCCTGCAGGCATTGATACATTTTGTAAGGAACAAGTTACTTACCTGTAACTGTTGTTCTCCAGCATGGGTCTGGCATGGATTCACATGCTCATGAATATTCCCCGTCGTCAGGCTGGGAATCCTCGGTAAAGAAAAAATCAGTATCAGTTTCGTTTCTGATCTGTCTTTCGTAGTAGTAACCAATCACTGATCTCTGCGTCATACTGACCACAGCCAATGACTGCCCTCTACCTAAGCCCCGCCTCTGGCAGCCATCTTCAGATTTGGTAGCACGTGAAGTGGCAGTATGACCAAGTGAAGAGCCGCAGAGGGGTAGGCGGGAGGGTTCGCATGTGAATCCATGCCAGACCCATGCTGGAGAACAACAGTTACAGGTAAGTAACTTGTTCCTTCTCCAGCATGGGGTCTGGCATGGATTCACATGCTCATGAATAAAGAATACTTAGCAGTACACACATGCACAACCACGGGAGGTGGCAAAGGCTCAACATTAAGCATTACATCAAACTCAACATTAAGCAATTCTTACCTCCTCACCAGGCTCACCTTAGGCGAACAGGTTGCGCAGCACTGCTTGGCCGACCCTGGACTCCTCCCTGGAATCCCGATCGACGCAGTAGAATTTCGTGAAGGTGTGCGTCGACCTCCACGTAGCAGCCCTGCAGATGTCCAGCAAGGGCACACCAGATAGGAACGCCGTGGTAGCTGTGATCGCTCTGGTGGAATGGGCTCTCGGACGGCTAGGCAGCGGTCGGTTTGCCAACCGATGACAGTACATGATACAGCCGGAGAGCCATCTGGAAATGGAAGCCTTCGTGAGAGCCTTCCCCTGATTGACAGGTCCAAAGTTCACAAAGAGTTGTGACGTCTTCCGAAAACACTTCGTGCGGTCCACGTAGAACTTCAGCGCTATAGCCTCATCCAGCGAGTGCAAAGTCCTTTCAGCCGGCGACGAAGGCGACGGGAAGAAAACAGGTAACACCAAGGGTTCGTTGAGGTGGAAGTCCGACGGCACCTTGGGCATGAAGGAGGGGTGTGTCCTGAGCACTTCCCTCGTGTCGTGAAAAGTCAAGTACGGGGCCTTGCAGGAAAGGGCCTGGATCTCTCCCACCCGTCGTGCGGAGGTGATGGCCACAAGAAACGCTGTTTTCCACGACAAGAACTTCAACGGAGCCAAGTGCAGAGGCTCGAACGGAGGTCCCATGAGCTTGGTCAGCACCACGTTGAGCTCCCACGCCGAGGCCGGCGCCTTCACCGGCGGGAACGATCTGAACAGTCCCTTCATGAACTCTTTCACCAGACGATGAGACAACAAAGACGTCCGCCCCGTGGTTCTGGTGTATCGGGAGATCGCAGCAAGATGAATCTTGATGGATGCGTGCGCCAGTCCAGCTTTGGCCAGCGTCAGTAGGTACGGCAGTACTTGGGGAGCCGTAATCCGTAGAGGGTTAATCTTCTGTGCGTGGCACCAGACAGTGAACCTCTTCCATTTGTGTCCTTAGCATTTAAGAGTTGAGGACGCCCTGGCCTTTGCAAGAACCTCTCTGCAGTCGGCCGGTATGTCGTATCCTCCAAACTCTAACGCTGCAGGAGCCAGGCCTGCAAGTTCAACGACTTTGGGTCGTGATGGAGGATGGCGCCTCCTTCCCTGGAAAGAAGATCCGCGTCCACTGGCAGCTTGATTGACGGGGACGCTGACAAGTCCAGAAGGTCAGGGAACCATATCTGCCTCAGCCACGCAGGTGCGACGAGGATCATCCTGCACCGTGACCTCTTGAGCTGGTTGATGAGCCGGATCAGCAATGGCAATGGAGGGAACGCGTATAGAAACAGGCCCTCCCAGGGGAACGAGAAAGCATCGCCCATGCTCCTCGGCTGGGGAAACCTGCTGGCGAACCTCCGGCACTTGGAGTTCGTCGCCGTCGCGAACAGATCGATCTGGGGTGTGCCCCACTGTCGGAAGAGGCGGTCCACTAGATCCTGTCGTAGTTCCCACTCGTGGCACGAGCGCAGCTCCCTGCTGAGTGAGTCGGCGATGGTGTTTTTTTTATCCCTGCCAGAGGAAACGGCACCAGAAACATCCCTTGGGTGATGGCCCAATGCCACAGATCCTGCGCCTCCCTGGACAGGGCTGGGGACCTGGTTCCGCCCCGTTTCCTGATGTAGAACATGGTGGTGGTGTTGTCGGTGAAGATCCTCACCACCTTGCCCTTGAGGGAGGGAAGAAAGGACCCGAGGGCCCAAAACACTGCACGCAGCTCCAGGACGTGGTTATGGAGGGACTTCTCCGTCGGGAGCCAAAGGCCTCTCGCGTGCAGATTTTCGGTGTGCGCTCCCCACCCTTCCAGGGAGGCATCCGTGGTCACTGTCTCCTGGTGGCCGGGGGTCTGGAAGTCCATGCCCGCCGTCAGAGGCACGCGGGTGCCCCACCACCGCATCGCTCGTCGGAAACTCTCGTCGAGTGTGATCCTCTCCTCGAAGCTGCCCGTCGTCTGGATTCAGCGCGCGTCCAGGAACTCCTGCAACGGGCGCATCCGGAGCCTGCACAGGTGGATGATGTAAATGCAAGAAGATATCATTCCGAGGAGGGACTTGATGGACCTCACTCTGGCCGCGTCCGCAACCAGCATCCGCTGCACCTTGCCCAAGATGGCCCTCGTCCTTTCCTCCGACGGAGAGGCCAGAAGCGACACTGTGTCGAGCTTCGCTCCCAGAAACAGTGCGTCTTGCGCGGGCACCAGGTGGGACTTGGCATAGTTTATGGAGAATCCCAGGTCCGTGAGAAGTTGGACGGTCCTTGCCGTGTGCTCCACGGCGAGCTCCTTCATCTTCGCTCGGATGAGCCAGTCGTCCAGGTAGGGGTAGACGTGGATCCCCCTCTCGGCGCAGCTGCGCCGCCACCGGTGCGAGGCACTTGGTGAACACCCTGGGTGCCGACCTCAGTCCGAAGGGAAGGGCTCTGAACTGATAGTGACGCCTTTGGACCACGAACCTGAGAAACTTTTGGTGTCCCTTTAGGATGAGAATATGGAAGTAGGCATCCTCCAAATCCAACGACGACAGGAAATCGCCCTCCTCCAGCTGATCCAGGACGTGTTGGAGGGTGACCATCCGGAACTTCTGTGCCTTGATGAATTTGTTCAGTCGTCGTAGGTCCAGGATGGGACGCCATCCTCCCGTCTTCTTCTTCACAAGGAAGTATCTTGAGTAAACTCCGGAGTCCCGAAGCCTCTTTGGGACGAGCTTGATGGCGCCCTTCTTGAGCATCGCCTTTACCTCCAAGAGAAGTTGCGGGACGTGATGTTCTTTCCTGGCCACAGGGGGGACGCGCGGGCACCTCTTTAGAAACTCGAGCGCGTGACCCTGGGCTAGGGCGTCCAGCACCCAACGGTCGGTGGAGATGGACTCCCACATGCTGACGAAGCTCGCCAGCCGGCCTCCCACCGGGGTGCTTCGGTGGGGGCCCGACCCCACGGCCGGTTCAGTCCTGCTTCGACAAGGCTTTGCTGCCTTGTCCGCCTTGGCGACGACGGCAGGGTCCGCCTGACTTGCCTCGTCCCATGTAAGCTTCCTGCGACGACGAACGGGCCGCTTGACGGTAGGTGGAGAATCCGCCGCCGGAACCTGTTTGCCTCTGCCGCTCCGAGAGGGCGGCCGCCGTTGCTGGAGAACCCCAAGAGCCCGGGCCGTCTCCGTGTCTGCCTTGATGGCTTGAAGGGAATCGTCCACTGTTTTCCCAAACAGGTTGTTTCCGTCGAACGGCATGTCCAAGACTCTGGTCTGCACGTCCTGACGGAAGTCAGTAGCCTTGAGCCATCCACGCCTCCTAAGGCACACGCCGTTGCCCAACTGGCGAAATCCAGTGTCAGCGATGTCCGTCGCAATCGTAATGGCGTGGTCCGACGCCACCTCTCCTTCCTGCAAGATCTCTAGGACTTCCGCCCTCTTGTCGTCCGGTAGGAAGTCCAGCAGGGGGGCCAGTTTGTACCACAACTCCCTGTCGTAGCGGGCTACGATAGCCAAGGCGTTGGCCGCCTTAATCGTCGTCGCTGCAGACGAGATGACTCTGCGTCCCATCGTATCCAATTTCTTTCCCTCGCCGTCCGGCGGGGAGGTCGACGTAGAGGCCGCGCCCCCCCCCGCTTTCTTCCTGGCCGCCACGGAGACGACCGAGTGCGGGGTCGGCTGTGCCCGAAGGCACAAGGGGGCCGCGTCCGGGACCCGGTACTTCTTCTCGTACCGATCCCTTCTAGCCGGCGTCGTGGATGGGTTCTTGAGGAGGGTGAGGCCCTCATCCCAAATATCGTCCAGTAGAGGTACAGAGAGGACAGTCTTCCTCTTGGCCTCGCGCCGTTGATAAAGGAAACCTTCCTTCTTCTCTTCCGGGCAGAGCTGGAAAAGCTCGGATGCCCTGGCGATCATGGAGTGAAACGATCCAATCTCGTCGGGCGGGGAAGCCCGGGTGGGAGGTGACGACGGCAGATCCTCGTCGTAAACCTCGTCGTCCGTACCCGTCGCGGCCGTGTCAGTCCCCGTATCAACCCCACGAGTCGTGGACGGGGAGGAGGGCTGAACAGGGCGCGATGGCTGAAAAGGAGGATGAATCCTTCTTCTCTTAGGGGGTGGGCTCCCAGAAGGGCCTGGCTCCGGGTCCCCCCCTTTTCTTCTCCGTCGGAGGTTTCACGGGGGTCCTGTCGATGGGCATAAAAGAGGACTCCCTCCGTGGTGGCAGGGAGACTCTGAGCCCCGAGGTCGCCGCCACTGGTGTAGCCTCCACAGGCTGAGCCAGGCCTGCCGCGACTGTCTCGATAGAGGCCTTGGCCGGATGGATTAAGGCTTTCACCACCTTAGGTGCGCTCACCGCCTTCTCCTTGGGGGGAGGGTCACTGCCTCGCTCTCCCTCCGATGGGGCCTTCGAGCTCGACCGGGGTCTCTCCAGGAGCTTCGCCGTGTGCTCGGCCTTCCTCTTACCCGAACCAGAGCGTTGGCTTGTGGTTGATGGCGCTGGGGAATGCGCCCTGCCTGGCGCCCATAAAGCCCGACCGTTCGGCGCTCCCGGTCCCAGCGGACTCGCAGTGCTTGGCCTTGTGTTGGACCCCCATCGCCGGGGCATCCTCAAAGGTCTTAGAAGACCGCTCGGACTTCTTCTTCATGGTCCGCTCCGACATATTGCCGCAAAACGCACAGTCCTTCTCCACGTGCGTCTTGTCCTCATGTAGGCAGTAAAGACAAAAGGAGTGTTCGTCCTCCTTAAAGACATTCTGAAGCCGGCATCCAGGGCAGACCCTGAACAGCTTTCCGGGCGTCGAGCTTCCCTTCTCCTGGGCCATGTCCGAGATGGGCCTGAGAAACTTCTGGAGTCCTCCAAAAGCGTGGCTCGACAAAATCTTCACCCTTGAGGGGCGTAGACGAATCCGAAACGGGTCCCCATTGATCGGATGAAGAAACGGTGGAGCTTGAGGCTCTTTTGACCGAAAAATAGAAGTTTGAGAAAAAAACGTGAAAAAATAGCACTAACGCTCGAGAGCAATAGCACGAGGATCCCAACACTTGAACGTGCAGTAAAAATCTGAAGATGGCTGCCAGAGGCGGGGCTTAGGTAGAGGGCAGTCATTGGCTGTGGTCAGTATGACGCAGAGATCAGTGATTGGTTACTACTACGAAAGACAGATCAGAAACGAAACTGTTACTGATTTTTTCTTTACCGAGGATTCCCAACCTGACGACGGGGAATATTCATGAGCATGTGAATCCATGCCAGACCCCATGCTGGAGAATGTATGCTGCTGCAATAGCGTTGACCTGTCTAGTTAGCGATAACGTGGTGCCAAAGAGGTAAAGACCTTGGGAGAATACCTTGACAACAGTGATAATGTTCCCATAGATGGAATGAGAGTCATTGAGTGCGTTTAGCAGAGATTGTGTGCCAAGGAGTAGTTCGGTTTTCTCATCATTTAAGCATAGTCCGTGTTGTGCCATCCAGGACTGGATGGTTTGGTATAATTTGCATAGTGCACTGGAGTCACGGGTCATAGTTGCCAGAGATCGGTAGGAGGATTTGGGTGTCATCCGCGTAAGTAGTGTAGGTGAAACCCAGGACATCGAGAAGGTCAAACAGGGGTTTGATGAAGATATTATACAGGGTTAGGGAGAAATGAGCCCTGAAGCACTCCACAGGTGACTGGGCGGGAGGGGGGGGGGGCTACAGTTGAGGTGGAGAACACTCTCCTTGTGTGGTTAGATAGGAAGGACTCTATCCAGGCTATGGCAACGGCCAAGAAATGGTCAGCGAAAGGGTGGTGTTGGCAGAGGATTTTCTGATTGACCAAGTCAGAGGCTGCAGAGAGGTCAAGAGGGAGGAGGATGGCCATGTTGCCATGGTCTGCCTTCATCCATTTGGATTTTTAAGTCCAGGAAGGCGGATTCCATTCCGTGACCGTGGCGGAGGCAGAGGAGATTGTGGGTTTCAAGATCATTTTGGATTTGCAGTTAGGCTGCTCTGTCAAGCATTTTGAGGAAGGGTACGGTCATGATGAGGGGGTAGTTGGTGGGAATGTTGGTGTCTAGTTTAGGCTTCTTGAGGAAGGGGGGGTGGGGAGTACCCAGGCTTCTTTTAGATTCTATAGGACACTGCCAATTGAGAAGGAATTATTGATAAACGCTGTGATGAAAGGGCAAGCTCTTCAGCGCAAACCTTTATGAAGGTAGCCAGACAAATGTCTCCTTGGCATTTTAATGGTTTCAGCCCTTTAATAATCTTGATAGTTTCAGTGGCTGTGCCCAGGGTGACTTCAACCCTGGGAATGGAGAGCGGTGTGGGAGGAGACTGGTCTCGTCAGGATCATTATTTATTTTCGAGTGATTTAAGTTTTGAGTCTGAACATTTTAAGGAGAGCATGTTGGATGTTCTTGCACCAGCTGAGATCTTTGGTGGAGTGATCAGGTGGGGGAGCTGGTGTTTCAATTTCCCGATAGCGAAGAGCTCTCTTGTGCCCGAGCTTGCTTCTTCATTTCTCCTATTGTATGTGGCGCTTTTGGTTTGCAGAACAGCCTGTTTGTATTTTTTGGAAAGGGCAGTGAAATGCAGTTTGTTCTCGTCTGAAGGTATTTTTATCCTGATCTTTTTGAGGAGCATAGGGGTTTGAGACTGGGGTGTACCACAAATTAAGGTGGGCACTTGGTTTGGGTTTATGGATGGTCAGAGGTACTATTTTATTGATTGCTTTGAGGAAGGTTTGGTTGTACAGCTCGACCATGGCTGTGGGGTCAGTGTTTGCGTGTGAATGAGCTGTTAGACATAGCAACAAAGGGAGTAGGTTGGCTGGAGATATGTTTGAGTTGCTCGAGAGGGAAGCCAGTGCTGGTTGGGATAAGACCTTGTGTGAGCTGTCTCGGTAATATTGAAGGGGATAACATTGCGGTCTGACCAGGGGCAAGGATTGTTGGTTAGAATGTTGGTGTTGCAGTTGAGGTCTGCTATCCTATCTAGTGTGTGGCATTTGTTATGGGTGGGGCTTGAGATCAGGTGAGAGAAGCGTAGGGATTCAATGGTGTTGGCTGGGCATATGCATGGTGATCAGATGGGTCGTTTAGACCCATCTCCCCAAAACATTATTTTGGAGGGCTTTGTGTTGGTGGAGAGGAGTTGTGCAATGTCTTCCTCAAAGGAGATCTGTGGCCCTGGGGCCTGTAAATTAAAGGGATCGTAAGGATGGCTGTAGCGCACGGGTGCACAACTTACGGCCCGCAGGCCAGTTGCGGCCCGCCATGCCATTTTGTCCGGCCCGCGAGGAACAAAGACTTTCCTAATGGAGGGCGGTCCGCAAGTAGCATCGGCCGCCCTCCGTTAGGAAAGTCTTTGTCGTCTTCCGGGCCGGACAAAACACTGGCCCTCATTGGTTCAGTGCACATGCACCACGTCACTCATACGAGCCACGTAGTGCGTGTGCTTTACCAATGGAGTGCGAGCACTATAGGTGGCGTTGCCAGTAAAGCTTGATGCCTGAAGGGATTTCAGCCTTGCCAGCGTTCCAGCACGTCTGGTAAGTACATGGGGGGCTGTATGTTTGTGTGTGCGCGTGTCTCGGGTCAGTCCTGACTGTTTTTTGTTTTTGTATGTATGCTTAGATGCGGGGTGGGGGGGGGTTGGTCGGGTCTGCATGGGTGTTTGTATTAGTATGTCTGCAGTGTATGCTGAGATGGGGGGGGGGGTTGGGGGGGTTTCAGGTCTGTATGGGTATTTGTATGTCTGCAGTGAATGTTGAGATCGGTGGTGTTGGGTCTGTATGGGTGTTTGTGTGTATGGGCAGTGTAGCTGAGATGGGGGTGGGAGGGGTTTGGATCTGTATGGTTGTTAATGTATGTATGTATGTGCAGTGTATGTTGAGATGTGGGGGTGGGGGGGGTTCAGGTCTGTATGGATGCATAGTGTATTGGTGTATGCTTGTGAGTTTGTGTGCTGTGTTCGGTGGTGGGGGGTTGGGTCTGAGGGGTGGGGGCCATGGGGCATAGTGTTTGGTTGAGGGGTGGGGGCCATGGGGCATAGTGTTTGGTTGGGGAGTGGGGGCCATGGCGCAGAGTTTTTGGTTGAGAGGTGGGGGCCATGGGGCATAGTGTTTGGTTGGGTGTGGGAGCCATCATAGTGTTTGGTTGAGGGGTGGGGGCCATGGGCATAGTGTTGGGGTGGGGGCCATGGGGTTTGATTGAGGGGTGGGGTCCATGGGGCATAGTGTTTGGTTGGGGAGTGGGGGCTATGGGGCATAGTGTTTGGTTGGGAGTGGGGGCCATGGGGCATAGTGTTTGGTTGGGGGGTGGGGGCCATAGAGCATAACGTCGCACTCCAAGAGTGAACCCAATAATAAAGCTAAAACAGGCACAGTTAAGAGATGTACATCCTTTGCTTTTTGTGGAAACCTGACTCAACGAAGGCCATACTCCTCTTGGGCAACCCAAACAGCAAAGTATAGCAGTCCAAAATAACGGAATGTCCAATCAAGGGTCGATAAAATATATATCATTTAATTAAACCGACAATATGCAATAACTAAATAGAAATAAATTATAACAATGGAAAATATGTAGTAGAAAATGTAAGTTTGAAATACAAATAAAAATCGTTACACCTCAAAAACGTATTCTTTTTCGATGTGTTTCATAAAAATTGGGGGTTGAAAAAGCCTCCTGCCATGCCGCGCCGTGTCTTCCGCCCCACCCACATTTACTTTTTGGCCCACTATAGCCATCAAGTAAGGTACTTTCGGCCCTCTGTCAAAATCAGTTGTGCACCCCTGCTGGAACGCATTTTGACCGAGAGCAGCTCGCCCGAGCCGATAGGTTGGTTGGTAATTTCTCTAATGGGTATTATGTTTTTAGCAAGAAAGGCGACTTTGCCTCCTTCGGGTACCATTCCATCTTTCCTGAAGATAGTGTAACCGTCCGGGATGGCTAGGGAGTGGGACGGGCCAGCAGCTGGATGCAGCCATGTTGCCGCGATTGCTGGGAAGTCCAGTTTGTTGGTGGTGGTGATGAGGTTGGATATGTCGAGGGCATGGGCAAGGAGGGATCTGGCATTGATGAGCGCTCCTGTGAGGAGTGTTGTGGTATTCGCTTTAGTGTCAGAAGTGGAGATGATCTTGTTAGGTATGTGTTCTAGGCTAGCATGGTAGGAAGCTTTGGATATAGAGGAAGCTTGGGCGCGTACTGTGGCCGCTGTGTCTAGGTCGGTGTTGGCAAGGATGATGGCTGGGGAAGCAGTCATGAGAGTAGTGTGAGAATTGCATGTGGCAGCATCACACGTTAGGTTATTCGGCACAGTTGAGTGTTTTCGCATTGTGTTTTTACAGTATATGAGTGGGAGGGGATGTTGATGTGTTCTCGTGCTGCCAGGGGTGGTGGCTCTCGAATTGAGCTGTGCATTCCTTCAAGTGATCGGCAGGGTTGTTGTTTGTAGATACTGCTGGCATGTAGCTAGGCACGAGGCTAGTCTTCTATTCTGATTTTCGAGGGAACAAGGTTAACTAGGGCTCGAGGTTGGCTTATGTCCCATGCCTTGTGGGATAGAGGTGGCGTTCAGTGGGCATGCCTTGAGCAGGAAGAGTGATGGTGGGATGTCATGCAAGTCCGGGAGATTGTTTGACATTTTTAGGGTGAGTGTGTATTTATAGTTGGTGGTGGCATGCTGCGAGTGGTTGGTAGGGCAGATAGTTTGAGGTTGCCCGTGGTTTGGTGGGGCCAGGTAGGGCTAAGGCTGGCCGTAGTGTGTGGGCCTTTGATAGAGGGCAGCATTGCGTGGAGACTGTCAGGCAAGTCCAGCTGTATGGGTTGCATTAGGTTGTCGGGGTATGGCAGTAGTGGGTGCAGCAATGTGGGTTGGGCGCGCATTTGCGAGAGGAGCTGGGACTGAATGGGGCCTAGAGGCGATACCTATAGCATGTGCTGTTATTGGCTGGATAGGGAGTAGAGCGTGAATGGAACAGCTGGGTCCGAACTGCATAGAAACTCATTGAGTGGCCGTTGTGGATGAGTCTTGAAATTGAGTATCAGAATGGTGGTGCTTGGGCGTGACGCACACAGGCAAAGAGGCGGCCGTTTACAGGTGAAGACACCTAAATTCGAATTTCTAGGGAGGCCTTGATGGTGTGGCAATGCACCGCGGTTAAAGCCTGTGATGACATCCAAGTTTGATTGTTTCAAAACCAAAGTGGGCACATCAATACATCTAAAATTAGATTTTCTAAAGCCAAAGTAAGAACATAAATTCATCTAAAATTAGATTTTCTAAAGCCAAAGTAAGCACATCAATTCATCTAAATTCGATATACTAAATAGGTTATACCCCACCACAGTATTTCAACAACATTCATCTGGTTTACTCTCATGCCAGGTGTAACACTACTACCACACACTGTTCTGGTGTACACCATTGCCAGAACAACACCAATTGTTACAGAATTTCTAGTACCTGGTATTCTCTTCTGCCAGTCAAGACAACTGATGAAGTTCTCTGATTGGGTATACTCTTCTGCACGCACAGAACCAATTGGCACAACGTTGTATGGTCAGATATACTCCCTTGCCAGACCAAACTATTACTTCCAAGTACTTATGTGGTTAAGGGTCAACTTCAAGTATTAGCAAGGTCTTCTGCGTCACACAGATAGGTTTATGAATTTCAAGGGAAACAAGAATCACACTGGTGCTAATCACTACAACACCTATGTGTTTACCACACACAAAATAGGCAATGCTCTTCTCCTCCTGAACCTCTTGTCAGAAGGGCAGCCCTCCTGCCACTCTTGTTCCACCTCCCTATTCTTAACCCAATGCCAATACAACTTTCTCCTTCATACTTCTTTGGCAATGCATTATGTTTATATCATTTTAACATTTTCACATGGGCAGTATTCTCCACAAAACATGTAAAACGCTCAATGATCTTCTTTGGGCTTGGGTAACACTGGGTGTTTATCATTTGTGTTAATATGAGTTTCTACCGGCTTTGGCAATAATGGTTTGCATTCTCTTGTTGATGTATTGCCCTGGATTTCTACTGTAACCAGATATGACAGTCACAGCCTTCAGTTTGGATGTTTAAGTTCTTATTAGGCCGACTAACAGCTTGGTATGCATCTCAATTGTTAACTTGGTAACTTCTTTTATGTCTGCTCAGTATTCAAAAGGGGGTCTGCACACGGGCAGCGGGCAAGCTCGGAGCACTCCGGGGGTCACAGTAGAACAGTGCACTTACTGGTTCTAGCATGCGAGTAAGTCTGCCTCGAGCTCCTCTGCTTTGTGGCTTCTACGTGGCCTGGCAACCTCTCTGGTACGGATTCCTGCGGCTCTCATCTCTTGCTTCCAGAGCTCTCAAAGCTCTCCCAGTGATCCATTGCTCGCCTGCCACCGGCAACAAATGCACATTGGGAAAATGTTGTGAAAAGGTGCTCTTTCCACGGCGCCCACCTCTGCAGATGAAATGTCGAGCATCTGTGACCCTCTCAGGATGGGTATTAACTTTGCTTGCTGCTGTGGTCCAGACGTCCTGGATATCCCACAATTTCTTCCTCTGCTGCTTTGTGGGGGAGTACAAAACGTTGCCACCTACTACTACCGCCTCAGCTGCTGCTCCTTCCTCCATCTTTGTTCTACGGACTGCACCCGAAGGGGCCTTTTATGACTCTAGGCTACCCTCAGGTGTGGGTCATCAACCATAACGGGCCGCACATTGCAACGTTGTGCCTCTGCAGCCACCTTCTTCATCATCCCAGTACTTTTGGAATTCTGGGACTTGGAAGTCCACAACATTGAAATTAGCATTCTCGAGAATATATTCATTACAATGTTTTTTCCTCTCCTTATATATTTTCCTTAACCCCTTAAGTGCCAAGGACGAGGTATCTCGTCCTTGACATTACCATTGCAGTGGTACCTAGTGTACAGGAACACCAGGGACCACAGGATAACAATGCAGGGAGCCAGACCAGTGAACCACATATGGGGCATGCTGAAGAGACAGGTTCGAGAAAGACAAACATTTCTGTTTTACAGTTTAAAATAGTTTTACTTGCTTATAAAATACTCCTAATGAGAAGTTACTTCGTACCTAAAATTATTTTATTCCCAAATGTAAAAACTGCAGTAAAATACTCCCACTTCAAAAGCTTACCTGGAGCACTGGATGCACCTTTCAAATGGTTTGCTGCATTAACGTTGCGACTGGGTCAGAAGCGTCTGTACAGTGGAGCTGCTGGCTAGGGTCCATTCTCCCTCGCTGAACGCCAGCCCCTACCCCCTCTTATGAACTCATTCAACAAAGGGAAAGCTCAGAGCATACCGGACAAAGAAAATGGAAAGTGTGTATCACTGGAGGCACTAAAGGAGCAATGGAAGTAAGAATAATGTTCCAGGTGGGCTTCACGCCACTCAATTACACTCTACGCTCCTTCCATCTGCCAACAACTCTATTTGCACCTTTCTCTTCTCCCATTCATCCCTCCACCTGCCTCTTAGATACCCGCTTTCTCCCATACTCTACCTGCCCCTCTACTGCTCTCTTCCAACAGGCCTCCTCCCTCCCTCCGCTCTCCCCATTTCTCACCTGCATGCTCCCTCACTTTCCCTCCCGCAGCTACGTCCGTCATAGGCACACGTACACCAGCACACTCCTACGAGGTGCTGGTAGATGAAATCACAGGTATCCCAACATCGGTGCTTCCCCTTCTGGCCTGCTTACTGAATATTCATAACATCTCTTATCAGGTTAACATCTCAGTGCACACTTATGTCGAGGACACGAATATTCGATTACCAGTCATTTGGTCGAAAACCAAATGGTCGAATGACCATTTGATCGAAGTAAAATGGTCGGAAAAAAAAAAAAGGTCGAATTTTTTAGTTTTTATTTTTATTTTATGGGGGGGTTCCCCCCCTACCCCACTTTTCTTTTATTAAAAAATATTTTTCAAGCAACCAAAACAAATTTTTTCGACCATTTTGATTCGATCAAATGGTCATTCGAGCATTTATTTTCGACCAAATGACCGGACACTGAATAATCTGTCCAAACTCACTAGGGATGCAGAGAAGGCTGTTCCAGGTTCTGCCCCGTGCCAGTTGATTTGACAACTGGATAAGGGGAAATGTCAAGATTAAGCCCATGAAAAGTGAACTCATGTTTGTGAGGACACACATTGCCAATTGACCAACAATGATTGAGCGCCAATAACTAGGATTAGCCCCACAACTGCGGAGGAGGTCATAGAACCTAGATGTTATGATGGCACCCCAGAACTCAGCCAGGATGAAGGCAGGTACTTCACCTTAAAACTATTAATATCATTTTCCACATTTGAAAATAACAGTCCCGGTTTGATAACTCTGGAGCCATCACACCTGGGCAATGCTGGTAACTTTTAATTTAGTTTAATTGTATAATAGTTCAAAACTTTTTACAATACTTACAATTATTATTATTAACACATTGATCTTATCACAATTTATACAAAACAAAATATATATATATATATAAATATGAAATATTGCATTACTAAAATCTGAAATCCAGGAGCTTTTTACGGGCAGTGACCTCCCTGCAGTATTCTGTCCATTTCAAAATGTCAAATGAGCAGACTACAGCAAATGTACAAAGTGGTAGCATTTCTGGGGCTATTGGATCTCGTAACTGTCTTCCAATTGCGTACGAGTGGTGTGCAAGTACCTTTGAATGGTCCATATGGCACACTATGGCCAGGGACCGATATTTAGTAAGGCTGGATTTAATTGTTAAATCCAGCATTCAAAATTGCCAAGTGCTGTGAGCTTTTTAGTTACTGCATGCAGCCCAGAAGAGCCCCAGCAGCTTGAGACCAACAGCTACGAACAGCCATCACACATTGCAATGTGTCTAAAGAGAATTATGACACATCAAGACCCCATTTAAACCCGAATGGATCATATATAAAAATAGACAAAAGGCTGCAGTCTGCTTCTATGGAAGCTCGATTTGCAACTCAGTATTTGTTAGCTCCTCATTGCCCAGAGGTTGTTGCTGCTTACTAGAAGGTACCAGAGACCTACAAGTTGCCTCGGATGGAAGGCTTGTGCAAGATGAGCATTTAGGAAGAATTTAGGAATAGACTGAGAATTTTAAATTACAGCACATTAAACTAAATCTTCTGAAAATGTGGGTGTCATTTAACAAAGATTCTCATTTCAAACAATCTTGGGATTTACATGTTCAATAACATTTTAGGATTTTTAAAAAAAAGCAGACATCTACATCCAGTTCCTACCATGTTCATGGACAATAGCTTGTGAGAAATCGGTGTCAAATGCTGCACACTGAGAAAGATTAGAGCATTACCCAGGCGCATCATGACAGACACCTAGGCAAAGTGCAAAAGCTGGAGTGCAAAAGCTGGATAGCATCCAGTGATTCAGTAAGAAATATATCTTTTTAGCTATGAACTAGATTTCACCATTACCTGGCACTACTACTACATTTCAACACAAATTTAATAGGTTTCAGTAGAAATCAAAATTTAAAGCACAGGCACAGCCATAAACAGGGACTTCAAGCTAGTACTTAACATTAAAGCACTGCATGATTGCTGTAATGACAATTGACAAATGCCACAATCCACTGACGAATGCAACGCCATCAACGACTTCTTCACAGGCAAGCTAGTCAAGATGAAACACGGACAGCTGCAAACATAGCACAGACGCCCCACTCATACCAGCCCGTAACCCATCAAGATGGAGTAATTCAGGACAATTACTCAATAAGAACGGACCAACACGCTGGTAGCCTTCAAATCTTCCAACTAACAAAAATAACATCTTCCCTGCCTCCATTGTGAAGGTCATCACAGGTGACGAACTTGCATCTCAACAGCAACCCATACCTCCCACAATGCATCGTCCCAGAGGCACTGAAAATAGGGCAGATACTCCTCCTGCTGAAGACACCCACACACAATCTGGATGGACCGACCAACCTATTGCCCAGTTACACAAATGCCCTTACACAGCAAAGTGATTGAGAAGATCATCGCCATCCAGTTGTGCAACAGGATTGCACCGAAAAGAGTTTCCTGCAGGACTACAAATCCTGCAGCACAAAGATCACTACCATCCAAGGTGTGCATGACTCTACATAGCATAGCATGGGCAAACGAGACTGATGCGTACTTGGCTTAGTCTACCATGGAGATCTCCCCAGCATCTTTCACATGTGTATGGGCTTCAGCAGAACAGTTCTGCAGTTGTTCACCTCCCACTTATCCAAAAGAGACCAACTCATCCAGGTATGAACACACAGATCCCAGCATCACCCAAGGCTCTATCCAGTCCCTTGACATCTACCAATCCATGTAAGCTCTGAGGGAGCTCCTTGCCAACAGAAAGATACACCAATACACAGAGGGCACACTGCTTTACCTAAAAGGTAAACTGCATCCACGACATCCAACTCAGCACGTTCTGGCCCTTAAATAAATATCAAGCGCCTACTTGAATCTCAGACATACGGAGTGATGGTATTCGCCTAGGAAATCCCACAAAGCATGCCAAATTCTGGAATTTTTTGATTGACATGAAGCTCTACAGATTAAACCCCCCCCCCCCACACCCCTCCCGAGGGCAAAAGCTCTTGGCTTTGCCATGGCGTGTGACTTCACATTCCAAACACAAAATCACAAAAAAGACCCAAGCAACATGGTACCAGCTGGCACTCATCGCAAAGTCGAGCCTTTCCGTGTCCCAAGTCCTTGTAATCATTCACCTTGAAAGTGATAATGACATGATATGATCGTTTATTTATATAGCACCTATACACAATGTGTTTCAAAGCGCTTCAAGGCAAGGGAGGGAACAAGGGAAAATACAAAGGCATTCTTACAGGCCATGAACAGTAAGGATGTGAAATTAACTATCGTACTCGACCTGACATCATTTCAGACATAGATAATGAAGGGGGGGGGGGAGGGGAGTGGGAAGGAAATGGAAACAGACGCCGTACTAGGCCTGATGACATTTCGGGTAAAGCCGGAGAAAAACACAAGGTGAGGGAGAGGGGTGCAGAAAGTGAGGGGAGGAACCAAACAAGCTACTATCGTACTAGGCCTGACAACGTTTCAGATAGTGCTGCTGGAGGGGGTCAGGGAGGGGGGGGGGGGGCAGTAAGGGGATGAGGGAGCGACAGACGAGGTTGCTATCATACTGGGTCCAGGGACAATTCTGTTAGAGTAAGTGCATAGAAGAAAGTAAGGGGAGGAGGGGAGGAGCTAGGAAAAGGGAGAGGGGAGGAGAGAACAGGGAGTAAGCAGTCAAAAAGAGTGGAGAAGCAAGAGGGGAGAGTGAATACAATTGTAGATGTCAGTAGTAACACAATGTTGCAAGCCATGATACAAGATGAAGATGGGAACAGGATGATTCGGGCCACCATGAGTACAAGATGCAAAGGAAGTCCAGCATGAGAGATGAGAAAGAGTGACACACTGAGTCAATGAAGTCCATAAAAGTAAAATCCAGCATTGGCCACAAGACGGTGATGGTGAAACCAGAATGCATCAGGACAGACTCCTGCGTGCAGGAAGGGGGGTGGGCACAAGGGAACAACACTGGGGGGACCAGAGATGGTGGGGATGGCCCGTGGGGACAGAGGGTGTGTAAACACATGTTGGTGCTTGCTTACCTGATGTCTTAGCAGGGGGTCGGACCCTGGATCCTCCTGGTCCAAACAGGAATGGCCTTTTCTTTGACTGTCCTTCACTTTGGACACCCCGAGCGAGTGACACCCTTTATCTAAGAGTTAAGAGCAGGAAGGAAGAGGCAGGGCCAAGAGGGCTCCTTAAGTAGGGAAAAGAGCAGCGAGCAGGAAGGCACCAGGTGGGCGGGGCTTAGGCCAGGTGACCTAGATCCACTTACACCTGCTCCCCCAGCTGCCGAATGGGGGAGCCAAATGCTCAACTGGCAGGAGTACTAGATGACTCCTTGGCCCCTATGAAAGCTGTCCAGCATGATGCAACACACCTCATAACAGTACTAAGGAAATTAGACCACATCACACCCATCCTCCTTAAGCTGCATGGTCTACTCCCTTAAGCACACATGTTCAAGTCAGCCTACATCACCTACACAGCAGTCGACCAAAACACCACTCTACATGTCCGTGGAACTCACCATCTCTCTCTACATGTCCGAGGAACTCACCATCTCTGGATGCAAGCACACTAGTAGATGCCCCAACTTGGCCTAACTTTGTTTTTTTCACCGTCTTACATTCTTCTAACCAGTTACCAATACAGAGAAGACAGTCGCCTCTCATGCCACACTTTATGAAAGACCCGAAGACCATATTTGTCAAAGAATAACTTGCCAATCTCTCCACACAACCCTAATTCTCCCCATCTGAATCCCCCCTCCCATTATGCATCCCAGATCCTCTGTACCCTTACGTGTAATGCCCCTCGGTGCACCCCTTACGCACAGCTCTCTGTTGTTTCTAAGATAGGTTTGTGCTTTATAAATCCCATAAATGCATGACATTATGTAAACGCACAATGGCTATGGTGGTCGGTCCACGCAGCAAGACCGGTGCATGCAGCACCTTCATAAGCAAAATAGGTCCATCACTAACAAATGCAATCGACAAAAGGAACTTGTCGACTACTGCTCATTTACTAAAGAGAGAACATCCTTCAATTACAAAAAATGCCTTAACCAAAAGAAGCTCATCACCACACAGGTTGAAGACTATAAAGTGCAGAGATCTAAAGACAGCATCCCTAAATCAAATTATTACCTCTGACCTATGGCGCACCTTGAGGAGAATTGCAAATACAAATTAAGGGTAAAAAAAGACCGCATTGTGATCTCCCACCACACTGCCTCCACAATAAAGCGTCCTCACCACTTCCCAGTGTCAATGTTTGTTGTTGTAACATTTTGTGGTTTATCTCCTTCACCTCAGTCACTCTACTCTTCCCCACATCATCTTCTTTACTGGCTTCCCCATTTGCAAAAATCAAGGCTGGCTATTTGACAACCTTGAATTGCTCAGCATCCCTTACAGGATATTCCCAATCTTGCTTTGTAACAGCTTTTTTCCTGTTTATTACGTCCTCCACTTTGCATGATGAGCAGAACGCCCTAACCTCTCACTCAACTTCGCCTCATCTAATTCACTATATTCAGGGAATCAGTATTACCACCCTGCATTTTCAGAACGGGGAGTGAAAGCGTGCAGCAGCTTCCTCGGTATCAACAAGCCACTGTCTCCTTCACCCCTTTATCTTTTCCACATCTCCAAATTAACAAGGGGGGGGGCCTGGGAGAGCCTCTGCCAGACATTAGTCCTGTTTGCGAGAGCCTTGCCCAGATTCTTTAGCTCACTATCTTTCACAGAGGAGAAATATCCCAAACAGATCAGTCTTGGTCTTCTTTGCGCTTCTAGCGCTTTGTCACAGTAGTTGATTAGAATGTGGTTGAGTGGGAGAATAAGATTAGCTGTTGGTTGGGATAAAGGAGAGAAAGCAGGAAGGACGACTGTGCAGCTGGGGGCTTATTTACCCACCACTTGTGGAAGCAACAACAAATAAAGCTTCTCTCTCACATCACCATCTGTGTGTGTGCGCGCGCAACTATTGAGTTAGCCTATAGCTACAAATACCAGACTACCTTACCAGGAAACTACAACGCATCCAAAACACAGCAGCAAGACTCCTCAGAATAAATGGGAGAGAACACGACAACCCAGCTCTGAAGTCTGAACTGGTTAAACATTAGCATATTTTAAATCTCTGTGCATCGCCCATAAGGCTCTTCACCGACAGGTAGCTGAATTCCTCCAATCAAAACCACCCAAGAAGAGTACGGACTTGCTCGCTGAAACAAGGCACTGTGAGAAAAAAACTAAACTGAGGAGCAGCTTTCTCCATTCTCATAGCCAAACTATGGAACTCTATTCTTAAAGAAATCAGGACTCGGAGGACCACCAGACTTGTTGCAAATGGCTAAACAACTGGTTATTCAACATTCCAGGATAGAAGCAGTTCAACAACCAAAGACTGACTATTCCTGCTCGGAGCAGTGCATCTTTTCCATACAATGCCCAAGCCATCCCCAATGGCATTTCAAAAGCAAAGTTCCTATGTTAATTGGATTGTGTTGTGGCTTGGGTTATGGGTGCATTATGTCATGGGAGAGAAGGGGAGCAGAATGTTGTGATGTCATATTGGAGTGTTGGCTGGCTGGATTGGATGTGCCAGTGTCCTGTGCCATATAACAGATCGAATAAACATACTTGCCATTTTACCTGTGTTATTTGGCGTGGTATATTACTGGAAGAACCCCATTACTTAAGATTGCGACATCCCGAGTGACCTTAAGCGCCAAAGACTATACGCCTTAGTTCCAAAACAAACATATTCACCAGAAACAGATAAGGATACCCCAAACAATGCATACAATATCAACTCCTGTACTCTGTTCTTCACACCCAGGCAAGCCCAACATTTACGACACAAAGTTCTGAAGCAACACACTACCCTGTGTGAAGCTGGTGTGCCCCCACAAAGACTAATCACATAGTTTCTCTGTGCCCTGTGGCTACCAACAACTTGAATCCCCAAGCCTACTAACAATCTCCTATTGAACCCCCATTACCCACCACTCACTGACCATACATGCCCTAGATGGCTAAAGAAAAACTTCCTGCTAAACCGCACAACACTCAAACCAACTCACAAACCTCTGCTACTAGCCTCAAACATCAGACAAGTCAGATGCCGGTTTTCTCCCATCTGGCAATAATACACCTCCAGTGTACGCAACAAAACAACTAGAAAACTCACTCGCACAGACACCAGTTACACCTGAAACATCAGAGCACAAAGTCTTTCTTTCTCCCCTTAAGGCCCCCCCACCCCCACACAACACTGCCTGGAGACTAAAAATGGCAGAGATGCACTGTATAAATTAGCATAACATATGGTCCTTGGGTCATCTTTACAACTGGATTTCTGCGAAGATACTAGACACAGATGCAGACGTGTCACTCTCCGGATAGAGCAGGACCTTCCACCAAGGGGAATGACTGACTAGGAGGAACTGTAGAACTATCTGGAAGTGGAGTTGTGCTCTTGATGCCTTCGGGAATCTGGTTACGGGCAATTTATTACATGGTAGCATTAAGGAAGATCTGTCAAGATTCAATCAGCATTAGCAAGACATTAAAGGAGAGTTCCGGGACTTTTTTTTTATTGTCCCTACGGGTCGGCCATGTGTTTGTAAGCATAAATCGGTAGATCGTAGGAAACTTTCCTATGGACCTTACCCGACTTTTCGCCCCTTATCGCACTCGAAATCAGCCTCCATTTTGTGATAATCCTATCATTCCGCCGCATCGACCTGGCTCACCTGCCTTTGCGGCACTAAATCAAATCCCCCGCCCCTGAAACAGACTTTATCAAAACATTCATATTCCCCGCCTCTATCCGTGACGTGACTGTGCTGCGTAGGCAAACGCGCCCAGGCGTCTTCTACGCGACTCCACACAGACCCCGGAAATCAACACAGATCAGCTCACAATACAGCGCACCACAATTCGGAATATGAAACTGTACTTTGAAATCAAACCGCAAGATTGTAAATGTGGTAAAGTACATTTATTTGACATCAAATGTTTAGAGAATATTCAGCGATTTGCATTTTTATTTGCTCATGTTCCAAAAAGTTCGTATTGAGGAACGCGATGGTCCTTTGCTGTACACAGGGTCTTAGAGCATCTCACAATACAGCACCACAATTCGGAATGTGAAACCGTGGTTTAAAAGCAAACGGCAAGATTGTACATTTGGCAAAGTACGTTTATTGGACATCAAATGTTTAGAGAATATTCAGCGATTTGCATTTTTCTTTGCTCTCGATCCAAATTAGTTCGTCTTGAGGGAAGCGATGTTCGTGTGCAGTACACAGGGTGTTGGTTTACGATAAAAATAAGCTCTTCTGTCGCACTGATAATCGCATGGCTGTAACAACAACGAGGCACTAGGCCACCACAATGGTAGGTATGTTGCATCTAACCGTTAGTACCGCGTAAGGGCATACTTGTACTTGGCGATCGTCCCATAAAATGGTCAGGGTGGTAACGTTGTTCACGCGGAGAAGCAACTGGCGGCTGTAGAAGCCGTCCGCCGGTGTCTGGTACTCGTGACACAGACAGTAGTGAATGATGTACCTAAAAACATAAAAAATGAAATTAGTCTCACCATCAGATCCTTATTAAAATTATTCATTTCATAGCGAGGACAGCGCTACTGGGTGTACACAAGTGTTTAAAGGCGTGGCGAGGCATGGAGGGGGGGGGGGGAGTGCAGGTGGAGAGTGGAAGGGCCCAGGACTGAGGTCGCAGACAGTGGACCAGTTGTAGCAGGGGAGAGGGAGAGAGAAAGCAGAAGCAAAGAGGAAGGTTTTGAGGTGCTTCAGTAAAAGCAGATGTTTCTCCTCAAGATAGTGCGCGGTAGAAAACAATATGCCACATAGAACGAACAAGTACAACTGAACCCGTCTTTAAAGCCACTGTATAGTAATGAAATTGCGGTATAAACTCATCAAAAGTTACTTACATTATATTTGCATTTTCCATTGTGTCTCTGTGTAGGGCAGACCCGAAACACCACTCCTTCTTTGCCGACGTTACTTCTTCTAATGAACGTGGCTCATCGTTTCGTTTCTGAAATTTTATTCATTATCTTTTCTTAGTCTTTCAGGATGGTCCCGGCCTGTCAAGGTCAAATCACAATAGAACCTTATATTGGGTCGTGGGCCGTTCCGCCACCCGAGCAAAACATCAAAGCAGCTGACCTTCACTTTGAGCGAGCACACATTTCTAGTTAGCTGCAGTTAGTTTTAGGGACATCTTGTCTGCGTGCCTTTTTTTTTATTGTCCCTATGGGTCGGCCATGTTTTTGCAATACGGAAACATTCTATAATTTTTGTAAAAATGATTTATATTACTGTTTGGTTTAATTGCAATGGGCCTGCAACATGAGGAGACTCGAGAGAACAGACAATCAAATTACAATCATTTAAACCGTGATGTGTATTTCTCAATGAGCTCTGCTTTAGGTGGACATGGAACAGAGGCAATGTTGGGTGGCAATGCAGTTGTCCCCTGCATAGGTTCGTTCACCACTCCATGTATGTGCCTATCGAGGACATCTACGATAAGTCTCTCAATAAACTCATATTGCATATCCTCAAACACTGGTTTGATCACCCATTGTTTACTTCTTTTAGTGAAGGCCTTATTGTAGCGAAGCGTCCCTAAAGTTCCGGTCGTCCTACTTTGTTGACGGCCAACATTATGGTTATGTGCCAAGACCGCTAAAAGAGTCCGATTTATCATGCCTTCCATGCCAAAATGCAATCTTTTGGGCCTGTACTTGAGGCACATATTGTGGAACACCTCCAAATCTCCTGTGTGGCAGAATTCCGTGAGTCCCCTCAAAGCTTTTGTTATAGTTTTATCAAATACAATCTTTTCAATGGCTTTGTGAGTGGGTGATGAAGGAATCAACCACTTCTTCTTCCGTGCCTCCTCTGTGGACAAATGGCCATGTTCACATTTGTGGAAATGCTCATTTGTCGACCATCGATGTACGTTGCTACAGTGCAACATTACTGACCGCCATTTTTCCAGTAGAATTTCCAACGACCCTTCACATGTTTTTGAGCTCCACCAAAGATGGTTGCTGATTGACTTGGACCACTGTGAAATACCTTGCAATTCTTTTTTTTTACCTGCAGCAGACAATTTTTTATTGATTGATTTTGCAAGATGCCAAACGTCAAATTGGTGATTTATATTTTTGTACTGTTCTCTCATTGTCTTGGCAATTGAAACGTGTCTGTCCGTGGCTATCAGGTCGATCACCATTCCCCGCGATTGTAGTTCTTGCAATGATGCTACAAAGCCAACTTTCTCCATGGCCACTGAGGATGTACTTTGTGACACCTGCACGACCACCGAACTCACAATTTTCTTACTTTCCATGTCCTGAAAGTGGTAGGTGCAGTACTTGGCTGAAAATCCTGGGCTGTCGCACTGTCCATCACCGGCTAGCCTGAAGCGTTTGCCCGCGAATGTACTTTCCATTGACATTTTTTCCATTCTCCAAGCTTCGCTGATGGCTGGAAATAGATAATCGGTTTGGTATTTGTAGAACTGACTTTTCGCAATGAAATGGATTCCCACAAACTGAAAGAAATACTGTAACTTTTTAAAACTTGAACCACTAAAAAGTGCGGCCGCTGCACAAAGTAGATTGCCTGCTGGCAGTTGCCCCAGCATGGGTTGTGCAGACCATGCGAACGGATGATATTGTGTACAGGTGGCATGTATTTTAAGGTTAGTGCCTCGAATTGCACGAGTCACATTAATCAATGGCTCCCCACATACTTCCCCACCAACCGAATGCCCACATTTCATCATCATAATAATATCCATCAAACAGCTATCGAATACAATGAATTTGGCCTCTTTCCTTATACTTTCACTCTGCATCCCAGCTGGTTCGGCCTGTAACGTTGAGGACATGTCACTCGCATGAAAGGTACAATCTCTGATATCGTCTTCCGCTATGCTGAGTGATATTGATGGTGTTTCATTGTCGTCCACGTCATTCTCTTCCATTGCAACATCTGTTCCTTGTCCGGAGATGGGAGAAAAAAACAATGTCTTCAACTTTCGCGCGCTCTTATTTTTTGCGGGTGTGGATTCTGTGAATTGATCTCCGACTGCATCCAAACTACCAGGAGGACATTCACTATCAATGGCTGGTGGTGGTATAGCTCCGTTGTCAATCACTTCATATTCTTCCCATTGGCACGATGCATCTCCAGTCTCAAGTCCCTGCCAAAAGGTTTGACAAGCAACATCTCTCGTTCGCTTCACTGTCTGTGTAGATTTAGTTCTTACACCCACTCGCAACTAGAGGACAGATTAGAAAAGGGATGTTCAGTTTAAACACAACTTACAGTATTGAACTATTGACAGTGAAAGACAACATAATATAGTGAACAGGACACTAACCTTCTTTTGCTTTCTTTTCTTTGAAACTTTCTTGCCTCGAACTTCAACATCTGGACGCTGTTGCTCCGACTCGTGTGTGCATGTCTCCACTTCCTCTCGCGCTGCAACGACTATATTTTCATGATAAGCACATCCATCACTCACTGAGGCTCCATCGACTCCCTGAAACATAGAACTTTCATTAGTATGTATAATAATATTGAAAACACAAAATGTACTTGGGGACCAATACCCATACGTACATCTCAATAGCAAAACACGAATGAACGCATTGTGTAGAACATTCAAACGACAATAGTTCACGCATTGTTGATCTAGTTAGATTGAACTGTCAAGATCCATACCTCGGGCTCCGCATAGACTTCCATTGATGATATTATTGAAGATGACGCTTCAGCAACTCCCTGAAACACAGTAATTGCATTAGTATGCTTTTCTATTTTGTTAAAAAGAACATAAACTTTGAGCAGGCGTCAACGGCTCATCTAAATAGACCTGCACAAATGATCAGTTGTCTAAAATAAATAATGGATATGTAAATATGATTCGATTTGCTCGATCGTTGGAAGTGTCACCACCCAGAGATCTGCATCAACTACTAGGGGTGATGTTCTTGTAGAAGAAGCTCCGTCATCTCCCTGAAACATAGTACTTGCGTTAATAAAGAAGGAAGTATAGCGGATGTAATCACGTCATATGATTTCGCTTGATCGAACTGTCAGTATCCATACCTCGAAATGCATAAGAACATCAAGGGACGATGTAACTGCGGTGCACACTTCTGCAAGCTGTTGCGCCGACCCGTAACTGCATGCTCCCCCTTCTACTTGGACTAATGCTCCATCGACTCCCTGAAACATAGGACTTTCATTAGTAATGAACACAATATTGAAAAAAGAAGACACATAGGAGGGCGACGACAGAAGGACATACCAATGGCTAAAAACGAAAGAAACATTGTGTGTAACAATCACGCTACAAGAATGCAAGATCTGATGATCTCCATCGATGGAACTGTCCGGAAACGTACCTCGAGCATCTGAGTGACATCTACGGTTGTCGTCAATGCGTTGGACTCCTCAGCATCTCCCTGAAAGACAGTACTTGCATTATTTTGGATAACAATAATTATAACTGAAAACAAAGACTAGAGGACGAGTACAAGGGTGTACCATTAGGTAAAATAATTACACGATCAATTAAAACTATTGATTTACATGCCTAAAACAAGTCAGTGGCAGAATAGCCAAGTAAGATTACCCGATAGGCGCTTGAAGTGGCTGATGACTGCAATAACGACACGGATGGAGAATCTTCAGCCTTCATATTGAGTGGATACATAAATGGGGAAATTATTGTTAGCTAATGCTACACACTACCGCAAGGCCGAGAGATAAATACGTAAACTTGACTCACCAGTGGAGGGATGTGGACGAATAGAGTGGGAATAGCGGTTGAGAGCAATTTTCGCCTCGCTCGCGGTGTTTTCTTCTTTATTAGCAATGATGTGGAGTACATGTCTGGGCTAAAGTGCCTGCTGCAGATGCGGTATCGATCACCCCTCTTGTCCGCAAAGACTTCTAGGACTCTACTTTCTAGCTCAGAGGCTGGATATCCGCAATATCGGACCCATTCTCTTATCTGATCTATTGTCTTAGGGAAAACATGCATTATAGTACCTTCAGATTTGTTATGGGTCTTCGAAGGGCAACCGCCAATGGAACAGGCAGGCATTATGGAAAGTTCTGAAAAGTAAAGATCAACAATTCTCTATGAATACCAATGTGTTAAAACAGTAAATGACACATAAAAGGTTCAATGCAAGGTCCGTTTTGGTTCTTGGAACTATACACGTTATTCACATGCGGATAAGTATTTCAATAACTTTCAAAAAATAGAAAAAGTAATTTGACTAAACTCAGAACATGTGACTAGTTCCTTGCATGTACTGTCGTGAACGAAAAGAAAACATGGATGCAATTTGATGACTACTAGCAAATAGATATAAATTAAAAAATTGGACGCAAAATGATTATGGTACATGGACTTACCTTGACGAACAAACAGTTAGATGCAGGGATCAGAGTAGTTTCTTGTCGTAGAACAGGGAGCAGTTCACAGGTTGCAAACTGACGAGTTTGCTCAAAGTGGTCACGGAAGTTCACAGAGACGAAGAGCAGATAACCAGCACCTTCACGGGTTGACTAGCAAAGCGCAAAGAAGTTCTCATTAGAAATATGAGGTGGGTTATAAAGAATTCGAACCAGGGGTGTGTTTGTGAATGAATGACGTGTATATGTCGTGGCATTATGTGGATTGCAGGGGGCCGTCCAGCGTGAGGGGGATGCTTGGCAGGAGACACGGGGTCTGGAGGTAGACATGGGAACAACAAACCCATGCTCTATAGACCACTTTGAAGTGTACATGGTCTTTGGCACCTCTTGGCCTTTATCGCTCCCTGACAGCTCCACTTGCCAGCAGCTCAAGTACCCCGGTGCGAACTGCCTTTGATAGGGCGGGGGGTGGATCGGGGCGGTGGTCGTGCAGACAAGACACAGGAAGACTCGTGAATGGAGACACACTTATGTGGATTGCAGGGGGCCGTCCAGCGTGAGGGGGATGCTTGGCAGGAGACACGGGGTCTGGAGGTAGACATGGGAACAACAAACCCATGCTCTATAGACCACTTTGAAGTGTACATGGTCTTTGGCACCTCTTGGCCTTTATCGCTCCCTGACAGCTCCACTTGCCAGCAGCTCAAGTACCCCGGTGCGAACTGCCTTTGATAAGGCGGGGGGTGGATCGGGGCGGTGGTCGTGCAGACAAGACCCGTTTGCCGCAGGGCCTCACCAAGGAGAGGCCATCTAACTGAATGTAAGAGGATGGCTGCAGGATCTACTACATGGAAGGCAGGGGGGTGAGTTTATAAATACCTCACCCTCCCAGGAGAATATACACTAGATTCATTTAAAAAATCAAAACAACCATTGTTAAAATATATGTTGGCCTTTATTTTAGATTTTAATTAAACATAAATAATAAACATTACACATTGTAAAGTTGAGGTTGCAGCACATCGAGGGAAAATCCGCGGTATTGTCCACTGTCACTGGGGAAATGTTGTCTAATGGCAAGTACCGCACAGGCAGGTATTACTCTCCGAACGCGGTGTCCGAGCCTCCCGTGAAGCCACCAAGTGAAGCAACGATAGGCCACCAGCCTGTACCACCTGTGAAAAAAAAAGATGCAAACTGTATTAAACTGACCAAACTTTCTTATCAATGTCGATTCAGGTAACACATGTCATTTTTCTTAGAAAAAAATAATATCTAGAAAATGCACTATATGGAACCAATTTACATGCGTTCCAATGATATGTAAATGTAATTTTATATGTGGGAGACGACCATGAAATAGTGGTGGCATCACTGACATCACAAACAGAGTATACTTACTCGTTACTCGGATTACGCGGACGAACAGTGCCACGAAGTTCGTGCATAAGCACCATCATCATCCTCAACACTGTCCGTGAGAGGCAGGCTTCCCTGAACTCTGGCAGCTCGGTGATGCATTGCGGACTTTGCTCGCCTTCCTGCTGACTTTGCTCGCTTTCCGAAATGTAGGCCAAGCACCCGGAATTTTCACGGCAGCAGCAGTTCTCCTCCTCAGTTGGCATTAGCTCGCACCGATTGCACGTGCACCAGGTGGAGACGCCGTCCATGCGACATGGTCCAGGCTCTTCATCCGTTGACTGGTCCTCCCAACTGCCGTCCGAATCCCCATCGTTTTCGCGTGCTTGCCTTTCCAGTAGTTCTTCCTCGGTGTACTCGGGCTCGTACATATACGGCATTATTGTGGCCATTGTGCGGTAAAGATAGTAAAATAATTTATAGCGGTGGTACTGGTATCTGTTCACACGGGCTACAAGCGGCGAAGGTAGCTGACCAGAGCACTGAAACGAGTCACAGAATACTCAAAGTAACACAGAGAGAGGAATGGAATCGAAAATCTGCTGCTGTATGTTGTGAAACGGTCTGTTTATACTTATTGGGGAAAGAGGCGTCCTGCCATTTCCATGGCAACACGTCAATAGCTGAGGCGCAGCGATTGTTGACACGAGACGTGCTTGAAATGGGCAGTACGCGTCTGCTGATGTCAGGCTCAGGGGCGGGGGATTTGATTTAGTGCCGCAAAGGCAGGTGAGCCAGGTCGATGCGGCGGAATGATAGGATTATCACAAAATGGAGGCTGATTTCGAGTGCGATAAGGGGCGAAAAGTCGGGTAAGGTCCATAGGAAAGTTTCCTACGATCTACCGATTTATGCTTACAAACACATGGCCGACCCGTAGGGACAATAAAAAAAAAGTCCCGGAACTCTCCTTTAACTCAGTAGCAAAATCATGAAATACAAAAAGGCAAGAGGGAGCATTTAAGTAGTAAAGTGTCTTCCACATGTCTGCCAAATAGGACCTCCCTGTATGTACAGTGCTCAGACTGGAAAATACAATGTCTCACCCCTGGGTAGCTGCGTTGAACTATCCAAGGGACTGAAGATCTACACATATTTGCATTCGTCCATCAACAAATCATTTAACTTACTATAACGGTCTTGTATAGCATAACTTGGTGTTCAGTCCTGCAAGAGAGAAGCGGCAGGATGTATTGGAGGGAGAGGGAAAGGCAGTGCGCCAAACCGGAGATAGTGTGTGCTAGTGAGAATTTAGGTGAGCTGGGTGCAGTCCAAGGCTTCGTTCTTATGCGCTGGTGTATGGTTTGGCAAGGGAAGGGGTTCTGTGGTGGGATGGCTGGCAAAGCAGATACACGCAGCAAGCCTGCTATGTGAGTTTGCTTGTTGGTAAATGCGATTTAATGTGGAAAGACGCGTGAGAGAGTTGGTTAGTGGGCAAGAAGGTGCGCAAATGCTTTCTAACTAACTTGGGTCCCTTTTGATTTGACCAGAGCCATTCCAGTTTCCTCTGGTGGCCCTGTTAGACTGCCCCACTGACCCCTTCCCTGGGGCAGAACAATGAAAAACAAATAGGCAACCATCTAAGCCGATGTTCATGAAATTAAATAGCCTCCCTTTATCCCGGCCACAGCAGCCAAACAAGTAGTTTCCTGCCAACAGCTTGAAACCTATATGCGGGCGACTTTTAACACCTACATGTGCTTGTTGCAAGAGAGGCATTACGTTTCATTTGAAACAGGAGCGTACACTGTTATAATAAAAGGTAGAATACCACTATCAGGTACAACATACAAGTTTATTGTAAAGAAATAAGTCCCCAACGCAGGTCCGTCCTAGAGCATAGGAAGCTCTACCCAACTGTCATCCCACAACGGCTTCACGCGATGGCATTCAAATGGTTTATAGTCATTCCATCGACAGCCAAACCATCTAATGCCATACCATCTATATTTAACAAAGCATTAAAAAATAAAGAAAAACACATCTAATGCATTTTATTTCCACTTTCTTTTATGGGGGGTCCCCCACCAAACCCCCCCTCCTGTTTAACCTTTAAAAGCCATTTTCATTAAACTAAACCCTTTACCATCTAAAAATGCATTAGAAGCTTTTTGTTTTTTTAGATGGTATGGCTGTCGATGCTTTGGTTGTCGATGCAATGACAGGATACCCATTCAAATATAGAACACGTCGCACTGTCATTGGGTGCACCACCAGATACAACACTCGCGCATCACAGTCAAATGCTAAAGATATGATTATTTAATTCTAGGCAGTCTGAAAATGGAAAGCTTGACATTTTGCCAGTATAGATAGATTTTATTTTAATCTAGCACAAAGAGGCTTTGGGTGGGACTTCACACTTTACCATAGCTAGGTACTAAATGACAATATAACTGCACATGGGGCACTATGAGGTCATGGTGTGATGGCATGGGCAGCCCCATAAAGAGACAATACAATTTCACCTCGGAAGTAAATTGCCAACCCTCTGCCTCAAGACAATGATGCAGCCGAAAATAAAGCAAACCCAGAGAACGGTCATTGTGCTACCAAAAGAAAATTAGAATTACAACAATCTTTACCAAACTTTGCACTTTTTAGTATTGCCCCCTTGTTCCTCTTCTTTGACCCCATGCACTTTTTCTAACAAAGGTTAACCGGGTGAAAGAACAACACTGCTAAGCGTGTGTGGCAGCTGGAGCAATGGACCAACCGAAGCTGGAGGTGGTCTGGCAAAGGCTCGGTTGTGCCTCACTCAGGGCACAAGTCAAGGGAACACGTGAACGGCGTCCACCATTTTTCAGAGGGCAGATCCAAACCCCCCCCCCCCAATTGTGTGTTTTCAAGTTATTAAAAAATTATTATTTTTTTTTTTTTAGTGTATGTGTTATAGTTCTCAAGGAACCTTTCACATTATACACAATATCACATACAAAGAAAATGCAGTTCAAACGAGGTCAGTCTTGCTCATTTAAAAAGAACACTATTGCACATTATGTTTCCAATTAAACACACAACCGTAAGAAAACCTCTCTAAAAATCTTCCCGAAAGGATTCAAAACTAAGATGCCTAACAAATAAAAATATATTGCAAAAACGTGGTTTCCCTGAACAGATACAAGTATGATAGACTAAAATCACTAAGATGAACAATTGTTACTTGGTATTAAAATTTCTTTCATAAAACAGTTAGCAGCCAAGGACCATTTGAAGGATTCATCCGTGAAGATAAGTTGCCAAACCCAACCCATATCGACCGTTCTAAAATCCGTCAAAAGGGCAAAAAACTATTTGTTGCGGCCTAAGCAGTTTAGGACAATTAACCAGTAGGTGCTGCATGGGTTCTGTAACATTCATTGTTTTACAAAATCAACAGCTTCTCAAGGATCCCACTATTCTACCAGAAGCACCCAATATTTCGTTTGTGGGTAGCAAATTGAATGGAAAACATAAGCATTGGCCACGCCAGTAAGGCCCCGGACATTTCCGAAGGTAATATGGTATTGTGTTATAGGGTCTGCCATCTAAAAGCAAACTTGCAAATAAATGGTAGTTCCTAAGATGCTCGATTGTAATGATCCAATCGGCCTCCCACAACCTCTTTTTTACTTTCAGTGCGTTCAAGACTAGATATTCCAGTGAGGAGTCAATGGTATTTAAGATTTCAAGGCATTAGCTGTACCAATCGGTAAGACCCACGGGGGAGTATGTATAGCAAACCCCAGATCAAAACCTCTTCCGCAGAACAGGTTTTTCGTAGGAAGCTGATGTTTTTCCATTTAACCATTGCTTCCAACAATACCAGACCCAATTGATTCCTCAGGACTGGGGCCGGGACACTAGTCGGCAGTCCCAACACCCTTAACCAAAAGAGTCCCTCAAACCTACTCCATTGACCTTGGAGAGCAAAAGAAAACCTCTGCACCATATGTCATAACGGTGACCACTTTTTTGGAGTAAAACTCTCAAACAGGAATTATAGAAAAATAGCAACATTTCTTGTTAACACAGCTACCCTGAGCAGCCAAGGCCATGATCTTTCATTTATTTTTTCCCCTCTATTTTTTCATTCTGGAAAATAGTAAAGCCCAGGTACGTGAAAGTATTCACCTTCTCTAGAGGAGTTCCCTCTATGGTCCACTTGAAGCATCCTCCTGCCTTGCCCTAAACCTTATTCAAGGCTAAGAAATTTGATTTTGGAACATTAATTGTTAGCATGTTCTTTTTAAACGAAGAACTCCAAAGCCTTCAATTGCCGCTATAACCGTACTGGGGTATAATCCATAAGGGTCAAATAGTCAGCGTACAATATATAAATTATCTCACTATCATTCAATTTGGGGGGAAAACAATTGGTATCCTTAAAGGCATCCCCCAGGTCAGAGAGGAAGGAGGAAGAATAGAACTGGGGCCAATTAAAAAACCTCGTTTCAGTCCTCTTGCCGATATGATCAGAGTTGTTACATTTCCTTCTCTGTCAATGCGTAAACACAAACTGGTGTTCGTGTGTAGTGCAATCAAAACAGTCAACAAGGCAGGAGGACATCTCCATTTTTACAGTTTGGCCCATAGTAAACTCCTCGGGACAGTGTTGAAGGCCATAGAAAAATCTATAAAAAAAGGCTTTGTATAGTTGCCTATTGCTTTTCTTTGCCCCCTTTTTTTAACAATTCTAACAAGAAGACAATCTCGGTGCCCAGTCCCCGACGAAAGCCTGTTTGAAAAATGTCTAATCTTCCCTTATCTTTAGCCCATTTTCTTAGATCTCGTTATATCAGACCTGTTAAGATCTTAGCTGGGCAGTCCAAAAGGAAGACAGGTCTATAATTTGAGAGGTTAAGATGGGACCCCTTTTTGAATATAGGCACTACAATTGCTGTTTGCCACGACGGTGGTACCTCTTTTGCCCTCAGTATGGTTCTAAACAATGCCCAGGATGTCTACCCAAGTGTCAGGACTGTTTTTCAGTACACACATTCCCAGACCATCAGGTCCGGGGGCCATAGATTTTTTACTTTGAGTAATCAATTGCCTCAGATCGACTTGGTCCCAGTATAGATCCCAGTCTACCTTCTTTAACGTGTTCCCATTCCACACTTGCTCTGACTGACCAGTTTGTTTATAAATCTCAGTAAAATGGGCCTCCCATTCTACTTCAAGGATAGGATTTAATTGGGCCCCCGTTTGGTGTTTTTCACCATTTTAAATTAGATTCCGAAAATCATGCGAGTTATTGTTCGCTATGACCGCCAACATATTACGGGCGTCCCTTAGGATCAATTGATGGCGATAATGTCTTAACCGGGCCTTATACGTAGCCTTTAGTCGCAGCTTGCTACGCGTATCTTCAGCACACACCTTGATTTGATTTCTTAATTCTCTTTTTAAACAGGATTACTTGGCCAAACGTATGTCTACAGGTTGTTTTGCCTGTTTTTTCTTGTTGGTTGACGCTTCTAAATCTGCTCCCAGGTATCTTGCACACCCTTACCTACCACCGATATCGCGAGGAGGCGATCTAGCTCCCCAGAGGCCAGTATTCAGTTAAAAGCCCTAATGTTGACCTTGTTCCATGATATCTTGTTACCCCCCTTTGCCCCCCAGCATTCATCTCAAGTTCGAAAGGATAACATCCCTAGTTCTGCTTCAACAAGGGCACGGACCATTCAATACTCAAAGGGTAATTGTCACTCACCGTGGATCCCACCATTGTTAGCGATTTAAACTCAAGGTAGATGTCTTCCGAGAAATAGACGTAATCTAGTGTGTTACTTTGCAAGCCTCTCTGCCAAGTTTCGTGAGGTGTTTCATCGCCTTTTATGTACCCATTTAGGATGGTTACTCCCCATTCCTCCATAAGAATTCCCCAGGCCCTGCCCCTACCCCTACTTAGCTTATCGGCTCTTGAGGTACTTTTGCCTTCTGGCAGGCAACACATCAGCAGTTTAGGTCCCCACATATTACGGAGCTCAACCCTGTGGCACTCCAACTAAAAGAGAATCTCCTCAACTGTTTCCAGCATATCTTGTTGGCCAATTTTTAAGTTGTTCAAATAGATGTTTATAAGCAGGGTGGCAGGTCTGTCCGGGAACAACTTATCTTATTCCAAGTAAGTTTAATTCCCTGGACAAAGGAATTAGAATTAGCCATGGTCTCAACCCCCTCCCATACTTTCTTGGATACACCTTCCATTGGGCGTACCCTTAACCCCTTAAGCGCTGGGGTCAAGACCGTAAGATTACCGTCAATCACTGGAGCCTCTTGCAACCAATATTCTTGTAAGGCAAACAAGTCGTAATTTAGCAGATCCAGGCTTTCAGGTTGGAACAGGTGAGCGAAACCTCTACAGTTCCAAGATGCTATCTTCAACTGTGCCCATCCCTAGTTTGCTCATTCCTATTGTAATGGCCCACTCGGCCTCGCATTTAAGGTGGCTGCCACCAAAGACCAATCTTCCTCCCTTACTGGGCCGCTCTGCCCCTCCATCCGTACTTCAAGTGTTCTCGCATTTAATCCCACCCCCGATATTTTTATAGTGAGATTCCCATATTCATTAAGGTATATTTTAGTTATTTGGTCAGTACTGCTCCTCCTAGTCACCAACGCAGGCCCCTCCTGCCATTAGGGGTAGTTTATGAAGGTTGTATCCCCGTGCTCTAATCGCATCTGCCTCAGACAATATCTGTTACATCACCCATTTCAAATAAACAAACAATGCTGGGGCCAGGATTGGAACAGAGGTCACACGGCTCTGAAGGACTACACCTAGTCGGAAGACCACACTAATCACTGGCCATTAGGCTGTGAAATGGTCTCATTGAAATTCTGCAATTCAGCACATTTTGTTACAAATTCTTGAACATAGAAGCAGTACAACTTTTAGACTTGTCCAGCAATGTTAAACACACATCTGCTAACTTGGCAAACACGTATTTCCTCTGGGCACTTTTAATTAGGTAATGGAAATTGAAGGAAATGCGTACAATCAACTTGTTTACCTCCTGTCACCTCCTGTCCCATTGCATAGGTCAGAGTCCCAACACTTCATTTTTATCTTTGGCTGAATAAACTGTAATGAATACATTGGAGTACATCTAGGGAGAAATGACATATGGGGACACACAGCTTGTAGGCGTTTTGTTATTTACCCAGCCATTAACTTTCCATGGCCATGCTTGCCCCCACGACCATTCCCACCCATTTCCTGTCGCTCCCGGCCCAAAACACACCCTCGTGGGAGCTCTCTGAACTAGATTTAGCCTCAAATCAAACTTTACACTCGATGCGATGCAGCAGTCTTCTGAAAGAGAATGGTTTAGTCGGTGCTAGAAACAAGCTACTGATGTAAGAACAATGTCTTAATTAGGTCTGCCTTCAGCCACTCGATTTATACGCAGTATTTGTGACCTTCACTGCAGTCCTGTTAAAAACCAGAATAGGCAACGTTTCGGCGGTATTAGACATTTGCTAGTCACTACTATAATATGCCCAGGTATGTGCACCATTTTCAAGTTGGTGCCATTACGGCAATGTCTGTCCAATACCTTTCTCATGTCTACACAAAAACCCAAACTCTTGGCATTGCTAATGCTTGTTTAGGCCTCGAGCCAAGGCATCACTGTTGAGAGTAGCTTCTTCTGGGGAAGTTAATACAGGGTAAAGGCGTGTTTAAAGCATTGCTTCCGATGTAAAACAAGCGGACTGCAATTTCGATAAACTGCAAAAAGATGACTAACAACAATAGCACGCTTCCAGCAGTGTTCCTACACAGTGCAGCTGGTGCTCGCGCTGCAGCAACATGTGTGCATTGCATGTGGGAGGGGCTCGTGCTAATGATTCATCTCTAGTCTTCAATGGTGCACTCAACAGGAGCATGCGATGCAGCAGCAGGGGACTGGTGTGAAATGCACGACTATCCTTTGCTGCTCTGAAGTCGCACCGCTTTCAAGTAAAGCCCGCCTCGACTGAGCGCCAGATGAACCATAGCCCCCCGCCGTCTGCAAAAGAAGCATGCGGGCTTCAACCTCTTCCGCTCGAAATGGAGCCCGTTTGCAGAGCCATTGAACCGCTCCAATGCATGGCCACGAGACGTGAAGCTTGACCTGCATATCAAGTGGAAACGGAGACGGGAACAATGCAAGAGAAAACGAGCGCCTTCATAAAAAGCAACACAAGAAAGTAACAAGGGAACATACGTTAAGACGTGAATTGTAATTCCCTTGTTATTTGCTTCATTATGGCGCCTAGAGAGTGCCATCATTATTCAGCTGTGCTGAGTGAACGGGTTTGCAGGAAACCGAGCAATGACCCGAATGGTAAATCGAACAGCAATAGATGAAGCCGTGCCCTCATGTTTACGATTGGGTCATGAGTGTTGCCATAGTTACAAGTACATACTAAAAACAGACTGACGGTCAACTTGGGGTTCCTGTGCCACGAATTTCGAGAAGACAAAAACAACCAGGGTAGCTGGCAAGCTAGCTCAGCAAGTTAACGGTTCTCGGGGGATAGCTCAGGGACGTTGTGTTGGTCTTGGAAGCAAGAGAATATGGAACACATGTTACGAATCCTGCGCTTAGAGGCTGGTCTCCGGTATTAAGCATATTATAAAAGATGAATTAATTCCTTCAGAGGTCCATGTGCAGCCCTCCCCTGAGGTAGATAAACTGAATGCTACCATTGAGTACACATGTCCTACAATAACGCAAAAGCACATTACAGAATTATAGAAAATAGGTAATCATCCAAAGATAGAACGAGAATGAACGATGAAATGGCGGGTGGGAGTAGGATACAGAAACGCACCTTCATAACAGTTCTGTTTCTATGTTATTAAGCTTTTATACAGCGCCAGTCACTACTATAGTGTTCCTACAAGACTGGCACCTTCAGGAAATTGGCGTATTGTGCCCTACGGTACATTTCCGGCACAAATATTAAAGAGGATAGAAAGCACAAAGTAAATTTATTAAAAAAAAACACAAATAAAAATAAAAAGGAGTAAAAACGAATCTTGCCTAGTGGTGCAAAATCTCTGGCTTCGCCCAGGCTTTTTACCGTAACCACATTTCAGGCTGGTGAAACACTATTAAACTTCTGTGAATTGCAAATGCCCTTGCACATCACTAAAGGGGTTTAGATGAGACAGAGCAGTAGTCCACAGCAAGTTCAAATTCCATCAAGAGTTCCTGCTTAAAAGGTTAACCTAACCAATCAGTTTTGTCTTGTGTATTGGTCTTCGCATCAAAAAATAAAACCTGAACATGGAACCCCACAGGAAAACAAAGACAATTATAAAAATGGCGAATAATGCAGGGAGTTAGGAGCTTATACTTCTTTGGGCATGAATACCACCACTACCACTGACAGAAAAGGACACATTCAAACTCGCCTTTCAATGCCTGTATTTGAGTAGTCATTGGAATAGTGAATCAGGGACTCCGTGTCATTGGGGCCTCACCTATCCAGTCGCAGCCTTTAATCTTTCTACAATTCATTGGTATTCAGGGTGATATTGTTATGATAAGTTATTTATAACGTACTTAATACCCAGATGTTTCTAAGCGCGGACCCGGGCATCGAACCTGTGTTGCTCGGCCTCGTCTTGCTTCCAAGGCAAGCGTGTGGCCCCCGAGCTATCCTCCCAAAACTTCAATTGAATGTTATCGTCTCAAAGTATTTGCTTATTAAGTGAAAGCCTAGGACTGAGAAAGGTGTTCCGGTCACCTCCTGTCACTTTCCACTCCGCAATTATGCCGGTCTCAGGAAATTGCCTCTTAAACCACTATTTATTAAGTCAAAAGATAAGCTAAACGGAAGCAGCCAAATCTTAATTATTGTTCGATAGTAGTACTAACAGAAATGTCCTCCGAAACACTGAGTGTTAAGCAAACGAAACATTCCCATTGCCTGGGACTCAACTAAATCTAACACACAAATGGCAAAATTGCTAGCTCAGTTAGGTTAGTACCCAAGCCGTAGGCCACATGCTGAAATCCCACCATGGCCGCTTCAGCCTGTCACAGTTCCCCAAGGTCACTCAATCAAGTCAAATAACGCACACACCCACCTCGCATTTACTCTGCTATGAAATTGCAACACTTTAGTTGCAAACGCTATAGAAAGCTGCCATTCATAGTAGTGTTTCATTCAAGCATACAAAAGCAAATTGAGCTAGCATGCCAATTAGGAATTAAGGGAATCATTGAAAAAAAAAAGTATTTTCGAGCAGAAATGACAATACCACATGCAATAGAGCAGAGGCGGTCCTATGGTAAGGTGTTCAGCCTTCATCACAAGCAGGAGCTAGGGCTCACATTGACTAAATGTGTATCGTCAAGCACCTTCGGGTGCTGCTTAAAGCTTTTACTATAGTATATTCACACTCGAGGCCCAAGTAGTGGTGGCGGCAACATTACGATTTGACATTTCCCACCAATCCTGCTATTACCTTACCATACAAGGGACATCTTCGATCCTAAGTGATGATCTGCTCAAAGTTGCAATTTCCAATGTACCCAAAAATCCAACAACTTTATGCCCACACTTCAATGGATACCGAATTGTGTGGGCAGATTATGGTGAACACTCAGCCAGCACCAAACTAACAAATGCTTAAAATAAAAAGGGAAGCATTACACTCTGTTCCTTTCCTGTTGTCCGCAAAGCTGCCCGAGGCATTGTATTAAAATGGCTTGAGGACTCGATCACAACCTATGCTATGGCAATGACCTCGGGGTGCTGCTCATTGCAAAGGAGCTGGTGGAAGAAGCTTCAACATGCAAGAAACAAGATTCTGCAACACTAAACCTGCAGTGATCTTGTTGCCAACTTCGGAACCCAGACCTCTCAATTCCACGCCAGACATTTGCACCTCACAGTCATTCTAGACAAATCACAGCATGTCCTTGTGTAAATGTGTAATAAAGCACATAGTGCCAATTACACGTTAACACCCACAGCAAACCTCTCCCATCTGAAGCCGTCCCCAACCATAGCCGCCCTGCCACACTGTTCCGTGTACAGCACCTCGTAATGATCCAGTTACAATAAATGTGCTCATTGAAGATTGCACGTTATGTCAATTATATAAATACAAAATAGAATCTGAAGAGCGACAAAAAAAATAAAAAGAGCAGAATCCACCCCTTAAGAGGCGATTTCCCTTTAGATTTTCTGTGGATCATTCAGCCACTTGATTAGAAGAACAATGTGTATGGTTAATCTGAAGGTATTTAGACTTTTAGGTTGGTCAACAGTTCCCACAGTGTTCAATTAACAAAATCAGAAGACTCGAACAAAGTGAAACAGAGGGAAATTAATTTCAAAGGCCTAAGGGGGGGCACAGTCATGTGCTTCTTTGACATAGTCACCATGTTAGTTTTGATGCCCTAAGTGGATCATTGCTAGGAAAAATGGGATTCTCAAGAAAAGGTTGACTCAACCGAGTATTTTAAGAGGCCACTGAGACATGTGCTCCATTTTATAGAATGTTTTCAACAACAGGGTCCCAATATTTTATGGTAGCACTTCAACCAGAAAGGCAAGCAACACAAAGAAAGTCAATTTTCTTGGGAATTCAGAAATAGTTAAAAAAAACACCTGAATTCAACAGAATGCTAAACTGTATAATCTGTAGTATTTATTGGGGCAGTCAATTTCATTGCATAAAACTGAAATCCAAATGTAGCCTCAGTGCAATTAACGAGCCACCACCCACAGACTGTCACCCCCCACCACAGTTAACAAATATACACTTGCTAAAGACAAAGGACACCGGCACAATTTGTGTGGACCCCAGAAGTCAACATGTTTTGCCAATCATCATATGCAAATTTCCACCACATTTTTCACAGCAAGGCATGCTCTGAGCATTGACAACGTACAAAGGACAAAAAGTCAAGTTGCAAGTTAATAGCCAGTCCTAGAAAAAGTCACTCGTCACCTCAAGTATATACATACACACAGTACAACATTACTTACTTGCCAAGGGTTGAATATCACTAGCCAATGGCGGGTACACATTTTGTACCCCCGAGAACACATACGCAACATCTTGGTACATTATTATTTTAAAGCCATGTAAAACAGAAGAATATTTACACAAACAAAAAAAAAAAAAAGAAGAATCCCTGCCAAGGAAGAATGCTGGCAATTATAATACAAAGAACTAGCAGATGCAGCCAGCCAAAATAACGAGAGTGGCAAATTTCACATAGATCACGATAAAGTGAAGCCTAGATAACCCAACTACACCCTGGCCTAAACTTTGGGTTCAAAACTCTGATGGAGCGCATGCAACTTAGAAACTCGCCACCCAACAGCCAAACGCTGCTACAGTTTGGCGATTAGCAGATATGGTGGCAGTTCTTACAAAATAAAAAAAATCTAACCTAACCCTTTAAGATCAGTAAATGCTCCGAGAACAGATTCCAGTCCTCCAAACCTTAAATTCCATAAAATAAATTGGTGGAATCCATTACTGGAAGTGGTTTTCATTGGGTTCCTACTTAATGGGAGATTATGCTACTTCTGGAAAAGAGATGATCACAGTCCCAATCAACAGAGCATCTCCTTCTCCAAACTACATTTCTTTAAACAAATCCAGTACGCAGACTGAGCAGGCACGGTTTCTGCAAAATAACTCATTTAACAGTCAATAGCAACAAAACAGTTTAAGAAAGGAAAAAAAAGGAGGATCCACCAACCCCAAACATGCAGCATCAATCAAGGCTGCATAACAGCACTACAGAAAATAAACAATGCCAAGCTCAGGCTAGGGCAACTCCAGGAATGCAGTTTAATACCCATATGAAGAAGGAGGTGAAGAAACAATGCAAACAAATACCTACCAACTTGCATCTCTTTTCCCTAGAGATAGCTGGGTACAGAGGTCACACTCCTCCCCAGCCAATGATTCTGTCACATGGGCAGAACCGAGGGTCTACAATGCCAACTAGGTTCCAGAACTACATTTTTCAATGAAAATCCAGATTTGAAATGAATTCCAACAGAGTCCTTTGGGCCAAGGTACCAGAATATCAAATAGTAACTTTCCCCTCACTACGACCCTACCAAGAATAATCAGCCAACATGCATCAAAGCTGACAACTACAGGGCCAAAGATTTCAACAAAGTCCTTTAAACAATGGGATGTTAATGCTCGAGAACCTTGCGGGGCACAGGAATTGCCGTCTGACAGACTGTATCTTGAACATGACAAATAAAAAGTGACGTTAGAGCATAACAGCTCATAGGGCATGAAAACCTGTGAATAATGAACTATGCGCTCTATGGATTGAAAGATTAAGAAAAATGTTGATGCCCTGGCTATCGAGCAGGATAAAGTTACCTTTGACCAAAGATTGAAGCAACGACTAGGTGTGGCGTTAAGGTGATTTACCAGTATGAACAAATAAAGAAGTTGACTGTAGTAACCTAATCATAAAAGATGCTTACAGAAAGGATGTGTGTATGAATCCAGAGTGTGAGGAAGATGACAAAGTCTTAGATTTTTTTAAAGGGAAAAAAATACCCTTTTGATCATATTGTGTGCTTACATGTGGTTGGAAAGGATTTCTGATGAAGGTTCTGCAACAAAGGGTTATGAACTTTAACACGTTGAGTGCTTTGAATAATGATATGCATCAACATATCTTGAAAATGGAAACACTGACCGTACACAGGTTTTCCCCGTTTAAAATTGCGACACGCAGTCGTTGATAGAAATGCATTGCTTTAAATATAAATGCTAGGGATGTGTTGTTGATGTAGTACTGTAATCCACAGAGGAGTTACACAATGAGTTTGTGTAGGGAGAAAATGTGTCGTTTTTTCTAGATTCTTTTATGAAGCGAATGAAATGAACGTGTTTTGTAAAATTAGTATATATATATATTTTATGTATAAATGAACAGACTGTTTTGATAAATAAGTAGTTTGAATGCATATGAGAAATAGAAACCTGCGGTGATATATCTATGGTAGGATATAGAAGTCTTCTAGGATTCTCAAAAGGAATTCAAAGCAGACAATTAACATTCAGGCTTGTGACGAATAAACCTCCAGTGGTCCAGGGATGAATATCTGTTTCTAAATAATCAATCAGCCCCACACCTATGGTACACCAGATGGGATCATAATTATTCACATTTATATAGTGCTACAAGCACATCAGAGCGCTGATTACGATTACCCAGAGTGTGTGGTGCTCATTTATCGACCTCGGAAGGATGCAAGGCTGCAGAGTTTGGCCCTGCCGGGATTCGAATCTGTTCGGCAGGCTTTGCACAGATGTCAAATCGAGCACTCTCCTTGCGGTGCTATCTGACCGGCTATATAACTAACAGATTGAAAACACAAGTACATTATAAACCTTCTGCCGTCCACATTACCAAAATTGGATGGCAGGCTTATCTCTGCAAGGTCGTGGACCGTTGGTGGTTAGTTGCAACACAGCAAAAATACTATTATTACCCAATGATAAAAAGGGAAAACAAAAATCTACTTTATTATTACAACAGACAGTTCTTGCAAAATACAGCCCACCCTGTAAAGGAACACAGAGGACAGACCGCTTCACGAAGGAAAGGGATGCACTCTGGATACTGGCAGGAGGGTAGTCGGTAAAGCAATCAGTCTCAACTAGTCAAGGTTATTTGGTTTCAGCACCAAGGGAGCAATGGGTCGTAAATGTCACTCTGGCCTTTGGGGGAAGGACCAGAGTGACAGAACCACAATGTACCTTGGGCGCGATATGATTTTGATGCTCAACAACATTGAGTCAGTTCCAGGACGCTTTGCAGTTTCTGCGACAAGAGTTCAAGAAGGGCGACATCTGCGTGTATGAGGTGGCAAGCGAGGTTGGACGGACGGCTGCAAGCTGGCCTACATGGCATCTCGAGATCAAGAATTGTTGTCTCTGTGGTGGTTGGCGGATCTGGAACACTGGTCGAGGCGTCTCGGACGGCTTTAGTGACTGCAGCGTGACCACAGTCAGTGGTGCAGCTAGTCGCGGTTCGAGGTCTCTACTGCCTCGAAAAGATCCTTTAAAGATGGACACTGGTTGATGCTTGTTGTGGCACTCCTAGCTTCTATGCAGGGTTCATGTCGTCCTTTAAGGCGGACAGCCCAAAGCAGAGGAGAGTGTTTGCAGGCAACAGCCTTGTCCTTTGTGGAAGCTTGCTAGCAGAACCTAGCAGGGCACGCTGTGTGCTGGCTGGATACCGGCTCTGGAGCTGCTGAACGGGGCCTCTGAGGTTGGTATCTCCCTCATTTCCCTGGGAGATGTTTAGGGGAGGGATCTTGCTTCCCTCTTGGAAATCCTGGCTTTCCTTCACCGGCAGAAGCTGTAATGCAGACTGTACCTTCAGCCAGGGTCCAAATGAGTCGTCCTTCAAAGTCGTCGGATGATCTGCCAAAAGAGGGGCTCAACCCTCTTTTAAAGCCAAATCGGCCCCAGTGATTGGTGCAGGCTAAGCCTACCTTAATGAACCAATCCTGGGACCCCACCAACAAACTTCTGTTATGCGCAAGGTAATAACCAGAGTGCTTTGCAACAGGAAGTAAGGGGTGACAACATGTACCATCTTCCAATCTGTTGTGGATCAAAAGTCTCTTTGGTTAATTGAGCTCTCCGACTCCTGATCAAAGTGCAGGTCTCCCTAGAAGTTTGTGGCGAGAACACGACTGTCCATCAAATCACATACGTCTTCCCTCTGAAAGAGGGTTCCATGCACGGGTTGTATACTTACTGTTACAGTTGTCCCAGACATGGCATTCACTGTCCTTCATACAGAGGAGTGGGAGCTAGCTTCAAGTTGACACATTGCATATCAAAGAGGTGTTAGTTTCCTGTACCTTGTGTTAGTTCTGTGACCAAGCCTTTTTGAAGACCTTTAATTTAAAACTCATCAGCATGCACTTCCACCATACAGAACTCAGACAATAGAACAGAGCGGCTCCATGGAGCCTTTGCTATGTAATTAAGCTGAGCATGGCAGTGGGAAGGTGTGGCCTTCCCCATTCCCCGAGATGCTATGATGTACCCGTGGCTGTTGCATTCCAGCTAAATGTAACCAGGAGGACTGCACCTGTAGGCTGTGTCCGCCAGGAGTAAACTGGACTATGTGTTGGGCAGTGAGCATAGGAAAATGGGTGCGGATTAGCCCCACAAACTCTGAGGTTGATCTCCCATCATTCCCTTTCTTACAAAACTTCAAAAAAGCCCAGGTGAGTGCCCACTCCCCATGCCGATGGTCAAATTCCTCACAAAGCTCCCCTCAGAAATGTTTCAAGTAAGCCTTTACCCGAGTAATAGCACCATAGGATAGAGGAGGGCTGGTAAGAGCGTGCCTGTTAAAAAGCCTTGAAATACAAAATATAGTATAATCAATGGTCTCTTTTCGCTATTCCATAACTTTGCATTCCATTTCTACAGTAGCTTCACATATTGGTCAGTACTAGACCTGGCATGCAGCAGACAGGATGGCAACTAGGGCTACAGCAACATTTCCTTTCCAACAAGATGGCTACAGTCCTCCCCATTTTGAGAAAAAAATCAGCTGACCACAGGCAACCTAGCTAACTCTCAACCCATGTCCCTTCCGTCACACTACTACAAACATCTTGAGCAGGAATCAGCCACTTCATTACAGATTAGGTGGAAGCCAAAGGACTATGCGACCGCATTCCATCTGGGTTGTGTAGCAGTCGGTACAAGTAAACACTCACGCAAATCTTCAACCTTTTCACTACTTTTCATCGTTACAAAGCCTCTTCCATCATTCCCCTGGACCTCTTGGCAGTCGGACAGTGGATTATGCCTCCCTTTCCCTTGCTCTAAAATGGGCTTCCAGCCCACAGCACTGTCCTGAATCGTTACCCAACTTTCATTGCTTCAGCTCAATCTCTTGGAACATTGGGGATTCCTCTTCCACTCCCTCCCAGTTGGGGTTCCACAAGTCTGTCCTTGGGCTCCTCATCTACACCCACTAAACATCCAATCCCGCTGCTCTTACAACCTATTCATGGAGGATACTCAAATCAATGTCCCGTCTCCCCAATCAACCCTCCAGTACCTCCAACATCACTGAATGGCACTTTGCTGCCTTATGCCAAAGTCTTGTGAAACCAAATCATCTACAACCTGGATGTTAATACTTCCCACTTCCCCTTCCCCATCCCATAGTCTTCACCTCGCCCTCCCAAACACTAAAGGCTTACACAACCTTGGGGTTCTCAGACAGTGAACTAAACTCACATGTACAGCTCGTCGCCCTCCTGTGTTCTGTTAATTTTCATTTACTTTAGTTTTATGTCTTTGGTTTTTGATATTGGAGGTTGACTCGACGCCTTTTTTCCTGACTATTTTATTTGAATGTTTTAATTATTTATTTTAAATTAATGTGTATTTATTGTAAGCCGCATTACTGGCTTAAGTGCCTGGCCTCAGACAGTGCTCTAGGGTTTCGTGCCCGCCCAGTGCTCAAGGTTTTCATTTCTTACTTGCATGCACTCACTGCGGCAGTCTGTTTTCACTGCTTATTAAGAAGACTTGCACGCTTGGCTCCGGTGATCCCATGTGCCTACATAATGACATGGCAACAAGGAAGCCCAACTCCCGCACCATAGTCGCGCCCAAGTTAAGCCCATCAGTGCTCGACCATGGACGAGGCCAAATCTTTCCCTTAGCCCACCTGGTCCCTTAATGCCGTTGCGTGACCACTTATTGCACTTGGCGCCTCCGGATGCAGTGCTGACCTCTGCTTTTACATTCAGTCCTGTGGTAAGCCCTACCATATATTTGCATGTGGAAGATTCTTACAAATGTCTTCTTGTTAATGTGCTTTCTTTGGTCGCACATTCTGCATTTGGTTAGGACACGATTTCTGAGCTCTATTGATGTTCTTTGTATGACTGAAACCTGGCTCAGGGACTCCTCTAGTGCAGCGATTGTCCAGGCTGTTCCAGCCTATTATGATTGATGGCACCTTCGTCCATCCTGGAGGTGGGACCCCCTTTTCTGTAATCTGTTTTAGAAGTTACAGGGAACCTTCAAATAAAAATATTGAACCTGCTAATTCTCAGAGCTTTAGCCTTACAGTCAATTCCCCCATTCCTCTTTTTGCCACACTGTTCTTCGATGCCATGACCAATTTTAGGTCTTAAACAATATGTTGTGGAGCCCACTCACCCGTTGGGCAATACTCCGGACCTTATCTTCTCCCCTACTCCCTTTCAGGCTGTTTTTTCAACATTTTGAGTAATGTAGACTAACCATTTAGTTGTTCCATTCTTAATTTAGACCCAGGTCGTGTGATCAATACCTTCTACACAGGATGTCCTTAAACAGAACTAGCACACAGTGTTTCTTTCATCAAAGATAAATGTATTAATGTTCAGCCTGTTGACTTGTCTTTTTTAACTTGGCCATTTGTTAAGATGGATTTCTAAACTCTGACCTGGTGGACAGAAGCTTAGTAGCCACCCTAGTTTAGTAGAGTGATCGGAAGTCCACAATGAGCACACAGTAAAGCTCCACTGATTACCCTTAGATAGATGTGTATCAAAAATACATTGTAGGCCTTTATAACAAAAACAATTAAAATACAGTTATCAAGAAAACAATTACCACACACGCTTATTCACTATGAAACATATATACAATAATGCGATTAGCCTAAGGCTGATGGGGGAAGAAAATAACCACAACCTGTAACAGAAAGGGGTTAAATCAACACACATCATTTTAGGCAGTCCATCAACAATCCCTAACCTATGTAGTGCAGCCCTACGTGAGGAGCCTAGTGCTCAAAGTACAGTTGTGCGTTAATAGAGCGTGGTCGTATGTAAACGAAAAAGCGGCTTCTCTTCAGGGGGCTGCCGCTGCTCAGGAAGGGGCTTGAGGCAATGAAGAATAAGTTTGCATTCCTAGAAGAGAGTCTACCCTTGCAGATAGAGCAACTTTCAAAGTTCGTTAATAGCTGGGGAGCGCAGGATATCCCAGCCAAGAGGAGTATCTTGAGGGATACTCGTGGGGTAAAAAAGGGATGGATGTGCCAGGGGCCACCGGTAAATTAGGAAAGTGCTCACTGACCCTCGACACAGTTTGGACCAAACTTTGGGAGTCTAGCTCACTTCGCTCAACAGGGTTAACCCTGCAGTTTCAGGACGCTCTGGCACTCGGCGGCTGCGGGATGGTCGTCCGTGGCGGGACAGTAGCCTTCACTCAGCTCTTAAAGGAAGGAGAAAGATAGTTCCGGTGAAGCACGTCTCAAAACACAGTAGGCAAGAACTGCAGGCACTTTCAGCCATGGTCACCACAGCGGGGCAACACGAGGACCGTGGCGTGGCACACTCTTGTAAATCGCGACCAAGAGGAGCTGACAACGTGTTTTGGTGGGAGAGGGCCCTACCACAAACTAGCGATTGTGTCTTGAGTCTCAACTCGGGCCGACAGCGTTCCTGTGAGATACCCTGGGTTCGAGCTGGTCGGTTCACTGGATGGCACAAACACTTCTAAAGAAGCTCTTTGCGAGGGTGAACAGGAGATGCATAGAGTAGTTGTTCCCACTACTCCAAAAGGGGTGAAGCGCCCTTGGAGGCCTTCTTGGTTTGATGAAGAAACAGGGGTCCGACGGGACATCTGCTACAGGTTCTGGAGATTGATGGATTTGAAGTCTGGATCTCTGGATGTGAAGTCGTCGGTCAGCATGCTCCGCAGCAAATGGAATTGAATGTCCCTACCTGTCCCAGCAGTCTCTTTTTATGTGTTTTAAAAAGTGGGTGGAGAGGCTAGCATCCCTAAGCCTGCCCCTCTCTTGATTTGATAGGTCAATAGATTCTTTGGTCCCTGATTTGGGAAGGGATAGTGTGTCAGAGTGATGTCATTTTTATGACCTGCAGAAATGACACTCCCCTGGTCAATGTGCACACAAACCTATTCCTGATCCAAATACTTATTTCCCAGGTACACAGTTGTTTGACATCACATACACACATCATATATTACTAAAGATAGTCCCTGTCCCGACTCTGGCGTTTCTAGGAGCTTGCATTCAAAAATGGCAACTTATTTTCGATTTTAGTGGGTTTTGCAACATTTGTTTTTCATCAAAAAATATACAAAGGTACATTTCCCTTCCACATATATCCCAGTAACTTTCCATGTCTCTAGCTTAAACACATTGTCTACAATAATCATAATTAGCGGGGTTTGGCCCCAGAACATGGTACAAATTGGAGTTTGGGCTCAAATCGTGAGGGCATTTTTCAAACTAAGACTCTCAAAGTTGTACATTCCTGTCATTTGGTTACAATAAATTACCACTGTTTCTATAAAATATATATTTGTTGCAATTAAAGTGTTTGGGTCCGCCTCCAGGAGTCTGGGTGGGTCAGTGATCACATGTCTCTTCTTGCTGGCAGGCTGTTGACAGGAAACACTCAAAATTAACATACCCCATTCAACAGAAAGAGCCTTTTGTGTGGGCTCCAGCAGGCTGCCTGGAAGTCTCTCCTCAATCAATCAACAGGGTCATGTGATATCCTGCCTTCTAGTGTGGGAATCTCTGAGGTGTTAAGGTTTCCCAGCCTCTTGGCCTCTGGGAACAGCAGGTGGCTAGATTTTCAATTAACCCACAAGCTTTGAAGTCCCTGCCCCTCTTGCAACTCCTAAATACAGTTTCCCTGTCAGAGTTTAGACCGCTAGCGCCACCTTGGGGAATCTGTCGGTACTGCATCCATTTTTGAGTTGTCTTGAATTACTGCATTTCAATAGAGTGGTCTTTTGCTTGATAGTATAGGACCTTTGCTTAACATTGTTTTGATGGCATCCTTACAGTAGAGTGGTGATGTGGAACCCCCCACAAGAAGGTTGTATCTTTGGAGTGGTCTCGTGCCAACTGCGCAGTTCTCCTATTCTGGCGTGAATGTGGGCGGCGATAGCTCATCCCCTCATCCACCCAGTCTATTGATTTATTTTGTTCTGTGATAGAATAATGGGCGGCGACAGCTCATCCCCACATCTACCCAGTCTATTTATTCAACATGGGTCAAAACCCTTGACATGACCATTTTACCACTTTTTAGGTTTTTTTAGGCCCTGTGGCTGCTATTCTGAACCATGGCTCAACTTAGAATTGAAATGTCTCAGTCTTAAACTGAGGCAAGTAGAGTGCAAGCCGTGCTCCACTTATTGTCTTGACAAGTTGATGCTACACCAAAATTACTAAGCAGTACCATCAAGCTATTCGTGTGGCCAAATGTGGCTTCTACTCCAAGGGTGAAAAGCACCCTAAATCAACCCAAGGAACAGTTTTTCCCTCGTACGGCCACTGTCCTCTAATGCTACCTCTATCGGAGGTGTGGTCCACGCTCAAATATTATGGTATTCTCTCTGAAACATTTTTATAAAAAAAGGATTGACGATCTCTGTGATAACATTTCATCCTTTGGCCTGAAAGGTCCTTACTAAGTGTGTTTTACCTATCCCGAGTTACAATTGTGTTGTGCTAGAATGGTATATTGTATTTAAAGGTGCAGTGGGTTGACGTATGCCTATGTTTGTATGCCGCCCCCCCTGGAAAAAATACATGTTTTTCTCCTGGGATGGGAACAGTGTGGCAGACAATTGTGGGATTTGAAACTTGCCTAAGTCCTGATGAAGGCCAATGGAACAACTATGGAGGGGCTCCCAACTGTAAGCACACCCCACTTAAGAAGGCTGAAACGTACCTGTGTGAGTGTTTTGTACTGCGCATGTGTAGTCTAAGGTAGGATTTACATTAGCGTACAACTAAAGCGCGCTACAGATGGCTACATCCTGCAGGCTACCCAACAACTAGCATGAAATAAAGGAGGGTGCTTTTGTCCTTTGGGAATAAATGATAGCGCCCATTTCTACTATTGCACTAGTCTAGATTAACTGTTTTAAATTGTATATTGAAATGTGTTGCATACCAACCCTAGCATTTTAATGAAATCAGCTTTTCTTTGTGGTTACAAAGTGAGTAAAATAGAATATCATGGTTACGTGATTTTTTAATATGACAAAAAAAGTGTGGTATGTATATTGTTTTGATATTTGAGAAATGTGTTGGTTAAAATAAACTATTTTTGATGATTTTTCTACATAAAAAAAGGTATAGTGAACAATCTGAATGTGTAGGTGGGAAAGTGGAGAAAATGAATTTTGTCAGGATAGGTAAAAGTAAATAACAGTACCTTCCAAAGGTGTTGTGTTCTTTGCTTCTTCTTAGGGCCATAGAGAACCACCTTCAGTTCAGGCGTTTTTTTAAAACTTGGTTTGCCTTCTGGTTGGGATCTGTTGCGTTATTAGCGCAAAGATACCCTTGGGTAGACGAGCGCTTTACAAATGTACATAATATGGCACATGTTCATCACTACCATGGACGCGACAGCCAGGATTATCCTCAAACAGTTACAAAATCCATCCCAATCATACCACTCCACTAACAGGGCAAATTCCATCCTTGCCCAAGGTTACACCATTGCACAGTCACCTGCATGGACTCTTCCCCTAATACTTTGCCACACTGAAAGTGCTCAACTGTTACCAACACTCTTTTCAACCTACTTAATCCTCCATCACCTCTGACCACTGACTATTCACAAGAGAACTATGCAGCACCAACCCCTCTTTGCCATGTGCATTCACAGGCTCTCCCCCTTCAGCAACCAAATCCAAGCAAGTTCTCCCTCACTTCTCCTGCCCACTAGGCTTTCAAACACTGCTCCACCTCAGATCCCTCCCCATCCTTCCTCCCGCTTTTAATGCTTACCAACCTTCATGCTCCCTGCACCAGAACTCCCTACCGCTGATTAAGAACGGTCCATGCATAAGCCACATCCTATTCCGGGAGGTGCCACTACTCTCCCAACATCTACACCCCAAATCCACAGCTTCATGGAAAATGGTAGCAAAAACGATGTCCAGCCGGATAAACAATCTAATCACGATAGACCTAAACCAACCATGGCCCACAGTCCATAGGCACTGGTTGTGATAAGTGGGTGAAATCCTGCTAATCCGTTCCACAGTATTTTCATGGAAATTGAGGCAAACTTTGCCCTGTCCACAATCACCATGCCAATAGCAAAAGCAAAACATCTGGTGAAATTTGCTAGTCTAAAAGTAAGGATGCAGGGTAGCAGAGAAGCTGGGGAGCAGGGAAAGGCGCATCAACACCAAAGGGCGAATGTTAGCATTGAGAGATCAGGACATATGCAAGAACAGATTAACAAACATTCAATAAAAAAAAAACTGTGAATTGGTCAGAACCTGAGCAGTTTCTCACTACACAAAATAGAATTAATAAACAAAAATAGACCTAGCTAACTTTCTCACAAGCTAGTTCACATTCACAACAGTCAACATGAAGGCCCCTGGTATGATAGAACCCAGCCTTAATAGCTGAAAAGGAAAACCTTACCCATGACTAGACCACCCTAAACTGCAACAAGACATTCAAGAACCTCAGCACATTGGCAGCTAAAGCCAGGGACTCCATGCCATCAAATGAAATTCAAGTAGACCAGGTGAAGACCAGACAGGGCCATGCAGTATTGGACCACCTAGCTCACCTTCAAGGCACAGGCTTCCCGGTGCCACTAAATTAAACTGCACCCTGAAAGACCAGTACAAAATTAAGTTTGCGGATATTCTAAATAAGACCTTCAGAGAAGACTGGAGTAGTGTCATGCCTATACAACTGTGCTAGTATTGCAGTAGTAAAAGCAGCTGTTGGCCACTTTGACCATTCTGCCCATGGTATCAAGTGCAGAGAGGCCAATGGCTGATGTTCAGATACCGTGATCGTTCAGTGAAGGATTCATTTTTTTTATTGATATGGATTATACAGCAATATCAACCTTTCAATAATAGACAATCAAATCAAAATAAAAGAAATTAAATATAAATAAATGTGAAACAAAATGATGCACAAATTCAAAAACATCAATCAATTCATCTTACAAAGCAAGGCCTAGCAAGCTAGAGGCTTATTGCACGAGAGTGAAGAGACTTTTCAAACATTTCATCAACTGCAGATAAAATGTCCAACTAGAATGTCAGCAATATAAAATTCATCAGTCGAATGTTTATGGCTATAAGAAAGTTAACATTTACAATTCTGATGGTAGCCCTTTTGGTAGAAAATAAGTTCTGCCAGAATACATCTGAAGTCATAATGGCGAAATCTTTAAAATGAGCTTTAAAGTAAATGATTCTTACAGAGAGTAGCTCGGGACAATCAATAATTAAGTGTCTTAAGGTTTCATATTCATGAAGGCAAAATATGCCATCCGAATTGGAATGAGGTGCCATTTTACCAGAATTTCCTTGGTATGCCACAAATTGAACCTAAAGCGCAAGAAGGCCTGTCTGCGAGTGGTACTGGAAGATTTAGCCAAATATGAAGCCAGAATACCACGCTTCTTGTGAGCAATAGGGGTGTCACGGTATTCGTTTTACGACGGTACGATAACCTTCTTGCCAAATGACAGTATATCATGGTTATCGCGGTATAGCAGGTGGAGTTAACTGATCTTAACAAATTTTTCTAAAAAGGTCATAAATTGACAGATGTATCATCACAAACAAAACCAGGCACCCAGGGCCAGAATTGGGCTTTTCAACATACTTTCCACTGAAACGCCTTGCTTCCACCAAACACAAACACACGTGTGGAGAGGAGGGGGTGGGGTGGAGGCCTGCTGCAACTGGCAAAGCAAACTGAATAGCTTTTCTTAAGTGGTCATTTAGGCTTTTTGCTTCCCCACTGGCTACTGGTGAAGATGAAAACAAACACACAACACACACACACATTACAGCCTTTAGTTTACTTGCGGGCCAAAAGGTGTTCAGTAATAACTGACATGTTACCCTTTGGTATGGCAGCAGGGAATACCCACAGAGATGAGTGAATTTTGCAGTGTGACTTATTATATGTAAATTCAATGATAGAACCAGGGAAATCCCCCATTGCCATATGTTTAGAGAACATTATCAATTATAAATATATAAACCCCAAAGCCGCCACCCCAAAGTAAACCCTTTTCCTTCTTGGCACTGTATCTATTCTTCCTATTGCTAACATATTGATTTTGTGTAAGGCACGTGTGGTTTATGGAAAGGCATTAAAAACTGCTCCAACAAACTACTTGGCAGACGGCACATCCAACAGTGCAAAACCAAGACTGCGCAGCAGCAATTGCTTACTGCAGCCTTTCCAAATCAGATTGAAAAGCACACTTAACGGTATGAACGGTATAAACAATGTGACGGTTATTATTGTTCAATTAAGTGGTTCACGGTATCTTTAACGGTATACCGTTATAACGTTACATCCCTAGTGAGCAAATGGATTAAGTTTGAAGTCTTTATACAGTAAACATGTCTAACTTATGTGGATCCAGTCTTGTCGCTATGATTTCTCTTTTGCACGTACTGGACTTGTCAGGAGGAGACTGGTCGAAATGGTAGCCACATTCAAAATATTTTCAGTTTGTCTTCCATAACTTAATGAAATGATGGTTTGAAAAATGCCCATAGGCAGATAGCATGGATAATAAGGATATAGTGCTTCATGGAAGAAAATATTTCCTATAAAATGAACAAAGTTTCCAAGTGTAGGTGCCATATAGTGAAATCAAACCCAATTCATACCTAAAGATAGACATTGACAGGCAACCGAGGAGCGTAAGGACACTCTTCCAAAATCTGCCTTCAAGTTTAAGCCAGAAAGACTCAGACTTCCAAGATTTCGTTTCTGCTCCATATAGTATGTAGGGAATTACTTTCCGATTATAAAATGTAACAGGAACGCACAAGAATTTGCCATATTTGGCATGAATTATCCTAGCTTGGGATATGGCTGTAGTCGTTTTGGAATTAAGTTCTTCAATATAAGGAAAATCAGACGGATGATCATTAATATTAAGGCTTAAATATCGGTATTCATGAACTATCGGAATTTCTGTTTTTTGTAGGAAAACATTTATATGGAACTTACCGCCTCTTTCCATATTCGATAATTTGTGTTTTAGCTAGATTAATGGCCAAGTGATTTTCAAGAGCATATTCATTCAAAGCTGTTAGCATAACTTGTAAGCCTTTAGGAGTCTTAGATAGCAAGACTATGTAGTCCGCATATAGGAGCCATTTAATGGTCTGTGCACCCAATTTTGGTGAGTCTGAAGTGAGTGCCAAAGGTTTTTTTATTTAAGTCTGAAACAAAGAAATTAAAGAGGGCGGAGCCAAGTATGCAACATTGCTTCAGCCCTCAAGATGTGGAAATTGAAGTTGAGAGCTTTCCATCCAAGGAGAGACTGATTGGAACTGAAGTATTAGTGTGAAATTGGTGAATTAAAGTAAAAATTGAAAGAGGGCAGTGATGATTCAACAATTTACGGAACAATAGCTCTCTGGGCACAGAGTCAAATGCCGTTATCTACGAACGCCATATACATTGGCTGTTTACATAGGAGTCTGTGTGCTTTATTGGCCTTGATGGTCAGTCAACGGGGATAAAGCCTGTTTTTTACCCACAGATTAAACTCTTAGAAGAATTCTGGCAAAAATGGCAGGGGTGTCGAGGAGAGAAATTGGTCTATAATTTGTTGGATTTTGTCTGTCTCCTTTTTTAAAAATAGGAATTATTGATTTTTGCCATGAGATTGGAATGGTCCTCCCGATTAGTAGCCGTTTATAGATCAATTCAAGATTTTTGTCCCATGCTTCAGGATGTTGTTTGAACAATACAATACAACATGCTGTTAGTAAGACCGCCAGGGCCTGCCGCTCTAGAAGATCTCAATTTCGAAATGAAAAATAGAACGTCATCCTTGTCTAATTTCAGTTTGATATTAGCTATAACCAGATTGGAGTGTGCTTGTGCATTCAGAAAAGGGGAGGCATATAGTGCTGTATAAGAGTTGTGCCACTGTTGCTCTGTAACCGCATTAATCTGAACTGAAAGCTGCGTTTTATGGAGTGCCTTATTTAGTAAGGACCAGCAGAAGTTTTGGTAGCTATGGCTTTAAGCATTGACTCTCCGGTCCTTCTGTTTTAACAGTGATTTCCTTGCTCATATCCAATTCTTATATTTTAAGTTAAGTTGTCTAATATGTCTGAACTTTAGGGAATCGTGTAACAGAGGTTCTTCTAATCGCTCGCCTGAGAGCAGTCGTCCTCTCTTATTTCATAATCAAATGTATGAGTATGTTTATGAACAACATGTGTAAAATTAGATTTCAATTGTGTGAACATTTGTAAGGCTGTGATGTAGCAGCCTTTAATCATTGATTTAGTTGGCAAACCATGTAAAATCAGAATTTTCTAGTTGTTTTAGAGAGTTATCTGCCCATTTAAAACGGTTCCTTCTGTTAGAAATAAGATGACCACGATGTTTAAAATGCCTAAATAAATGAATAAAAAAAGGTATTGTATTTGTGATCTCAGGGTTAGGACAGAGGAGGTCCAGAACAGCTTCTAGCTGTTGAAAGAAGATGTTGGTGTCCATGGCAGCTTGACTCAATACATGTTGATTAATTCAATAACGTGCATATTAATCTTGATCTTGACTAACTAAATATAAGCACTTACGGCCAACCAAGGTTCGAGTAGAACATTTCTTGAATTTTTCGTGGCAACTAAAAGACCTGCCATGGGACGACACCTAAGGAGAGTTTTGGATGGCACAATCACCAGGTCAAATCCATCCCATGTAGGAGGAGAAGTGACCCACGTTTCTTGGAGGGCTATAATATCGAATTCATTTAGATGGCTTTCAGATTAATTCATTAAATGCATAAATCCCCGAGTATTCCAACTCACCAGCTTGTATGGTTGGGCAATAACGGATTGTTATGCATGAGTTAATGCGCAACAATTAGAAGGATTCAAAATTGACCGAGAGGCCTGTGATTACAAACTTTTTTTTTACAAGAATCTTATGATGAACAAGTGATTTTTAAGTGGCAGAGCTGGACCTAATTGTTGGGAGAATTGGGCAAAAGAATCAGGAGCATTGGGATTCAAGGCTGAATGGTCTTGCAATAGTAGACAGCCCAACTCCTAGAGACAGGGTTTACCCATCCACAAGGTATTAAGCACAACGCCCGAACAAATCCATAGTCTAGCAACTGATAGATCAGAGTCTCAAACAATTCTACCCCATCTATATCTGATGAAGTTAAGTCTTCCAGAATATGAACATCCATAAATATATTAAGAATGCTAGACCTGTTAAGGTCCTAAGTTGGATATGGGCTACCCCCGACACTGAATAAGTAGATGATGAAAGTGTTCTTCATCTTGAGATGGACAAGGTGACTTTTATTGAGACTTGATTAAAGCGGGCAATTTTGGATTGTTATGCTGTGAGGCAGTGATGTTAGACCCACTCATCCGAGAAGTTGAGGTGGAAGCTGCCTGCTACACTGCAAAATGATCAGGACCATGTAAAAGCGGCACACAAGAGGCGTTAAAATTTTCATTCATGATTATTGGTAATTACGTTCTGTTTAGAAGTCATGTAAAGCAAAACTGATTTCGGTATTTCTTCCCGTCTCATCGAGTAAGGAATACAGGGTTTTCTCGTGATTCTAGAGCTGGAAAAACAGAATCCAAAACTCACACTTTAAAAAGGTGAGTGTGCAGTATAAGATGCAAATTAAATTAGTCTTTTTGGGATGAAATGGCTACCAGGTCGTGAAGCGGTTGTTATTGTAGCTTGAGTGCATTTAGTAGCAAGCTATTAAGTTTATTTGCAGCTAAAGCTACGTATTTCTTGACGATCGCTGTCTTGGCTAGCTTAGTTTGTCTATTAGGAATGGATAACGAGCGAGCTAGAACATGACTGTACAGTAGATCCTGGTATGTTTTTGGTCTATTTAGAAAAGGGGGATGATTTTGTTGGCTTTTTTTTGTCGCTTGAAAATATGTTAAGTCAGCTTGGTCAAAATGTCATCAGAAGAAACCACTTGATTTGCCGAAGTAGTCAATTCTTGTGTGGATTGCAATATGTTAGGTCGAGGTTCGACAGCAGCAGACTCATGCGCAAATGGCTGATCAGCTCTAAAAGAAGTTTATATTGTCTGATTGTTTGTAACCCAAGCAATTGCTGCCAGATGGTGAACCAGTTCTACATCAAGAGGCACCATCGGAATATTGCCAACTGTCAGAAAAGGATCGACAGCAGGCAATACAGATGTTAACGGGGCTTGAGAGTTGAGAGTTTGAAAAGCAATAGCATTATTCGTTATAAGCTGAGTAATAAGTGATGATTGATGATTTACTTTCTGATCAAAACTCTCAAATAGCTTTGTTAAGGATAATAAATCTGTATTCTTGGCAGTGAGACTGATGTCTACAAAAGAGGGGGTTGTCAAAATGGATAGGTTTGTTGGTTGAGTAGAAGAGGGAATAACTGGTCTTCTTGGAGTTGGATGATTGAAAGATCAGGATAGAGCTGATGAGTGATGGGTTGAGTGCGCAAACATGATGGGTGACTGAGATAAATTGGAGGGACACGGTAGGGGGGAGAGGGGGAGAGCCTGGGCTTTGATGTACATTTTGGTCACCTTGAGGAAGCATAGAAAGCAAAGTATCACAAATTGGCTATGTGAGGGCTGAAGCAGCCTGTGATCGAGAAAGTCCACTGAATTAGAATGTAAAACTACGACCTCTTCATGGTCGACAATAGCCCCCAATGACTGGCTCAGAGGTATACACACAAGGTTCTTTATGAACTGTTGCCGCTGTTCTAGTTGCTTCCTGACTAACAACGGCAGGTACGTCAGGCGCAGCATCAGCGGGAACGGACGAAAAACAGGTATCAAGACAATTGGAGGCGTTGTAATTTCAGGAGTCAATAGAAATCCAGCTGCTAATATGTTATGTTATAGCACTTGGCATTTATATAGTGCTCTATATATCGTGGTATGATCTGAAAGCACACTGGTAGATTGAACACACTCTGGGAACCGCAGTTCAGGTTAGTAGAGAGAGGTGGTGTCTTAGGGTGCACCAGATGTGTGCAGTTGATGTAGTAGCTGTATGGTAGCTGCATCCTAGCGTTAGGTGTGGTGTTGAAGATATTATTTGCAATGTGTGCAGTCTGGTGGGTAGACATCCAGACTGGGATAGGCTGCGTTAGGCCTAAAGGACGCTAATGTGAGCAACTAGGCCCGAAAGTCATCGGCTAGCTGCGTTTTATTAGGGTGTTGAGGTGTTCATGGGGTAGTGTTCGTATGTGAACAGCTAGGCCGAATTTGTCAGGGGTATAGCTGTATTCTAGTTGAGTGTATAGCAGAGAGTAGGCGTAATGATGTGATATGATGGTTCATCTTATTGACACACGGACATACAGTGACAGTGAGCTGAGCTTGTGGTGACATGAAGGGGCATACAGATATATAGATACAGCATGTGGATAAGAAAGCAGAGTGCATAGTGGTACACGGGCACGGTGGGGACACATGATGACGAGAGGGTTGGGTAATACATTGGGATACATAGCACCATTACGCGAACAGGAAGGGAGGGAGCTCAGCGAGGCATGGACACAGCTACAGGGTGCCGGCTAACAGCGATGGGGGAAAAAAAAAAAAAATCGGTAAATACGAGAACCACATGGGAAGCAATAAAGCGGGTACACAGAGACGCATGTACAAGGGCAGACACGGGTAATAGAGCATAGGGTAATTCCATGCAGTCTATTCAGTCGACCCATCTAATCAATGCCTCCATCCATTTCTTACATCTCTTCATCCGTTCATTCCGTCTATCCGTCTGTTCGATCGACGCATCAATCCATTTCTTCATCCATTCATTGCATCAATCCCTTCCATCCATTTCTTCAATTTCTTCGTCCATTCATTTGATTTATTAGTTCCGTCCATCCGATGCCATTCCATCTATCAATTCAATATAGATACTTCCGTCGATCACATCCATATACATACATTCTGTTCATTCCATGCCATCTGTTCCATCCATTCTTTACACGTGCATCCATGTCATCTATTCATCCTTATATTCCACATGCGTACATCCACTCCGAGCATGTTATCCATCCCGTCTTTCTATCTCATCGTATTATCCATTTAATCCATTGCGTCCGCTCCATCCATTGCGTCCGCTCCATCCATTCTGTCCATTCGGAATCGGGTGGAAGCTGAAAGAGTCTTGGACAGATAATTTATCAGGCAAGACTTTCTCCGATACATTAGGTGCAAGTGATTGCACGTGATCTTTGGCTGGGCACTTCAAAATGTTATTTAGTGGGGAGTCACTGGGAGAAAAAGGCACGAATGGCAGACATTGACAGCGCTCGGGGGCGGACACCAAAAATCGAGTTTTAGTGATTACTGGAGCCAATATATTTCTCAGGGGCATATGCTTGGGCAAGCGAGAAACGGGAATTAGTTCTTTGAGGTGGCATAGCCGATTTGAATGAATAAACGCCCAATAGGCGTGGGTACTGTTAAATGTGTAAATACTGTGATTGTCAAAAAGCGGCACTGAAAATCAAAAGTTTAGAAAAAAAATATATATTCTTTTTGTGTTCAGAAGGAATACAGCAGAGAAGTGGCTCGCAGCTCGCTGCACTGCCGCAAAGCAACTTTCCGAGCACTTCTAATGCGCGCGCGCATGCAAGCTCGGATTAAATAGGGCTGCTAGGTTTGGGCGTGGGGCTAAGGTGTTCATGGGCCAAAAAATAATCCAAAAGAGCAAATACAGGCTCACAAAGATTTTCAAGGTAAAGCAGAACTTGCAGCAAATGAGCACTTCTCGAAAGGATTCCTACTCAACAGCAAGATTCAAAAACAAAACAAAAAACGAACAACTTCACTGAACTAGCCAAATGACTGACAACAACCAAGGATACTTTCACAAAGAAGAGCAACAGCTGCAAAATTATGAGGGTGTTCACCAGACAGGTGGTTCAGAAGAGTTTCTGAAATAAATACAAAAAATAAAGAAAATACAAGTCTACCAGGGATGTTGGGTCGGTGCACTGCCCCTCGCGTCAAGTGCTCACAAACAGACCCACGACAAGTCGGGACAACTCGTTTAATTTGACTAGGGTCCATCCTGATAACCTCGAGTTGCGTGCGTGGACAACATCTATAAACGGGTTCAAAATGTGACAAAACGTTCACACCAAAACTGTTCGAAATACAAAACTATAACCGAACAACAAACAAAATACAAGTGCAAACATATGGTGAAACCACACATTAAAAGTTTCAAACTAAGCGAAACAGCCATCGAGAACATTCCAATTCAATTTTGTAAATCCACAGGCCAAAAACAAAAAAAAAGGCCAGAGTTCTAACATGCTGTGCCATTTGGCCTAATGCGAGACACACATACTGGCGGCAACACTAGTTTGGATAAGTCAAACCCACCCTTTCCAATTTAATTTGGTATGTTGATTTCACCAAGAAGCTCTCCCACGAAGTTACACAACGGACGTCGTGCAGCACAAACTGCCTTCTCATTGAAATTCGTGGTTGCGGTCTGTGCGTGTACAGAGCCACTCATAGCTCTGCGCATGTACAGACTAGGCACAGCATATCTGGACACCAACATTTGCGTACATCAATTGCAGGGTCTACTTTAGATGCGAGCACACCTCAGTCCCTCCCAAACGTATATATGTCGCTCATCATCCCAGGAGACATGCATGAGTAAGTGCTGCCCCACCACTGTTCGGGGTGTTGTGCCATACAATGTCTTCAACCAATTCTGGCCTGGAACTTCTATTTTCCATGTATACGTGTTTAAGCAACAGTCTAGCAACCCAAATAGCATTACCTAAAAGTTCAGCCCATACTAACGGAGGGTGCCATGACATGGGGGGGGGGTCACTTGGAAGCTAGTCTTACCAACAAAACTGTTGGTAATTGTGGCAAAAATAAACCTAAGATTTGTATTCATTTAAAAAACTGAAATTTCTCATCAGAATAGCTTTTTGGATGCTTTACAAAAGACTACTGTGAAAATGTAGCTTTTTGTGGTTCAGACGGAGGAGGTTTATTGTATTTACTGGTTCGGAGTAGTATTCGCGCTTTGATCAAGCCACTGCACAGGATAGCACAGAAAGCAGCACAATTCCCAACAAGGGTACTTTACCAGATGTAGTATAAAGGCAGAAGTCATCCAGGTAGTGAAAGGGACCGTAAATGACATTGAGGACATTTACTAAATGACGGAGTTCAGGAATTGGTCATGGTTGAAAAAAATGGTTTAGTCACAAAAGACCTCTCAACCCAGGAAGAGATGGCGTTGAAAGGGCAGAAATTAGAGCAATGATAGTGGTGATATTTTTGTCACCAGTGGGGTAGAAATCCAATGATGTGGTGAAAGTAGAAAACAGGGTTTGTAGTGAGGCAGCAGTAAAGTTTCACCAACTTTGCTCACCCTTTGCTTTACTCTTATCATATGAGCAATCAGTTCGAAATTTAGATTTGATGAGCAGGATTAAAACTAGCTCCTTTGTGTCTAGCATCACCCCATAGTCAGGAGCTACCCTGTATTAGATGTGTCCAATTCGTATTTATTAACAATTTTAAAGTTCATATCACATTTGCATGTTTGGAAGGCACCAGTTGGTCCTAGGAGCCAAAGTAGCTCCTGGTAGGTGTTGGTTTGATGCTAACCAGGCTCTACTCTGCTATAAGCAGGAGCCGAAATAGCTCCCACCTCCTCAATTTCGAACCCTGCCAAGATAATGTTAAGATGATCTAATGTATCTGAACAAAACTCTTGGAATTTAATGGGTATGGGAAGTGATGAGCATCTCAAATCGCTGTCCCTGTCTTACGACCAACAATGTTTTCTTTCCAAAATTGATTTTCCAGGCTAATATCAGCATATATAAATAACAATGATCAAGGCATCATGTCATTTACACTCCCCCTTAACCCATCAACTTTGTCATGGTGGATTTAGTCAAACAATGATTTATTCATGTGCCAAATAAAAACAACAATATTAATCTATACACATCAGAAATAACAAATATTCAACATACTTTCTGTGATGATTTCCTCATGAAATACAACTTTTTCTGACAAGAAAAGCAACATTAGTGGGCATTCTCAAACCTAACCAGGGTCAAACTTACATGTGTGAAATGTAATGAGAAACCCTGTTTTATTTCAGGGGTCAATCCAAAACGTATTAGTCTGTTTTTATTTGGGACCTGCCCTTTGTTTGCAGTGTCATTATTGGTTCGTGAAAAGAGTCAACACAGTGTGTTCAGCTGTCTCTGGAGTTTAAGTTCTCGCTCCTTTTAATTTGGGAGCTTCATCAGGACATGTCCGATTTACATACTCCAAATAAATGCATTTCTGTTTCAATCCGGTTGTATTCAGTGTCTAGAGCAGTTACTTCCAGAGCCCCTTTTTTGTATGCATGGTTTGGGATGCACTGATATTTGTAGATTACCGACTGGTTAGCTGGTTTGTAGCGACCTGCTTTTTACAAATATCCCACCCTTCCTTGTACGGTCCAAGTATACATCCATGAGTCGGACGCAATCCTCTTTTTTTTTAAAACATTTTTATTAAGAGAATAGGTCAGCAGCAAGACACAACAAACATATCCAAACATAGCTTCATTATCTTACAGCCTTCAAGTCAAGGGACGAGGGGAAGAGGAAGACATCACAGTTTTCGGACATGAGAGAAACCAGTACAAGAGTAGTAGACATTGCAAATCAAGGCGAGGACCCGGGTGTTGCATCAAGGTCTGAGTCCAGGTCGCACAGGTAAAAGCGTAACAATGACCAAATATCTTTGAGGCGACATGGTGACGGAACCGACAGTACAAATAGTTCCTCATCATCATTTATCATACAAAGGTCTCTTAAGAAAGTGGCCCTGGTTGGGGCGGTGGAGGACTTCCAACATTTTAGAATACAGCGTTTGGCAATAATGCAAGAGATGTTAAATAATCGCCTCTTGTTTTCCTTTACCTTGCCTATATCGCCCAACAAGTATTCCAGGGGGGAGAGAGTCGCCGGAATGGCCGTGATATCTTCAAGGAGCCTCGCGACTTCCTTCCAGAACTCCACAATTAGCGGACATGACCAGTACATATGATAAGGCCCCGCATTGGGGGCGTCACATTTGGGGCAGGAACCTGTGCAATTGTCCACAAATTTAGCTAATCTGGCAGGGGAATAGTGTAATTGGTTTAAAACTTTGAACTGAATCAACCGGAGCCCACCATTCATGGACACTGATCGAGTAAGTTGACAATACCGGGCACCAGCGGACCTCTTCTATCTGAGTGCCCACGTCTCGCTCCCAGACTTCCCTCATCGTGTTACGCGATGGGAAATGGGTCTGCACCAATGAATATAGCATAGCTACCCCCTTGCTGTGACCGTCCATAGACACTATTGACCTAATGCATGCATGGGACTGGGGTTCCTGCAGGAATGTCGGCCACTTCGCCGAGAAAGCAGCCCTCATCCTGTAGTATTGAAGGCGTTTAAGCTGGCCCCTCCCCACCGCTTCACTAAAGACCGTGAGGTCACAGAACTCACCATCCGGGAACATGTCGCGTAGCGTGAAAGGCTTGTTAGGGTCCCAGGATTGCTGGAGGGCTCGATCAAATGTGGGGGAAATGCTGGAGAAATCCCACAGGGGGACTTCCGGGTCGTAGGGGGATTCCAGTCCTAGCCTCTTGTAAATTCTGGCCCAAGCATGAGTGGTCGTGTATACCGGATAGAACGGGCATATGTCCTCATAGCATGGGTTAAGAAGGACTGAGCGTATGTTTGGGCGAACAGAGCGCTTTTCAATCAATAAGTGGGGGGCAGTGTCCTCTGGGTCGAACCAATGCTTTGCAAATTGAGCTTGCGCGCATAAATAATAAAGCTTGAAGTCTGGTGCCGCGATGCCTCCCTGCACGTAAGGCTCAACCATCTTATCCCAACCCATCGTGGCAGTCTTCCCATTCCAGATAAATCACTCGCCTCCTCGTTTAAGTTTCGAGAAGAAGGGTTTACTGGGCCAAAGTGGGATGTTATTGAAGTAATATAGGAGCTTGGGGAGGACCACCATTTTCAGTAGCGCAACTCTACCATACAGGGATAGTGGAAGGTTAGCCCACATCTGAAATGTGGCCGAAAGGGTTGACAGTAATTCCCCATGATTGTGCGTATATAGTAGGGTTTTATCTCTGGCGACCATTATCCCTAGGTAGTGTACCTTGGTGGGGGCAGGTCTAAATCCCTCTATTTCTGCTAGGTCTCCCGTGCCGTCAGTAAGGGGAAATATTTCTGACTTCGGTACATTAATTCTATATCCCGAGTATTCTGAGAATTCTGAGAATTCATGTATGTCCGACATGTGTTGCACATTTTCTTTGGGGTCACGGACATATAATAAAGTGTCGTCCGCGTAAAGTGATATTATCTGAGGTGGGCCGGTCATCCTAAGTCCTCTGTGAGTGATTCTGGCGTATGAATTCCACAATTGGTTCAATGGTCAGAGCGAAAAGACGCAATCCTCCTTGATTTAATCAATCGCAGCTCCCTCGAGGACTACCGTCTATCTGGGCCCCGAACGCGGAAAGATCTCATTATGACCAACAAGAACAAAAAGGTGTGTACCTATTGTTGATGAAATCACATAGAACAGAGGAAGCACGGGCAGGTGGCAGCAACATTGAGTAGGGTATGAGGGTGGGAGTTACAGGAGATTAAACTGGCCAGATGCATGGGGCAATGCCATGAAAAATCTTAAAAGCTGGTAAGAGGAACTTTGGGTGATCTGCATACATGGTAGGCCAGCCAGTAGGAGAACATACTTAGACGAGACGTACAGTGTACAGATTTAAAAGTTGTGCATTTTGTTAAAAGGGGGCAATTAAATTGAGGCGGTCCATGGGAAAGTCAACTGACTGCTAAGGTGGAACTCTGAGACTTGGTGGAATGGTAGGAGGGGAGGGGCAGATTTTTTCAGGCGAAGTAGGTTTAACCTAGCTGCAGTTACAATGGACGCTGTGAATTGGTGGAGTATTAGGTCACTGTTAAAGAGTCCTGAGACTGCTCGTAGGAATATTAGGGTTAAATGAGTCTGGAAACAAGGGTATGTAGATGACATTGGTCTTGGGGTAGAGCATAAACTGACGAAGAACCGCCATCGATTGACAAGCAGGTAGGGAGGACTGTTGTCACGAACTGGGAACAGCAGACTGGAACACAATGTGCTGCAATTCAGACCGCAGTAATTATTTTAAAAAATGAATCCAGTTGTTTGCATTTGGAAATGGGAATTCGCGGGGAGAGAACACTCCCCGAAGGTCTCTAGTACCTTTTTGTGCAGAAATAACGTTTTGAGAGCAGTCTTCAAAGGAGGCTGTGTTCTTGATTTCCGTGGGTAGAGAGTTAAAGTAGTGGGCCTCAAACAGAGTGGGGCGGGGCATGCCGGGGGGAAGGGTTGGACTGTCAGATTGGCCAGGGTTGAAAATTGCCGAGTGTAGGGCTGGGAGTAAAGGACAGATGAGGAAAAATAGCACTGTTAACGGATTTACATACACAGAAATGTTATGAGAAGCCAGGGTTGTAAACATCACAGAGGCTCATTCAGTCATAAATCGTATTTTCATCTTCATGTCAATTAAAAACACATGCTACATAGAATAAATAAGGTTTCTAGATTCCTATGAAAAGCTACACCATACATTAAGCCATGCCAGTTGCCAGCTTCCAATCTGCAAAGCTGCAATATCAGCATTCTAGGCTCTGAACCAGTTGGCTGGATACCAAAGCGTGACACCTTGAATTAGTCTGATTCACAGCCAACCACCCTTGTTTTATGGGGTTTGTAGTTTCGCCCACCACTTTATTACAAGCATTAACATATAATCCAGTGCACAGTGAGGACTACAACAGCCAGGAGGGCAAGGTGGGTGTGTCTCGTGATATGGGACCACCCAGCAGGAAAACTACTGGGTTCCTGCCACAGATCTTCACCTGTAATTATACACACGAGCGAGCTGTAGTAGCTGTAATGGACACTTTTGCAAGTTTACTTTCAAAATTATACAGTATTCGCCAACAAAAGACATTACGAGTGTATCAGAGTCAAAAGCTCTGGACTATAGTTCATAGATGAATGGGTGGCTCTGTAACCTGCAAGCTGGTGTCCTGCCTTATAGTAGGAGCCAGCTAAATCTCAAACGAGCTGCTAGCAAGTTGTCAGCTGTTTCGGCTAGTCAAACCCAGAAGGAAAACAAACAAGGCTAGCCTGTTGTCACCGGGTGGCATTCATTACAGAGAAAAGACATGAGAATTGTGCAGGCCTAGATAGGGTTAACCGCTGCAGGTAATGCACCTTTAGCTAAATCGTGCCGCTCTTTCCAGTCTGTAGGGCTTGAATGCCCTGTAAACGCCTTCTCACTGCACGCTCGCCCTCCATTCTGTGAACCTGTTCCTGCATGCAGTTAAGTAGCGGCGGCTGCTGCTCGCTCGACAGTGTGGCTGCATGGGGGCGGGGACGTGCACAATGGGTCCATGCACAAAAGACCGTCCTTTCAGACTCTCTGCTTAAACCTTTCCCCGCAGCTGAGGAATAGCTCTATTCAAAACAGACTCCAAAAGACAGACACACCAACAACCACCGGACAGCTTCGTCAATAAGCACGGGGAAAAGGCGCAGACAAAAGCAAATATTATATTCAAGGGTTAAATTAGAACTGCGGGCCACACAAACGAACAATACACATGCCACAGATGGCATGTCCTGTTCTGCCTTTCTGTGCAGGGCATGTACAGGAGCCGAGGCCCAGGCAGTGGCTGGAAGGACAAGGAACACAGCATCCCATTCCCGATCGCGGTGTGGATAATTCTATTAAAAAAACATGGCTGGCTGGTGCAGCGACAGATGCAAACGTGAAGTGCGGGGCCAAGCCACATTTACTGGAGACGGGGGGACATGCACACCACTCCCGCATCTCCGGTGTGCGTTTCCCGTCTGGCAAATTGTTTTGTTTAGCCAGGAGATTAAAAAAAAAAATCATAAACCCGAGCATTTTCATGACATGGCGAGGATTGAGCCGGCCTTTAAAGCCACCCACAGTTCCGTTAAGTCATTCATTCGTTACAATTCACACAGCAGTCCATCATCAGTGAGGGCTGGAAGACGGTACCTCATTGCGCGGGCATGGAGGACACACACGCTGCAGGGCGCAGGCTGCCCGGCTCCTCCACGGTGTCATGCGAGCCAGCTCCACACAGCAGCAGCTGCCTCCTTTATCCAGCCCACAGGCGCGGCGAATGAGTCCCCCTGCCCGGCAGCTAGACGGCTCAGTCAATGTGGCTATTCAGCCCGGAGAGGCAGTCGAGCCTCCTGTCCCTGTGTCCCCTGGCGAGCGAGGGAGCCAGCCAGCGAGCGCCCGCCCCCTCCTCCTCCACATGGTCTTCAAATAAACACGGCTTTCCCATCACCCGGCGCCGCGTCACATGATCCTCCCCCCTGCCATCACTCAAGGAAACCTGCGCGCCCGCCCGAGCCCCCGGGGCTTCACCTGAACTCTCCACCACCGTGCCGCATCACTGCAAAGTTACCCTCTCACAACTAGTGTTCATGTCTGAAAGGTAATGATGAATGGTCATGCCCGGGAATATGGCCCGTCGCTGCCTTTATACACACGCCTGCGTGTTCAGACATCTTGGGCTCCCCTTTCAAGAAGTTCTTGCGCGCATCCACCATGTGATGGGCTCTGGGCAGGTTCCAGTGGGCACGGACCAGCCCACACAGAACAGATGGACAGGTGCATTCGTATCAGGTAACACACAATCCTTTAGTTTTTTCTGTTTTTAGAGTGCTTTGCTTTCTCCCAAAATAAATGATACAAAAGATACTTTTCTTACACTTGGTTTGCTGCCTCACATCACTACAGTCAAGAAAAACAGGTTTGGACTTGCATAGATCAGCGCGAATAAAAAAAACAGTTTTTCGAACGTAAAATTGCATTCATCTCAACCGAATGTCGATAATGTAAGGCTACCTTATGAATCTATGTTTTATCGCCAACTGATTTTCAAATGGGCAAACTATAAAAACAATTCCGTTTTCAAAGTGACAGCTGGCAACTGAACTCATGCATTAGATAATATCATAGGAGGCCAGCATTTGAGAAGTACTGCCACCTTTTGTGAGCGTCCAGAGACGAGGGGGCTTTAGTTGGAGGGGGTGGGCAAAGATGGGTGGACAGAGAGGGTTAGGGAGGGAGTGGGATCCAAATTCCCATAGGAGGTCTAAGAGCCGGAAAGAGCTTGGTATGCCCAGAGTACAGTGATTATCCTTGTGGGAGGAGTGCGGGTTGTCCCGCAGATATGCCTGGGAATTAATATGCACGGAGTGTGGTACCGCAAGTCAGGGGAGTTGGGCTGTGTAGCGCTCATGCATACAAGCCACATGGCCTACATCGGCTCAAAATTCTTCACGTGGATGTGGCATTAGTGTGAGATTAGAAAAAAACGATGCTTGATTAAAAAAAAAAGTTATTAACTAATGTTATATTAAGAGATCATGAGCTTATTTTACAAATTGTATTATTTCATTTTGTATTCCAATCAAGATTTTTTAAATATATTTTTTATTTAACATTAAACTTTTTTTAATTCAACCCTTTTTTTTGGCACAGTGAGTTTTCCAATTCTTGAACACGCAATTCAGTTCACAAACTGAGCAATGGAGTTTTGGAAAAACACATGTGACGATATCTTTTATTCACTAAAGTGTAGTGCTTCCAGGACACAATACCCCTTCACCTAATGAACTTTATCAGTGTGAGATGCATTAACAAGGCCGACATCTTTCTGCAGCAGGTCAGTGGTCAATCTGCCAAGGAATCTTTGGCTTTCTTTCCATTGTTTTCGTGCAGAACCACTATTGTACTATTACTATTGTAATCCCCTCTATGTTGGGGCATCCAAATTGGACTACAGGCCAGAGTAGGAAAAGCCATGCGCTTTCTGGCCAGGTTCACTTCTTTGGGACATGAGGTCCCTAGCCTGGCAAGAACTGCAGAGAGGACGATATTAACTGTGCCCTAACCTATAGCTCCACTCTGCGCCCCACTGGACACCTTGGAAAGGGTTCCTGGTCAAACCCATTACAAGTGCTTTATAGATGGGGGGGTAGGCAATTCTGATGTAGATCTACCTCAATACAATCTCTTGTTTGATTTCTGCACCAGTGGGTGTGTTCCCACTACACTGCGCTTATGTGTTCCTAACCACAACAGCTAAGCATCTGTCCTGAAGGACTTTGTGGAAGGAAGATTTTCCTGGGGTTCGTATGGCTATCTAGATGTAGATTTTTGTATTGCCTTCCTTGTTTCCTGATAATACAGTTAGACTGTTTTGGCTATTTGCACATCTCTATCATAGATTGTAACCACACAGCATATTTTTGTGGAAACCCCGCACGTGTCAGTCCTTCAGCATTTTATAGGAGACTCTTGACAATATAATAAAGTGCTGCCTTGAAGTGGGGCCTGAAGATGTGTTCTTTACTTGGATGTGATGGCAGCCATTAAAGAATACAAAGGGTAGAATGGTTTTATACTGAAATATCATGTAAACAAATGTTGACCAAAAGCTAAAAAAATTAAATTAGCTAATACAAAGAAGCTGCTGTATTTATGCTGACCCGTGAAAAGGAAACATGCAAACTTGTATAACCTGTACTTTTGTACCTTGCAAGGAAACGAAACACCGAATGTTAACTGCAAATGACATGAGAGGTTTAGCATATTTATGAAAAGAACCATTTATTAAGTGTTCTGGTAAAGACAAGGAAAATAGACCATCTCGGTTACAATCAATAATCAAAAGCATACTTTTAAAAAGGCATTTTGTTCTTAACAGCAGATGTTTTGAGCTGATTACAAGACCCTAGCAACAATTAATTTAAGATGGATTGGTCAGTATGCTGCAGCACACAAAATGATGGGTTTTAAATTGACACATGGGAAATACATTATTGACTATTGTATTTGCACCCTTTATCCAATTTCAATATTGGAGATAGATCTGAATTTAGCGTTACAGGAAAAATCACATTCACAAAAAAAGGATAGATAAAAAATGTATTAATTATGCATACATTTGCATATTTTAATAATTGTGTTATGCATGTTATCAGAAATACACAAAGGCTGTCTCCAAACACAGAATATTCTTGTATAAATGATAGCTCAAAAGCTGTTGTCTGATTAGTTGGTGACGTCTTGAACCAATAAACACCAGATTCATACTGACAACCGAAACAGAAAGGAAAAGGGATGACTAAACTGGAGTGGAAACGGACAACTCCCAGAACCGACTGAGAACTCCCCACATCACCTGGACGGATGACGCTGGGTAGAGTGGAACACAAGCGACACCCATGGAGAGGGAGTCAACAACCCCACCCCAACCCCACCCAACACCCGCACTCGCCACTTAGTTACCACCTGGTACCACAGTGTTGTGGAATTTGTCGGGTTATTGGGAATCACCCCACTAGCTGAGTTGTGGACATTGCCAGGTGCACTGGCCATACGAGTGGGAAGGAAAGACAACTAGGGTGGCAAGGGAGACTAGGGGAGAAAGGGCCAGATGTGAAAGGGACCTTGAAGGCCAGACGGACCCAGATCAGGACCGAGGCGCAGGGATGCTCCCGAACCCCATCGGGGATATTACACAAGCCCAACTACTCAATTCAAGATGGAGATGCCAACTAACCAATCGCACTAACAATTTCCCCCCTCTGCATACACCTCTCAAACTCTAAACCAAACATCCACAAACCTACAGCACAACAAACCGCACAAACTTCACTACACTGCAACAACAAAACAAAAAACAAAAAAACACAGACTCGCACAGACAGTACACAACGACTACCAGCCGCAAACAACCCAGGCCCAGCCAACGGACCCACCGGGCTGAGGCCGCCAACAGTACATCACTGCTCTCTTGCACTCTTCCAGATTCCTCCCACTAACCCCCCTTCCCTTCCTCTTTCAAAGCCGCCAGAGCGCCAGGGGACCACTCCGGTGGTGATAGTGCGCGGTACAAATGTCCTTTAACATGAACATTAGTGTCAGAACAAAACCTTTATGTTAGAGAAAAGTCCATATTGTTGCAGTGTAGCATCAAGTGCTGTAAATGTCTCCCCTTCATGTTTTATCCTTTTGTCCATCTTACGGTTAAACAGGTAGACTTTGCTGGATTCTATCTTCTGACTAGCACAGCAGTTGGGTGCAAGAATCTTAAGGTAGACCACAACCCAGAAGTTGCAGTGCAGCATAGAGTGGGCCTTCAAGGTTGTTTGTTTGGGGTGGATTGTGGTGCAGGTCATGGGAAGCAGGGATGGTACATGAGTAGTAGCTGCAACTCGAGGAGAAATGCGAAAGCTTGAGTGGGATTTTGGGCAAGGTGGGATGTTAAGCTGGGCCCAAAGTGTAAGTACCTCCATGGTTTGGTGCCAAGCATGCAATGGTCTCACTCCACAAGACAAGCCGAATAGGATGCATCAAAATAAGATGTGTTGGAAACGTCATGTCAACTTAACTAGAACCATTGTTCAGAATGGTTAAGTAGACAACAGCAAGACACAAGAGTATTAATCTCTTATAGAATAAACCCTAAAGCACACCTTTTATAATCCTTCATGGCAATATGCCTTTTCAAAGTGCTGTTGGCGTAATAAACATTCAAACTTCAGTGTGGCCTCACTAATCTAGGTTTCGACACATAGTTTAGCAGGAGCTGGAGCAGCCGTAGCAATGCAGGCTCCTATTCCTCACAAAAAGAAAGGCAACGTTTTTGCGCGGTCTCTGGCATAAGATGTGCAAATGATAACGTATACATGAAGTAGCTGTTTTAAAAACACTTGCCTTTCACAAAGAATAAAGTGCCTAGATGCCTGGCATAATTAAGAGGAAACTGAGTTGGCTCCTCCTCACACCCGGCTACTTAAAGTCTGGGGCGCGAGCATACCAGAAGTGCTGTGGCTGTGCTGTCCTGCTGGCAAGGAGTGCGTGTAACGTGTTGCTGTTCTTCATATTGACACTAAGACAAGACTACGGGACCAGGCACATCGGATAGAGTGTGTATTGTGGACATTTGGACTTTTATCTGGAGTCTTACTTTACCCTTATTTACTCTTTCTAGACGGATTTGGCTCCTCCTCAAACCTGTCTACCTAAAGTCTGTGCCGAGCGCATGCATACCGGAAGTGCTACAGAAGTGCTGTTGGCTGTTCGCTGGATCGGTGGGGAGTTGAGGGAGAGGAGGTACGAGCGTCAGTAGTGTGCCTATTTGTACACCATACAATACAGCAAAATAACATCTGATGATCATTGGATATCTAGCATCAGGCGCGCGCTATGGTTATACATGGTTTAATGTGAGCACAGGATTGAAATCACCTCTGTGGATCTGGGCCAATTCAAGTTATTAACATATTGTATTGTAGGGGGTTTCAACGCTTTCTCTTGTATTGCTCCCTCTTTTGTCTTCTCGTTCCTAGCTTTATTACGAATAACAGTATGAGGAACAAAAGAGAAAGGGAAATGATTACAATCTGTTAGGAGCACCTTTGGTATTTACCAGGAGGAGAGATAGCGTGTCCAGGGCCCTGGTGCTCCCTCCCCTCGTTCCCCATCTGTCTCGCCCAATGCCTTTAAAGGTGGGGGGCGACAGGGAGGAGGGAGGGAAGAGGGGCGGTTGCTATGGATAACGATAAAGTCCTGGACAAAGTAGATGATATGGCGAGGTCCCCATTACTATTGGACTCCGATGAATTCCTGCCCTGCCACAGGATCCGCACAGACAAATTATGGGAAGGGATTTGTTTGATAGAGTGTTGGCTTCTACTGCCTCAGCAAATCTTTCATTTTTGTACACTACTCCGATATTCGCCTCAGGGGCAATTACGCTTCTCGCCATGTTGGAGCACCCAAATCTCCTGGGAGAGGGGGTTGGACACTAGCCTCCCTTCTGCTCAGACTTCTCTGATTAACTTGGAGGAGGGAAATCCATCAGCTGCAAGTATGACGACTCAGGAACGAATCTGTGGGGAACTGAGGGAACACACCAAATGGCTACACTCCGTATTGACCCAACTAACAAGATTCAATGAGTGTTTGGATCCGCTTCAGACGATCATTGGGGGTTAAGGACAATGTGTAAAAATGCCCTCTGATTTAACCTTTAGTGCTCCTAACTTAATTTGCGAATGAGGAAATCACTGTAAAAACGCCCTTAGATTCACTACCACACGGCGTCGTGAGTGAGGCACCGGCCAGGCTAGAACCACAGTCTATGATCCAGCACCTAACGCTGGATGACTTAGAGCCTTTATGGGGCAAATTAGTGAACACTAAAAAGGGAAGAAACAAAAACAATCCTTAGAAAGCTGGAAGGCACCCAAGAAAAACTCACGTAACTCATGGAGAAACATGGTTAGAAATGAATTCGTTGATGAGAAGATATTGTATATTTGGACTGCTTCCTGTCCTGTGAGGAGGGCAAGGGAGGAGAGTCTGTTGGTGCAATGAATGTAATGCCATTGATTGAGAGGGTCATCAGTAATAGCTCAGAGAGGAGTGCGGTCCCTCATAAGCTCAAGAAAGTTTGTGACTTTGAGGCAGGGGACACTCTAATGCCATGAAATATAAGGGACTGCGACAGGATTTTAAGTTGGGGAGGAGTAACAATGGGAGAAAGGGGTCCGCAAGAAGGTCTACAATCTCGTTAATTAAAAATGGCATTACTGGTAGGGGATCAGGACCCTGAGGGGCTAGCTCCTGGAGCAAAGGACAAAGTTCTAGCATTCTTGAGATACGGGGCAAACGCGGCTAGGGTGGTGGAGCTGCTACAGCCGAATAAAAGAAAAAGGGCAGGGTGTTGAAGCAGGGGGGAGACTTCCAAGCTCTGCTTACTGAGAACTTTGTCAGTTCCACAGTGAAGAAGGTGATAGAACAGATGGCAATAACAGGCTCTCTCTTCGGGCGAACTGAAGGAGGGGTGGTTGGGCCAGCCCCCCAGAAATGGGAACGCGGGGTGTGGTACCAAGGCATTGACCCAGGGCTTAGAAGTAACTATCGCAGAGGGGCAAGGTGTTATGCAAAGTTTAAAGGCTGCCACTTCCGATAGACAGTCGCCCAATATGGAACCCCAACTGAATATGGGGCCCTCACCCTCTTCAGTTCCCGCAGTAATATTGGTACCACTGAGTGCCTCAACAAAAAGTACTGGGCTCATTATTGTATCCTAAGTAGTGTGCATTAGAGACAGCCATGTTTCCCAGATGAACCAGGCTTGTTACTTTATTACGTGTTTTGTTATGGTGGTCCAGACTGCTTAAACAGATAGAGATTGTTGGCCCTTCTGAATGAAATACCGACACAGACTTATTACGTCATCTGACATCAAATTGGTCGATTATGTCCACCCTGAGCGGTATAACTACGTCAGGTTGGTCTTCCCTTCTCAGGTGGTATATGAGGCATTGGTGGCAAAGTCAGTAATTTTCACAAGCTGGGTTATGATCTGCCATCCTTCTGTGAGGGCTCGGGTAACAATTTGTTTGTTTATTTATTCATTTCTAATGCGCTCCAGACCTGAAGGTATCAGGGCGCAGCAATTACAGGATTGGCACAGCTCAGTTACACAGTGAAATGATTACATGAAATGGACAAGTCAAATATATAGATAAATGCACAATGAAGTTATTACAATCAGAAAGAACAGAAATCTATACAATAGATGAAAGCAGCGTAGTCGGGCAGGGTGCTCGCATAGAAAAGGGCTAGTGATCAGAGGACTTGAGCCAATTTATGTAGTTGAGGCGGAAGTTTAGGTAGGGTTGATCTTCCCTGAGGGTGATCTCAGCAATCTCAGCAGATACCTAACCGGAATAATGCGGGCGGGGGGCACAATCCGAACCTGTCCCAGGAGGACGATAAAAACTGGAGATGGCTAGCACGGTCACTTAGAGAATCTCAGAGTTGAATGGACTAAAAAAACTACTTTTGCCTCCCCTCAGTCTTTTCCCTTATTTCCTGGAATTCTACAGGCTTTTCAAACTTGTGCTCCCGTTCTGATTTATGCAATCAGCTTGGCCAACTATCTTTTTACAAGAAACATGGCTAGTTGACCCCCCCCCCCCCCCAACCCTGGACGGGTATAATATACGAGTGGAGCTGGTAATTAAGGGCAGTAGAGGTCGTCCGGCTGGGGGCCTACTTGTAGCTCTTCGTTATAGGTGGAAACTTAGAGTGATTTACCACCTTACTGTAGCTAAAGGGGTGCTAGCAGTAGCAGTGAAGTGGGAATCCAAGCTTACGTGCCAGTATGTTTTGTTAATTAAAATATACTGGAACCCCCGCTCAAATCTAAGTTCAACAATTAAAGTGTTGAATACGTTGATTGAAAAATGGTTTGTTACAATGTTTGGTGGCCAGATTATAATTGCAGAAGACTTCAACGCTGACTGCTTGTCTCTAATGTCTATGGGTTACAAACACTTACAATTGGGCGTAGCTTCGGACATGGGAGTCCGACCACCTAAGGATTTAGAGCAATTTGGTGGGATTCCCAGGGGTAACAGAAAAAGGCTTCAAGGTCAAATTTGGTTATATACCTTGTTTGATTGGGGATTATATATGGTGAATGAACTGTGTAACCAGAACAATAAGTATGCTTCTATGTGGACCTGCGGAAAAATGAGTTCCACAATAGACCATATATTTATGACAAAGGGTCTTGTGGACCAGATTGGAGAGTTTGTGATGACACCAACGGGGTTCTGTGACCATGCGATGCTTCAGGAGGTCTTATGCACTGCTAATTGTGATAGGGACTCTAAATATTATATTAATCGATATAATGTGAATTTAAAAGGATCGCAAATTTGTTGGCATGAGGGTAATATTGGAAAACTAAATGCTGTTTTCTTGAATGAGTTTGAGAATACTACAATAGATTTTAAGACAAAAACATACACCCATAATATTTTTGGTACATACTTGCAGGATGTGATTGTTAAATTGGAGGGAAACGTTAAGAAAGTTTTCTCGATGAAATCTTGCACTCATAAGTTTGATGTCATGGTCCAGAATCACTAAAACATCTGTCGTAGGGATATCCGAGAGACTGTGAAAAATTCGGGGACTATGTCCCTAAAACATAAGGCAATACTAAAAGGTAAAATAAAAGTCCAACAAGCCTACATGTATCAGATTAATGGGGAAAATATGATGAATGCTTTAAAAGATGGCAGCTCCTTAATAAATGCCTTAGAGGTAAATCAAGCCGCCGTTCAAACTAATCCGATTTCTGAAGAGGTCTGGTATGGCCATTTTCTAGATCTGTATGGACATGAGGGTAAACAAGGGGGTTTTGAGTTGTCAATGGCTACTACTGGGATGGACCTAAAATTCACGTTCGAGGATATTGCAGTCGTGATTGGTAGGTCTAGTTCTTCTAGGGCCTGTGGCTGGAACCAACTTAAACAATCCAGATTTGTGGTAAAAAATCTTATATATTCTATTTAGGGATCTAGTGGAAACAATAACCTCCCCCAGTTCATGGAAGACCTCCTATGTTGTACCAATATATAAGAAGGGAGACAGCAATTCACCAATGAAATACCGCACTATAGCATTGCAAAAATCTTTGCATCACTGGTACTACAAGATATTTAAGAGTGGAGCACTAGAAATTATATATTTTCCCCTCAACAGATAGGTTTCAGGAAACACATGGGCACGGACTGTGGCAGACTCTTGTTGAGTGCTTTACAACAACAAGCTTGGAGGGACAATTCCTCGGCAATCTACGTGACCTCAATGGATTTATCACTTGCGTTTGACCTGGTAGACAGGAATATTCTATGGTCAAAATTACATAGGCTAGGACTACCAGGGGGTCTACTCTCAATCCTGATACATACGCATGAAGGCTCTAACGTACAGATACGATTGAAAAGGGAGGGGTTGTTATCAAAAGTAATCTTTACCTATAATGGGTTGCGGCAGGGCTGTATATTCGCTCCTGCATTGTTTAATCTATACGTGGCAGATGGGAGTATTGTGTTAGACGGTGCATCATTTGCACTGCTAGGGTTAAAGGTCTTAAAATTTGTTGGGCGGCATAGGCAGATTATTTTATTCTAATTGATGGTGCTCCAATCAGATTACAAAGACTTATGGTGGCATTCAATCAGTACGTTATTGATGATCACTTGAAAGGCAATCCGCAAAAGACTATGGTATTTAGATTAAGCAAGCACACCCAATCTAGTGGTTTTAAATGGTTTTTAAATAACACTAGGCTCTTGGTGAGGTCGAGTATCAATTATTTGGGGCTCCCTATTATTTCAGCCCCCACAAAGTATTTTCATAGAAACTATTTGAGAGATTAAGCCATCAGACAAGTTACTCAGATTTAAAAAGAAATGACGAGAAATATGGAAAATTCTCAATGATCCCAACAATAAGGTTTTGTCAAGCTAAGATTATCCCCCGTCTGTGTTATGGTCTGGAGTTTTTCCCTTTTCTGGATAGTGAAGCATATGAAGCTTTGATTTGGTGGTCTGTGTTGTATTGTTTGCCAAAATGTGTGCGTCAATATCGGTGATATGGTATGAATTAGGCCTTCAATCAATGCAAAGTTTGTTTGAATGGAAGAGATGGTCCTTATATTGAAAATTCGATCTATCACAAGAAATTTCTCTTCATGCACAGCTGATGAAAACTGTTAAGGTTAACTGTCAGGTGGGGCTGCCAAGGGAAGCCTATGCACATAAGTTGCATGAAGAATGCTTGCAATTACTGAAGAAGCTGGGGGTCGAATTGGAATCTCTTCTGTTAACTCCATTAAAAGTCAAAAGGCTGATACAAAATAATGATTGGGCTCTAACAAATGATGCAGTTATTGGTTTACAACTATATTCACAGATTGCTGCTTTTGAAAAATCTATGGGCTGTGCGGAGCAATACTTACAATTCTGACACATTTTCTTGTTAGGGAAATGTATGTGTTTCGGATGAATGTACTGCCAACGAGAGAGAGATCTGATCTATTAGGAGTCTGAGGGAGGATACAGTGGTGTGCCATTTCTGCAATATAGCAGACTCTAAGGAAACGCTACCACATTTGTTGATTGACTGTCAGGCCGTCAGACGGCAGCAAATCTCTCACTTTAAAAACTTTGTATTGAGTGCGGGGGGTGGAATAGTGCTGTTCTTCTGATTGGTCCAATGGGGGTTGGGGAGGTTTATGGGGGCTCAGAATGTTTGTGTTTTGTTGCTATTGGCTGCCCTGGTGGAGGCAGATGTTGGTGGCCTGGTTAGATGACATCTCGCATGTCGCAGGCTGTTCAGGCATTTAGTGGGAGACAGGGGGGTAAGTTGGGGAGTTGTTTGGTCTGGCAAGGTGGTTATTACTGTTTGAAAGAACCGGAACGGGTCCTGTATCCATTGAAGGTTGATCACTTCAGACATTTCTCAGACTTGCAGGCCCTGGGTGGGGCAGTTGCCGAATCCAGCTCCCTCGCAGCACCTTATACAGCCTTCTATCAAGCAGATGGCTGATGTTTCTCTTTCGCTGACATTGGGTTCGCTAAATGTTAGAGTTCTGAATTCTCAGAATAAAAGATTGTTAGTGACGAAGGAGTTCAACAGGCTGAAACTACATCTGTTTTTGCAGGAGACCCACTGGGCGAGGGGTAGGGAGATGGCACTTAGGTCCAGATCCATCCAGGAGGTTTTCCATGCCTCCGCCCAACCAAAAGGAGAGGGGTAGCAATTGTGGTGTCCCCCAAAGCTCATTTCACAGCAAAAGCTCAGCGTGCTGACCCCAATGGTCGGTTTGTAATGGTGAAAGGGGAGATTAAGGGAAAGAAAGTGACGCTGGTGTTGATCTATGCCCCTAACGAGGCCCAGGACCAGTTTTGGGAGGGGGTAAAAGCAAAGATCATGGGTTTTTCAGAGGGGCTTCTCTTGGTGGGGGGTGACTTTAACATGGTTCTCCACCCAGATAGAGACAGAAAGTCAGATCGCCCTCCCACAGACCTACAACACCAGATATGATGGCTGCAGTTTCCAGGCCACGAATGAGGTGCTTGGTCTTCTAGACTCCCACATGAAGTCCCAGGGGCGAAATCCGCTCTTTAAATTTTTCTCTTGTCCGCACTCGTCTTTCTCTAGGATCGATTATGTTTTGTTTGACCGAACTCTGTGGGAAAGTATTTCGGGGTGGAGTTGATCCTGTGGTATCAACCCAAACCCCCCCTATGTCCATGAGATGGACGTGTAACGATCTTCTCTTGAAGGATAAGTCTCTCCTCACGAATATAAAGGAATTCTTTGAGCGAAATGACAATGGCGAAGTGGGTGAGGCGGGTGTCTGGGAGGCCTTCATGGCGACAATCCGGGGGATCTTAATTGGCATGGGGGCAACAAGGAAGCGTGTCAGGGGTAGAGAGGAGGAGATTCTCAGGGACAAAATGAATGCGATTCAGCCGGGGCGTAATCTCTGTTCCCAAATGTTTCCAGGTAAATGGGCGGAACTTCAAGAACTTAAGGCGAAGCTGGCTACCCTTTTGGTTGGGCAAACCGAGAGAAGACTGTCCTTTCTTCAACAAAAGTATATGGCGAGGGGGGAGAAAGCAGATAAAATTCTAGCTTGGAAGCTACGTGAGCTTAGAAGCAGTAGAAGGGTAGATGCAGTGCGTCTCCCGGGGGGTGAAAAATGTCTTAGCGATCAGGGGATTGCAGATCAATTCCGAATTTTCTATGAGCACTTATACACATCAGAGTGCTTGGGAGACAAGCCGGAAGCTGATGCCTTCCTGGACTCTCTCCCGATCCCCCGTCTCCCCCTGGAGAAGGCAGACCCCCTAGAGAGGACCATCACGCCGCAAGAGGTAGTGGATACTATTGCCTCCATGAAGGGAGGTACCACTCCTGGCGAAGATGGCTTCACAGTCCTGTTTTATAAATCCTTTCGTTCGGCCCGGGTCCCATTCCTGGCTAAACTATTCAATTCAATGCAACCTTGAACTCTGGGACGCTTCCCCAGTCAATGTTATCGGCCCGCATTGTAGTTATCCTGAAAGAGGGGAAGGACCCGTTGAGCTGCCAATCCTACCGCCCTATTTCTTTGTTAAATATGGATGTGAAGGTCCTAGAAAAGCTGCTCGCAAATAGATTGGCCCAGCACCTCCCCTCTTTAGTCCATGGTGATCAGGCTGGGTTTATCCCCGGGAGGCAGGGGTCGTATAACATTAGGAAAACCCTAGATTTGATGCACAAGGCCGATAGTAACAACGTATAAGCCTACCTTTTATCATTAGACTCCGAATAGGCCTTCAACCAGGTGGAATGGTCTTATATGGGTAAAGTCCTCCTTAGGATGGGTTTAGGGGAGAGATTTTGGGGCTGGATAGCCACTCTATACAATGGCCCGTCTGCCAGGGTGTCGGTCAATGGGGTAGTTTCTGATCCGTTCTTCCTTTCCCGGGGTACTCGGCAGGGCGGCCCTATTTCTCCCCTTTTGTATGCCCTCACGATGGAACCGCTTGCTATAGCTATTAGACAGCACCTGGGGATTTCTGGAGTTAGATGTGGGTATTTGGATTTTAGGCCATCACTTTTTGCAGACGACATCCTGGTCTACATGACTAACCTGACGGACTCTCTCCCGAACCTCTTGAACCTGATCCGATCATTTGGGGCCTTTTCTGGTCTGAAAATCAATCCAGCGAAGTCAAGTCTCATGCCAATGGGGAGATTGGACAGGACCCTGGGAGGGAAAGACTCGGTTATGGGTATTCAAGTTGAGCGTACGTCCGTACCCTATCTGGGGGTCCCGAGGGATCTGGGTAATCTCTTTGAGCTCAACTTCCCCCCGCTCTCTCCAAGGTCTGTTTAGACCTCCAACGATGGGCCCCTCTGACTCTCTCTTGGTTTGGGCGCATGGTATCCCTAAAAATAAATGTCCTCCCTCGGCTCCTGTACCTCTTCCCTGCCCTTCCGAACTCTAGTTCCAGAGACCTTCTTTAAATCCCTATAGGCCATGGCCTTTGCGGTTCGTCTGGAATCGAAAGAGGCCGAGGGTCAAATTTGATACCCTGACTCCCCCGAAATCACATGGACGCTTTGGGCTACCAGACTTTCGCCAATACTATAAGGCGGCCCAGTTAAGGGTCATGTTAGAGCACATGTAAGACGAACTGCGAACCTACTGGACATATATATAGAAGACACCCACACACACCCCAAGAAAGTGAGAGATCTCTTTTGGGCCCCAACCAAGGATCTTCCTGATGAAATAAGGTATCACCCAACCTTGTCAGTTTTGTGGTCCCTATGGAAGCAAGATAAATCCAATGTCTTCCTTTCCTCCTGGCCCTCCCCCCTGTCCTCCTTATGGGGGGGGGCTCCCCTGGATCTGGGGATGAGGGGATTCAGGCATACCCAAATGTGGTCCGACATGGGATTGGAAAGAGCCGTCCACTTTTTTCATAATGGTGTTTTTATTGCATACAGCTCCATTGCGGAGGCCATGGGTGACCACCAATTGTCGATCTTTGATTACCTTAGGATAAAGTGACTCCTGACTAGCCCAAGATGGGGAATGTCACATTCCCGTTCCCTCAAACCCCTAGAAAGAATGAAAGTGGAGGCCCCAGCGAGAAAAGGTGCTCTCTCCAAAATATATAGAATCCTGATAACAGCCCAACTCAAGGGAAGGCAGGGGTTTAAGCAGTTCTGGGAGGAGAAATGGGGAGAGTCGTTGGATGAGAGGGCATGGTCCATACTCTTTGGGGTGCTCTTCTCGGGATCCCTTTACACGGCCGCTATGGAGCATAATTTTAAGATCTTACACACGTGGCATCTCCCGCCCGAGAGGGTGGCTAAAATGTTTCACAGCATCTCCCCCCTCTGTCCTAGGGGCTGTGGTCAGCGAGGGACCTGGTATCACTTGTGGTGGGCATGCCCTGCAGTCCAGATTTTTTAGTTGGAACTCCTGAGCTGGATTAAAGATATTGTGGGGCTCCAGCTTTCCCTAACCCCTATGGACTTCCTGCTTTGTTTCTCCTAGCCCGCCTCAGACTCAGACACCTTCCCTGGGGTAGTGCAGGCCATGTTGAGGGCAGGGAGGTTGGCTCTTGCTCAGAAGTGGAGAAGTAAATCAGTCCCCTCCGGAGTGGCTGGCAAAGCTTTGCGCCATCTTCACTTACAAGAAATTAACAGTTCTGGTTCACGATACGATGAGCGCCTTCTTTCTGGATTGGACGGTGGTGCTCTTGTATGAGGACTGTGGTTCAAGGAGACTGAGGCTCCTCACCCGATCCTGGCTCAATGGTCGGTCGCCTTGGGTATTGCCCTGTATTGCTAATGGGAGGTTGTCGTCAAAGAACCCAACTAGGCAGCCCGTTAATTCTGTAAGGCCCTGTGATGGACTTCTTTGGATCCTCTTTGACCCGATTGGGTCTGGTTAATTATGAGCGGGGGCAAGGTTTAAACGGGTGGGGGAAAGGGAGTGTTTTGCTATTATTTGTTAACTGTTCGTTATCTTGTTTCAGTAAAATGATCAATAAAAACCAGGTTGGAAAAAAAAATACTTTGTATTGAACCCCGAGCGTATCAATTTGGAACATTTGTGGTGGGTAATTCTACATAGTAAATCAGTGGCATTAGATCTGGCAGTAATAAGAATTTTATCTGTGGAATGACAACTATTTTAGAGGTTAAGTTCCAAGTCAAACAAGTCTGAAACACTTAGGAAAAGGTCAGACAAACCATCAATTTGTTAAAACAGGAGTGGAAAATCCTAAAACTGCAGGAGGGAGATAATGAGAACGTCAAAAAGATGCACAAGTCTAATAGTGAGTGATACTGGAGTGGTCGCCTACTATCTTCAAGACCCATTTCGCAGGTATTACCCGATGACCTCATTTTTTATGTTCTTGGAACAGAAGGGATTACACACAATTAACGTCTGAGGAAGTTCTATTAAGCCATATTTAATTATTCTGGATGGTTGCCCTGCAAGCAACATGGCTGCTGGAGCCAGTTGAATTAGATGGACGTAGTACCATTCACCAAATGGCTACTGAGGGCCCAATTGGAAGACCAAAGGGTGGTCTGTTATTATCTATGCACCTCCCTTGGGTCTTGGAAAACAATATCTGGTTCTTCGCCAATGGTGTTGGCAGCCATTGCCTCCTATCAGAGTAAAGCAATTCATATAAGAAACATATTTGATCCCCCTGGAGGGGTTGCAACAACTCAATGTGAATTCTGTAAAATAAAAGCTGCTACAGGTCCCCCCGCCCAAATGTTCCGTTGTTGATTATGGGTGACTTGAATGCATATACTGAAAACAATCAAATAGTACCTGAGGGACCTCCAGTGCCATATCCCATTAAGGCGAGGCCATCAAAGCGTCAAGGAAAGGGCGGCACTCCTCTATTCTCATTCACTAATTCAACTATATGGCAATAGCTGTGGAGATCCCACCAAGGCTTTCACCCGAATCAGTGGTAAAAATGCATCCACTCTAGCTATATATTTATAAATCCTGCCGCTATGTTAATATTCTTAGACATGGCCATAACGTCTTGGGTAGAAAGTGATCATATGCCTTTATGTGTTGCCCTAGCAACATAGCTAACTGTAACGAGCAGTAATGAGTAAGACGACAACGGGGACATCTATATCAACAATGGTAATAATCGGATCCTGTGGAATCCGAAGAATCTTGAAAAAGCAAATGCATTGGTAGAGGCGCTCCTGCCGAAATGTATTTCCCAACATGAGATCTGTGAAACGAAAATGGTATCTACCGTTATAGCCGACTTTGACCAACTAACAAGTAAGATCAAAGTGGCAACTTAAACACGCAGAGTGATTAAGAGTCCCCATGAGCGATGGAATATGTAAAACACTAAAAGGATGCATTTTGCTAAGAACATGCACAGGGCTAAAAAATAACTGAGGATCCAAATTTCAGACATATTGAAATCTGCAAGTCGCTCTAATGCAGAGTATGAAATAAGTATGTCTATCAGAAAAGCTAAAAACACGTATAAGAGATGGTTAAAACTTACCATCTCGCTTGTGAGAGAGAAACGTGGAATGGTTGGCACATTCAATGATGATGATTGGGAATACTAATGGCGTTTGGGCAGTAATTTGTGGTACAGCAAAACGTGCGTTACCCCTACAAAGTGTTGCAGAGAACGCATGAATTGATCATATTACTGGAACACTGAACAGCCGCACACCCATAGATACGATAACTGATCTACCCTTACATGTATGGGAAAGCAAAACCTCTACTGATGATCTAATATTAATCATCAATACATTGAAATCATCTTGTGCAACCAGCCCAGATGGTACCTGTAATAGCCTAATAAAAAAATTGCTGTCTCTCTGGGCAAAGTCACTTCGTCTACTCTTTGTGGAGATGGGGAGAAGTGGAACTCTCCCCTCTTCGTGGAGAGCAAGCCACATTCTATTAATTTACAAAAAAGGCTGCTGGACAAATCCTGCCACCTATAGGTGGTTATCAATGCTTGACATCCCTGCGAAAGTGTTTGCAAAAATCTTTGTAACAAAACTAACTGAATTGATTGTTACCAGCAACATTCTCCCTCCAAACCAGATCGGACTCAGACAAAATTCAATGGCATAACCTACTAATATTGGTGTCAGCGGTCGAATACACAAATAAGATTAAAAGTTCAGCATTCTATGGAGCATGCATAGACTTCAGTGCGGCTTTCCATACTGTGATGTGTAATAAGCTCTGGTCGAAACCTATAGCGTGCGGCATCCCGAAATGCCCACTCATGACATTAACATGCGTATTTGTTTGAATATCGAGGGCAAATTCTCTGGCTCTATTCCGACAGGAACAGGAGTTAAGCAAGGATGTATCCTGGCTGTAACACACTTTAACCTTTACCTAGCTGACCTCCCTGTAGCATTTCTTGACTCTAAATCTTTCCCAATAAAGATTGATAGCCAGAAAATAAACTGGTTGGGTTATGCGGAAGACATTAGATCAAACGCAAAATGAACTGCAAAATTTATTAGACTGTCTGAATAAATATGCAAATAATAATGGTCATAAAGTTAACATTGGTACAACTAAAATTATGTTTTTTAGAGGGAAATCCCTGAGAGTAGGCGCTGGGTATATGTGGAAGTTTTACTCTTTGCCCCTAGAATGTGTAAAACAATATAAATATCTAGGGGTGAGCATTGATGATACATTGACCTGGCAAAGTAATTGGATTGAAACCCAAAATAAATGCATGAGAATTATCCATGCAATAAGTCCTTTTATTGGTCGGCAAGGTGGGATCTCTATCCAGACAGTTATGTTGTTATACACACCAAAGATCATCCCTGTTCTTATGTATGGCGTCAAAGTATAGGGTCATGATTTAACAGCCAAAATGGATGGCTTTGAAGCGAAAATGCCTAACGGTCTGCTAGTTGAATATTTAACACTTGAATTTAAGATAAAAGTTATTGTGGCTGTATTCATAGCCAGAGTAACCTTATGGTACAAAAAACGAATGACGCTTGATAACCAAACTATTATAGTAAGCTACTTAAAAGCATATGCATCAATTGAAGAACACTCACCTGGGCACTATAGCCAAAATCCAGAAGACCCATCATAGATGGCTCACAGGCTTCATTAGGGATAATAGCACTAATTGCCTCTGGTCATTCAAAAAGTGGCTGAAACTACAACTGGGCTCTTACAGCTATGAAGCGGACCTAGTTAAATTGGCTACTAACGTGAATATGAGTAGTAATCAAAGCCGATATTATGCAGCATGTCTCGAAGCCAAATTACATAAAAGCGTTCTCAAGAAGTACCACGATCAGGCAATATTTTCTGATAAAATTATATATATGTCCGGGTTTAGAGATTATGGGAGTACCCCTACACATAAGGAGAGCAGATTGGTAGAACCACATAATCTGCACAATCAAACTAGTTTCTGCAGAGCACCTCTTAATTGAATTGCGCTGCAAGCCAAATGGACTAAATTCTATAACAATTGTGACAGTACTGAGACAGTAAAAATGTGGTGAAAATTAATGGAAGGCAATGACATAAATTATATATTTTTTAAGGTGACATTTTTTGTAGAATGTATGGAGATTTTAAATGAATTATCACGTGGAGTGTTCTTTTAAGTGATTAAATATTTTATAGCGGAATGTATGATACAGGTTGGCAATGAGTGTCGATAGTAGGGAAGTGAATAATGATCACTTGTTTTGGCCTGAAAGATCTAATGCTTAATATTTTTACCTTGTCTGTTGCATTGTTTAGTATTGCTGTATTTTTAATGATGTTATGTCATGCAATGAAGCACAATATACAAAGCCGATTTGGCTAAAAGTATATTAATAACCCAGCAACAACAAAAACATTATATTGAACCCCGAGCAGGTCTGCTTGGAACATTTGTGGTGAGTTATTCTACATAGTAAAATCAGTGGCATTATATCTGGCAGTAATGAGATTTTTATCTGTGGAATGTAAACTATTTTAGAGGATATGAATGAATTTTGTAAGGAAATGGCTAAAATGAATTCTAATTCTGCAAGTGTTTATAGATAATTGAAATTATGAATTTACTATACTGGTTGTATGTATAATGAGGACGTTATTTCTACTTGCATTGTATAATATATTTGACCTTTTCATTTTTTATGTAATATTAATTTCTAATTCTTTGTTTTTATTAATTACGATGTATTAAAAGATATCTTATTGTGTTTTAAGTCTATTTTGTAAAGGTTTATATTAACCAAAAAACAACTAAATAGTTTAGTCCCCTATATGAATGTCAACAATAGGGCAGATGTTTCCGCCTAAACCGGTTTCTTTGGAAAACAGCTCTCTAGAAAAAATAGAAAATGCAAACAAATAGATACATTTTGCAGGAGCTGGTCACAAGTGGCCGGTTTCCACCTTCCAATTTAAGGAGCTGATTCTGTAGAATCACTTATTGCTGTGCTTGCAAATTGTACATTAATGGCCCCTAATGCTGGTGACGCGTTTACAGTAGCTGGTGTACTGGTGCACTGTGCTCATACTTCAGTGCCACCAAAGGGGATGCCTTTCTCCATCTGACATCATCTGAAGTACCACCAGCAGTGTTCCGAGTGCCGTCCCAACATTTGCCTTTGTGGATCCCTTTCTATTCTTAGGCTAGGTACATTATTCACAGTGTTGGAGTTGTTGAGGTCAACTATTGATCTCATCTTTCACTCGTAAACCCTCTCCCCTACTTGTTCTGTCTGCTCTCCTGCGCCCTGGAATAGAACTTCAACATTAATTGTCCTAGAACTCATATTAGGCTGTACCAAAGGAGGTTGGAGGTGTAAGGAGAAATCCAGAGCCAACCCTGGGGGCAAGATCACTTGAGAGGATCCCAGTACCTGTCTCCCCATTCTTGTGCCAGCATGTTTTCAGTGCAATGCCATACCTCTTCAACAAGATACTTGCCACTTTAATTCTAGCTTTCCCAGAGACGCAACAAAGCAACAAACCAACAGGAATTGTAAGATAAAAGGGCGAGCCAGTGTTGAGCAACCTATATCAGCAGCGGAGTACCAGTATTCATACCTCCAACCAGCAATTCCCCAGGTCCCTGTAAGGTCCATCCTGCAGAGAGGAAACAACAAAAGAAAGGAACTAACCCACAACACCGAAATGCTGTGGCAAGAACAGCTGCGCAGTGCAGCTGGGTGATAGCAGCAGGCAGACAGCTCATTGGTGACCCTAAACAATCAGGGCAGGTCTCAGCCCACTATTTCTAACTTCACATGACCTATCACCACCCCTGGAGGGGATGATTGGGCCAGATTGGCCAGGGAAAGAGGACCAATTACAGGAGGGAGGGCGACATTTAAGGGACCAACAGGAAGCAGGAATGGTGGGATATCAGATTAAGGATAGAGGAGGAGGTGAATGATCACGAGACTAGCAGGAGGGAGGACGGAGCGGAGGAGTGCGAAGGGGAATTTTCAAGAAGATGAGGTATTGGCTAGTGAGATAAAATGGTACTGCTGTGAGAGTGTACATGTTTCTGTGGCTTGTGTGGTTAGAAAGACTAGTGTATGGAGTGCTTGTGAAATGAAAGGCGGGGGTTTGAGTAGTTGGAGGGGAGTAGTGTTGCAGAGGAGGGAGGAGTAAGACAAAGTGGATAAGGTGAAAGAGTAGGAAATGGAGAGATTTGAGTAAGCGTGATAGACCGACTGAATACAACAGGGTATCTTTAAGGCGCCATTCCCAGTAACACACAAACAACTGGATAGAGTAGGGGAAGTTAGGAGGCCCCTGAGGCAGCTTAGAGGTAAGGCGTTCTGCCTTTAGTTCTTCCGAACTAGCCAAAGACAGAACTAGACAGTAGGGGTCAGCCTTCTGTAGATATTAACCTGGGGTCGGGGACTATGGTAGGGGGAAGGTGTGATACAGGGCAAGAGAGGGGGATGATACTAGAGCCCACAAATACTTCAATAAAAACCCTTTAGCCGCCTCAGAGATCTAGAGTGATTCTTGTGCCATCTGTGACACTTTGTACCATAATAATTTTTCACCACTGTAGGGTACTACTTGCATGGTTTCATCTGGACTATGGATTAGTTAAAGACTATCCTATTCGCTGTATTATATTTTCATATTACATCTTATTTCGTTAGCTTGTTTATATTTGTCATTATGACTAAATGCATTCCTCTTCTATCTTCTTCTTCTGCTCATACCCCCCCTGCCATTCCCCTCCATCTAAAAATGTTAATTATTTGAATGTGCCCCTATTTCTCCTCTCTCCTCCTCCATTGAACATATGAAGAATGTATTGAAGCTAGGAAGAATGTATTTTGTGAAAAGTTTAAATCACAATAAAAAATAAAGGTGGTCTCCTCTTTCTCATACCATCTGCAATGCATTGTGGAATGCACACTCCATCTGTATCAAAGCCTCTTCTACTCTTTATCTGTTTCTTTTACTTAACCTACAGCGTCTTTTCCTTACCAAAACCCTATTTTCCCCCCTTTTAATGCTATTACTCCTAGTGTATTTTCCACATCTTAAACTGCTCTGTCTCCCTTCTCCTCGCCTAACTAGCATTTGGGGTGGCATAGGTTTTCCATTGCACTCTGCATGTGTTACTTCTCATTCTCCAAATGTCCCAATTCTCCCAATGTCTTACTGCTTTTTCTACCTTTTGAAGAACACTTTAGTTCTTTTTTTTCGAAACCTCTCTCTTTTGCCTTTCTTATACTGTATCACGTGCCTAGCCTATCTTTTCTGTGGCGATTGTATTCCTTTTGTTCTGTTACTTTCTTGGGATTTCGAGTTGACTTTCATGTTCATCTGCTTACTAATTACTAATTAATCTTTGCTATTTTTCTCCTACTGTCCTCACTCTCCTCCTCTCCCCTCCCCCTATACTGCCTGCTCTTCCTCTGGCCTTCCTCCTCCCTCCTTCTCTGCCTATGAAAGTCTCGTCAAAACAGGGTTACCCCCTGTTCCTCTAAAGGCATCAAGGACCACATTGACACCCTGGCTCCTGCCCTGGCTGACTTCTGTACCACTCATTCGCCACTGGAGTCTTCCCATCCCCCCTGAAGTACTCTCTTGTGCACCCTCTTCTGAAGAAACCCTCTGCCGATCCCTCCTGCACAGCCAATTATCGTCCAATCTCCATCACTCCCTTCCTGGGCAAGCTCCTGGAGAAACCGGCCCTCTTCCAGCTTAATCTCCACACTGAATCTGTTGGTTGTCTTCATGACCATCAGTCTGGCTTCAGAGCTGCCAGAAGCATGGAAACTGCTCTCCTGAACATCCGTGAAGACCTGCTCTCAAACATGACTCTAATACACCATATGTCATCTTGCTTGATCTCTCTCTCTTCTGCCTTTGACACGGTCAACCATTCTGCTAAAGTGTCTTCGTGATAAACTAGGTATCACCGGTCAGGCCCTGGCGTGGCGGACTTCCTTCCTCTCTAACTGACCCTCCCTGGTCCAACTTGGGTCCTTCCTCTCTGCTATCTTTTTCTCTACCTGTGATGTCCCCCAGGGGTCTAAGCTCTCTCCCTGGCTGTTCAACCAATACCTGGCACTCTTTGCCCACCGCATTGCTGCTCTCTGCCCCAACTTTCAGTGCTACGCGGATGCCACTCAGCTCATTTTCAGGCTACCTTCGGCCACCTCTTCCCAGTCTCTCATCTCCGACTGTCTGTCCGCAATCAAGGAGTGGTGTGCTGCCAATGACCTCTGCCTTAATGCCAGTAAGACTGAGATTCCCCTCATTGGCACTCCCACTCCCTCCTTTCCTGTAGCTCTCTGGCTGGCCTCTCTTGGCCCTCTTCCTGCTCCCACCTGCAAGGCTAAGAACCTGGGGGTCATCTTCGACTCCACACTCTTTCTCCCCTCAAATCTCTGACATCTCTAAGAAGTCACACTACCAGCTGCACCTCCTCAGAGGTATTCTTCCTTTCCTCTCCTTCCCTGAGATGCTCACTCTCTCCAGGCTGGACTATTGCAACAGCCTCTTTCTAAATCTGCCTGCCTCTACTTTCTGCCCTCTGCAACTCATCCAGAACAGGACTGCAAGACTTGGCCTCGGCCTCAAGCCCAGGGATCATATCTCTCCAGGACTGAAATCTCTGCACTGGCTCCCAGTGGCTGCGAGGATTAAGTTCAAAACCCTCTGCATCTTCCACAAGGCCTTCTGGGGCCTGGGGCCTCAATACCTTCAACTCTCTCTTCCTAAATATCTTCCCTCTCGAGCTCTTCGCTCATCCGCTTCCAACTCCCTCAGGGTCAGTCACTTCTCCAAAAAACGAGTTGGCGGTAGAGCTCTCTCTTCGGCTGGGGCCTCCCTCTGGAACAGCCTCTCCGCCTCCCTGAAAATTGAGAACCATCTTCGCTTCCGGAAGCACCTAAAAACCTTCCTCTTTGCTTCTGCTTTCTCTCCCCTGCTCAAGTCCTGGCTGATACTGAGACTGCACGGGTTACCTGTCCACCCATCTGATCTCAGGCCTAAGCCCTGACAGTTGCACGCTTGCGCTGCCTTCCTGGCAACCCCTGCACCTGGGGACTGTTTTCCGTATCCGTACAGTCCCCTAACCAGCACTTATGTCTGCACTCACCCTGCACTTGCCACCAGCTGGCTGTTCTTTATTATATGTTATTATTTTATTATCCCATGTACTGCACTTCCCCTCCCTGCCACCACACTTTCCTTTTCCCCCTTCCTTTGCACTTGCGCGATCTGAATGACACCTGGCCTAGTAAGATTGTTCCCCCTCCCTTGCCTCGTCGCGCCTTGAAACACTTGTGTATAGGTGCGTTATAAATGTCATATCATATCATACCCTGGATTCTTTCCACGTATTACATCTTTGTACGCTCTCTCATACTTCTGGTTCCTTATCTTACCTTTTTTAATTTTCCTTCAGATTCCATCTGTGCTTTTCCCATTCTTTCTGCCAATAATTTATGTGTGTCTTCTTTCCCTACTCATGGTGCTGTAAGGGAGGCATGGTATCAAGTATGACACTGACACAAGAGATGCAAGTTTCAAAACCTTTCTTAAATTCTTAGGCTTTGGAAAAACTCCTACCCTGCCCTACAGCTATAATGGGAGTAGTCTCTACCATCAAATAATAAAGAAAACCACACAGTCCTAGTCAGTCTGACAAATCAAAATGGCCTACGCCAACAAAACCTAATGCTTGCTTCTTATACGAACAGCGTGAAAAGGGAAATGTGTATGCAAAGGAAAGTCAGTGTTATAAGATAAAGGATCAAGAAGGCTGTGTCAGCTCTCCTCCCCACGTTGGACAGCACGGAGTAAGGCAGCCTCAGACAGGATGATACACTATGGCTCAGGGTCTAAAAAAAAGAAAAGCAGTTCAAAACGTGGGTTTATGGCCGGGTTGGCCTTCCACGTTAAAGTCACGTACTCCAGCATTTCAAAAGTTCTTTCATAATTCAACAAAAATTCACGTAGGTCTCCCTCAGCCGGGCTCGGACCTCGCAATCACAGCACTTGCAGGGGTTCCCTTCCCCAAGCTTTATTCACATTCGTTAAAGGGTTCCCTTCCCCTAACTTATTTCATATCACAGGTCTCCCTCGGCTGGGCTCGGACCTTTCCCTGACATCAAAGACTTTCAAATGTGCAAGGCTTTTACTATAGACTTCTGCGGGACCACTTTGACTTTCACTCCAGCTCTCCCTTTGTTATTTGTCCCAGTGTCTCTTGGTCTTGGTAGTTCCATACCACAAGCACAAAAGTTCAAAGAAAGCTTTCTCGTAAAGCATTCACCTTTCACTTCCCCTTTCGCTGGGGTTATTCTTGACCAATGCGCATTTCATAGTTCGTTCACTTTGTCGCTTTATAAAAAGACATTACCCATTTTGCTGCGACTTTCAAGTGGGCTACTTCCTTTCGCCAGACTACTCTGGCCTCACAGTTATCGGCAACTTAAAAGTTCATCAATGGTAAGCTTTCTTTCGCGTCTCATCAACATATGTGCAACCTTCAGTTGTGAGATACACTGTTATGGCTTCAATCTTTCCTTGACACAGACCGGCCTTTCATATCTTTCACTAATTTACTGGTTGTGCGCGTTCCTTTCTTGTCTCTGTGGCTTTGATTCACAAGTCAAGGTTAATACCACAGGCTTAGCCTCGCATCCCCAACTCCGTCGTTCACCCGGGAAGGTCGCTGGTGTCCTTAAAACACAATACAGGTTTCTTCTGGTCTGATTTGGCTTTCTCTGCATTTCCTTCATGGTTTTCCAGAGGCAGCAACCTCCAGCAGGGAACGTTAGGGTTTCTCTACCCTTTGCTATAGTCCCTCGATTGGTTGTCCTGCTCTAGTGGGTTTGCTTTCACCCCGGAAGATCTGCCCCTTCTCATGTTCTACCTTGTTCAGAGTGTCTCTCCATGCTTTGCCTTTTATCTGTGTGGGGCGGGCTAATGGGTATCAGATGTATTTGGTTTCAAGTCAAGTGCCTGACCTGATTAGCAGGACATGTGCAATGAGATAGCTAAGTGTTAGCCTTTTTACCTTTAGTCACCCTCTTCCTCGGCCCAGTGTTTGTGGAGCATGGGGTGGGGGAATTGGGACGTTGATGAATCCTATAAAATCGTATGGGGTTATGGGTAGGGGAAAGGCAGGAATACCGCATCTCACCATCGGTTGCCTACTCCCTGAAGACCCACTCACTCAGGTGATCATCCCGCACTGGTCCACCCGCATGGTCTGGATCCAAAGGCGATGGCCATGCCCTAGCCCCCGGAGAGCGAGATCCCTGGGGACTAGTAAGTGAGATACCCTTTGGTTTCTGAGAGTGTTGATTTATGGACTGTAATATACACAACTTTAATAGTTCATGGTTTATGTGAATGTGCATCTCTCTCTACTTTCTCCTGCAGAAGTCGGTTATCTACACCCGACCGTTGCCCAATGTGCAAACCTCATCCCTGGATTCACTCCATCCTTTGAAACTCTTTGTTCCCTCCCATAAACCTCATAACCCTGCTTTCAATTTGTGTTCAAGTTACGCTGAACATTCTTGAGAAACCAGAGTAGCTTTGTAAAACGTCCAACTTTTTGTCTAATCTTCTTGTTTTTCCCCTCTTGAAATCTCAGGCTCTGGAGCTTGCAATCAATTTTTCCATAATTGCCTCTGATTTTGTCCCTTATAAAGCTTCTGAAATGTATACTTTACGTTTCTTCTTTTTCTCCTTCTATACATCCCTATATATGCACTATACAACACCCTATAAGCACCATTCTTTTTCCTCTTCATTCTGTTCCGTCAACCTTTTAAATGGGTCCGAGCAGGCTGTTCTTCTGAAAAGGGCTAATCCTACTGATGCCCCACAGGTTATCCTCCCTTTGGCACTGATGCACACTTCTTTTCCTCTTCTCCTCTGTTTTTCCCAGCATCATTTTCTTCTAGGGCATGTCCCTCTCAATGTAAGCATGCCTCGACCATTACTATCCTAAGTCACCCATTGGCCCATATCTTTTCTCTTATTACAGCCCCATTTCCTCTTCTTTCTAAACATGTAACATAAGGCTTATACTCTACTATCAATCCTAATGCTCACTCTCTCTTAGCTTCGTCCACATTCTGATTTCTGGCCATCGCATTCTACTGAAACAGCTCTCCTTGAAGTTACTCATTTTCTACCTTGGATCATCAAAACTGTCATCTCTTATTGGAGTTGTCTGCAACATTTGACACACTGTTGGTACCTTTCATCCCTTTCTTTGAACATTGAATAGGCTCATTATAGGCTTTCCTCTTATCTCTCTCCCCCTTCGAACTTTGAAATTTAGTGACTCATCCACCCCTTATGCTATGGTGTTTCACAGAGCTCAGTTTGGTATCCTTTTTTCTGTTCTGTGCTATTCCTCTTTCTTTTATTGTCTCATATGGCCTAAAGGTCTCTTCTATGTGAATTATTCTCAAATGATTTGTTCTTTCCCTTAATTCTCTAATCATATTCATGCTACAATCTCCAGTTGTCACCTGCTTTTTTTATCATTATTAACCCAAAAGTGAAATCTTGTTCTTCCCAGTTTCTTCCACCTGCACATATTCCTTTATGCTCCAATTTCCTTCCTTTGCTAGTAATCTTGTTGTTAATTTGTACCCTTCGTTTTCCTTTTCCCCTCATATTTCATCCCTTGTGTGTGACTATTTAATAAAATCAGGCCTGCTCTAACCTTTCAAGCTACAGAGACGCCTCTATTCTTCTCCTGTTGCTGCCCTTCCCCTTTCCCAGCCATCTTTAATTCTGCTATCAGTCACCTCTTTCTTCCCCATCCATGTTCCCACATCTCTCTTCTCTTCACTGGCTTACCGGTTACTCTTCTCTTCCATTTTACTATCTCGGTTTACCAATGTGTTCATGGTCTGGCTCTTTCCTGTCTATCTTCTCTTGTTGCTTCCTACAACGATATATGATATGACATTTATAACGCGCCTATACACAATAGTTTCAAGGCGCGACAAGGCAAGGGAGGGGAACAGAGGGAAGACAGAGACAACGATCTTACTAGGCCAGGTGACATTGAGATTGCGCAAGTGCTGGGGAGTGGGGGAAGGGTAACGTGCGAGGGGACGGGGAAGTGCAGTACACAGGATAACAGAAAATAAATAAAAACAATAAATAAGAACAAAAAAAGAAGTGTGGCTCGCTGGTGGCAGGTGCAAGGGTAAGTGCAGACACCAAGTGTCAAGTGCTGATAGGGGGCTGTAGGGATACAGAAACAGCCCCAGATTGCAAAGGTTGCCAGGGGGGCAGTGCAGGTGTGCAACTGGCAGGCAGGGGACCTGGGCCCAAGAACAGAGGATAGCCAGTAACAAGTTCAGTTTCAGCCAGGAGTTCAGCAGGGGAGAGGAGGAGAGAAAGCCCATTCCAGCCCATTCTCGCCTTTCATCTTCTCATAATATATTATCCATTTTTAATCCCATGTGGTAAATCATGCATCTGCCCTGGAATGCTATCCCTCTTATTATGATTAGCTACCATTCTTGCTACTTCTGCTCTGCGGTGGTGATGGAGCCATTTGCTCAATGAATAAGAATGGGGATGTGCACAGGGTTAGGTGGGCGATCTTGCATCATAAAATTAGGGTTTTTCACAGATGACTTGATTCTCATGGTCTCCAAGCCAGAGTATTCACTGCAGGTGAAAATTAAGGAAATATGGGACTTGTCAAAGGTCTCAGAATTCAAGGTTAATTTCTCAACATAGATGTGGAATTTGTCAGTAAAAAAGGAAAAGCGACATTGCTTGGCGGCTAGTACTCTTGTCAGGTGGGTCGAGGGTCCAGTCAGGTATTTGGGAATCAATGTGATCCCAACTATAAATCAGATCTTCAAGGCAAACTGTCCCCCTCTCATACGGCATATCAAAGCTGACCTAACCAGGTGTAAAGGGTCATTTGTCTCATGGTTAGGGAGGATAGCCATTTTGAAGAAGAATATTCTCCCCCACCTCCTCGTTGATCCAGGCTCTACTACTGCCAGTCCTGGGGAGAATCCTAAGGGGTATACAAGAGGACATTATGAATTTTGTCTGGAACGGAAAGAAGCCCCGGAAGAGGGAGGAAGCAGCGGGCAGGGGAGGGGAGGGGATGCCCTGTTGTGGTTACATACTATCAGGCAGCACAGCAGCAGGCCTTACCGGAACGGGGGAGGGAGGACAATAGGAAACATTGGGTGTACATGGAGCAGGCGGTAGGGGAGGGATATATATATATGGAAGATGTCCTGGTTAAAGAGGGATGATCGACCGAAAGGGCTTGTGGAGAAACCGAAAACTAAAAACACACTAGGAGTCTGGGACAAAATTAACAAAAGGCTTCAATTTGCACCCCGGGGAATGGTTCACAATAGGTTTAAGTATTGGATAACTGGGGGAATGAGGAAAATCAGAGACTTGTATGAGGCACTGTGTTTTAAAACCTTTCTGGAGTGCTGTAGAGAGTAGGAGTTGAGGAAAGAACTATTATGCCTGCCAACTGATCAGACACTTGGCGAGCACCTTAACAATAATGGAGGGAGCCACAAGGGATATGATGGAATGGGATGTATTAATCCGAGCCAGTGAAACCAATAGCAGGCTGATCCTATCCATGTAGAAAGCGGGGCAGGGACATCTGGGGGTGAGGGGCAAATGGGAAGAAGGTATGAGAAGAGTTTTCACAGATGAAAATCAGGTCAAGCTATAAAAAGGTGGATGGTCCGTATCCTTTGCTGCCGCACCAAGATGTGCAATATAAGATATTGCACAGGTGGCACAACATACCTGCGTGGCTTCACAAGCTGTATCCATCTAACTCTTCACTGTGCTGGTAGCAATGCGGGGAGGAGGGGACAGTGGAGCATGTTTGGTGGGGGTGCCCGCATCTCCAACACTTTTGGCAGGAGGTGAAGTCTAGAGTTAGCAGGATTCTAGGGTTTGAGTTGGAGCTTGATGGAGCACTATCACTCCTTAACATTACAGCGGAAGGTGAAGCCAGGTTGGGAGGGAGAACAGGGACATTGTGTGCAAACATGATTATGTGGACCAAGCGATGTATAGAGAAGCAGTGACAACAGAGAGAGAGATACTGTCAATAATACAGTGGTATTATGCAATATGGAAACATATAAGCATGGAAAATATGACCGCAATAACCCGGAGTACAGTAAAAGGGTTCGTCAAGGTTTGGTTGCCCTTTCTTAGATATACCCTGAATGACTATAATCAGCTGTATATCCTGACAAGACTATGAATGCTTGGCATCGAACCAGAGCAGGAAGATTAGAAGATAGACAGAAAAGTGTGAGGCTATTGAGGCACATGGACTAGGCCTGGGTGGAGGAGAATTATATTTGGACTTTTGGTACAGTTAAAGTTGATGTTCCGTTTATATTACTTCGACTAGAGGTAGTCTGCTGAGAGAAGCAAGAGGTTTGACACCTCAAGAGTTCTTTTTTGGATAATATACTGAATGTATTGCAGAATATGAATGTGAACCTAAATGCGAATAAAGATTTGGTTGAACAAAAAAAAAACATTCTGCGGTTTACAGGGCTGGGTGGCTTTTAGCGGAATGCCTTTGCTTGCACCAAGATCGGGGGTGAAATCGGACTTGCTTCCCCTCCCAGCCCGGAAGCAGTTTCCAAATACAAGCGAGTCACAAAGGAGCCTGCAGGTCTGAAGCAGCTAGTCTCTTAACATGGCCACCAGGGCTCAGATTGTCCTCTAGAATGGGGGTCTAGCCCCGCCCATACAGCCTGAATGCATGGCCCGTATTGAGGCAGTTTCTCTACTAGTCCTCAGCAAGGTATGGGCGGATAAAAGAACATCCAACTACAAGGAGCCTCACTCAGCCCAACACAAAACTTGGGTCTGCTGTTGCCCATGGAAGAAATTGAGAAATTTGAGCAAACCCAAGGCCTTGGCTCCAGTATAGTATATAATGGGGCATCACGTGTAAGAGGTTAAGCTCCTCCAACCTCATGCCACAGGAGGGGGAATGTCTAACCAGATGAGCGCTAGTCCCCGGGGATCTGTCATCCAGGTGGCCAAGACACGGCCATCGCTTTTGGATCCAGTTCCTGGTAGTGGACCAGTGTGGGAGGATCACCTGGATGATGGGCCTTCTTGGAGTGAAAGTGGGACACCGGATAGCCGGACGCGGTATCCTCTTCCCTGTAACCAGTTTTCCCCATCCTACCAGGTAGGATACTTAGGAATGCAACCCGCCCCATCCCCACTTTCCCGACACAAATACTTTCTCACAGACAGCTCACTGTGAGAGAAAACTAACACCTGAGCCGTATACCTGACATGCGCTAACAATGACTGGAAGGCATGAGCCAGCCCCAGCCCCAAGGTACCGCCTACAAGGCTTAGCCTGTCTGTGCCTGTCCGTGCATGGACAGTGCCCAAGTGTGTAGTGGCCCATCATCTACCAGGCCACAGGACCGTAACGTCATCAGGAACACTTGGAGGCATAAATCCAAACCCGTGTAGGGTTCGCTCTGAACTTTGTTTAACCTCTTCTAAAAAACTACACAACCTACCACGCTCCGCAGCTAGCACTACCGGCTGTGGCACTGTACTGTGCTTCATTGCCTCTTTCGGTAATCATATTGGCGACCACGGCATAGTGCTAATCATGAAGCGGTCTGCGCATATGCATCCTGCATAGTACTAGTACCGCTCGCTCATTGCCAGTTCACTGACCTGTTTGTCCTACCACAGCTCGCAAATATGCCAGCCATAATGTTTTACATCACATTTTACTGCTTTGCCCTCATACTAGTCCTGTAACCTGCTGCCTACACCCACCAGAATCCGTGTTAGCCACGGTGCCCGTTTTACTAGCACTGCAGCAAATTGTTCTGCCCTCTTACTAGTATTGCAACCAGCTGCCCTACTGGTATTGCAACCTGCTGCTTACTACTGCCTGTTCCTCTGAGGCCTTATTTGGGGAAGCCATAGTACGGTTGGGATGTATGTATCTTGCATATTACTACTCGCCTCGCCATCATTTTGATAACCTATTGTACTTAAAGTTCACTATCGTGCTTCACCAGTGCCATCCTAGCCAACTACAGTACTACTAAGGGCGTGGGCTCTGCATTATAGCACTCCACCACTGCCTGCCCCCAGTCTACCCACTCCATCCCCGCTTGCACTTATGAACAAACCTGAACCTTATCTTACCTGTGCATACGCCCAATATGCCTACCACACCACCGGCACACCATCCACCATGTTCTGAAGGGGTCCCCCCCACACCTTTCCTCCCTGCACTCGCCACAGGTACACACAACCTTGTCAGTTCTGAATCATAAACACCCATGCCCGTACATTTAAGGAACCAAAGACTGGGCTCTCGCTCCCACCCATGCGCCTGTCAACCTCTCGAAAGTCTCCAGCCAAACTTCCCCACTCATACCCAACCACTGCCACACAAACACCAACATTTCAAAACCTCTCCTCCAAGCATCAAATCATCACAACCAAGCCTAAACTCCACAACCACCATTCTACTCAAATCCAACTTGCACTCAATGCTAGGTCCATGCACGCCCATGCGTCAGAAATCTACAACCTTGTCACTAATCTGGAACTCGACATACTAGCCATTTGAGAGACATGGCTACACGAGGCCTCCGGACAGCCATATGCCAATCACTACCATCATGCTATACCATTATCCGACATGACAGATCAACGCACAAAGGTGGCAGTGTCATCCTCATTGTTAAAGAAACCTTAAAAGCGAGACGAATCAAATCTGCAAACTCTGACTACTTTGGTGCTCTGTGAAAATCTCCTTCTCCCCCAACGACACTGTCACACTATCATCCTCCCGGTCCACCTCTGGATCTGGACTTCCAAGCTAACCTAACCCCTCTTAAGCAATAATCTCAAAGCTAGTACTAGAGCCATGCTCCTAGGCAACTTCAATCTAGGCTTCAATGACGCCAAAGACAAAAAAAGTAAAGCCTTCGCAAAATCCCTCTACGAGTTGGGCTTCATTCAGAAAGTGGACAACCCAACTCACAGCAAAGGCTGCATACTCGACTGGTTTGCTGATCATAATTGTGGCCTCGACATTAGCTCAAACACCCCCAACCCTTGGACTGACCACCACCTTATACACTTCCTCATACCCTTCAAAATAACAGCCCAACATTGACTCCCTATGCCTGCAGCCATGGCAAGATCCAAGAAAATGATCACCAAAGACAGGATTCTCCCCCTCTTGGAAGCATCAGCCCTAAAAGCACCTACATCTAACAATCCCACAGAACTAGTCGAGCTCTACAACACAATTCTTAAAGAAGCTGTAGATACTATTGCTCCTCTAGAGGAAAAAAGTGCAAAGAAAACCAAACATGCCAACTCCTGGTATAGCCAGGACTTACTTGACCTCAAAGCAAGCAAGAGGCAAGCCCTTAACAAATGGCTATCTAACCCCTCCCCCTCCTCGAAGGAGTCATACCTCACAATAGCCAAGGACTACAAAAACGCCTTTGGTGCAGCAAAAGCAGACGCATTTAACCTCAGAATCGGCAGAGCTAAATCCCAGTCCAAGGAACTGTTCGCCATCTTTAATGAGCTAGTCACTCCCCCTATGTCTACACAGCAAACTGTGAAGGACCAGAAATGGTGTGACAACATCCAGCATGCCTTTTGGACCAAAATCAACCTACTACAGGAGAAAATCAAAGCCAACTTTACAAATCTGCCCAAGGTAGCACCTGAAACTCACACCTGCTCTAAACGAGACCCAAACTGCACACCCACCACAGAACCTCACATTCCCTTCAGAGAGGTCTCCAAACCCAAAGTCAAAAGTATCATGAAGCATATAAAACCATCGCTATGCAAGGGTGTCATCTGCCCAGCTAACATAATCAAAGACTGCGGAATCTCTAGCACCCTTCATCACATCCTTTATTAATGCCTCATTCACCACCGGCTCAGTACCCTCCTCCCTCAAGTAAGCCTGGGTCCGGCCTCTATTAAAAAAGCCTACACCTGACCCAGACCTACCAAACAACTACAGACCCATCACCACAGTGCATTTCCTACTGAAAATTCTTGGTAAGGTGGCATACTTACAAATCCAGTCTTATCTAGAATTGCACAACACCCTGGGGAAAAGACAATCAGGTTTTCACCCCCGGCATGGTACTGAGTCAGTACTGCTAGACTTTAAGAAACCGCTACTAAAGAATATGGACAAGGATGAGTCGGCACTTCTCCTGCTCCTCCACCTGTCAGCAGCCTTCGACTTGCTCGATCACACGATATTAGAGAAGCACCTCATAAAAACCGCCCACTTCTCCCACAAAGCCACCAAAGAAACAAGCATGTACCCGGGGTTCTCCCGCGTCAACCAAGGCGCGGAGGTGCGTTTGCTGCCATGGTGCTGTCCTTGGATCTTAGAAAAAAGCATTGCTAGTAAAGTCAGCATAGCCGGTGAGTTGGGGAGACTGATACCAGACCCGTCTGGGTTAGAGCCAAGGTTGCAAGCAGCAACATTGTATAGAGAAATCTGAAGAGAACAGTGTGTGAAGCGTATGTGACGAGCAACGCAAATAATTAAACAGCAGATGAGTGACTGAACTTTTGAAGCCAAGGCAGATACCATAAACAGAGTGGTCTGGCACCACGTGGGGGCTCATTCAAAGGGGTCTGTTAGTTATCCAACTGGAAGGTGGCAAAGGTAAAAAGGAATTGTGAAATCAAAGTGGTCCTGCAACTGGTCAAGCCTCACCCTGTGCACATTCGAAAGTCTTCGATAGTTGATGCTAACTGAAATTGGTCTGAACCTAGATGAGGGAGACTAATTGTACAAGAGGTAGGTTCTGAGTCCGGCTGAGGGAGATCCGAGGTGAACCGGGAGTGTAAGGAAGGCATGGTATCAAAGTAAGACAGACACAAGTGACCATAGTTCAAGGGCGTTTATTGAACCTCATCGAGTGTGAAAAATGCTCATCTAAACCTAAATCTAAGATGGGGGCAAGCTACGACCATCAAATAATAATAATGCAGTCCTAGTGGAGTCTTGTCAAAATAAAAGGGCCTATACTAAAAAAAACGATTGCCAATCCTTGCCGCTAAGTCACCAATAGTGTGGGGGAATGTTCAAGAAAAAGAAAGAAGTGTTCACACAATAAGTCAGGATGTTCAGGCAGTTAGCCTCCCGTCCCCACGTTTTCAGCCCAGTCCAAGGCGGTTCACTCGAACAAAGCACACTCTTGGGCTTCTTCGGCACAAGGACACAGTTCCTTTACAAGCATCAGGGCCTTCTATGCCAAACGTCTCTCGCTTTAGAGGGTCTGATGTATCAAACAAAAGAAAAGTTAATTTCCAAGTATTCCACAGGGCAATTCACTCACTGTGGATCCTCCTCAGCTGGGCTCAGATCCCTTTTGTACACAAGCTTTTCTCGTGTGACTCGCAGTTCACCCCGGATCCCCCTCAGTCAGGCTCAGATACCTTTCTCACAATTAGTCTCCCTCAACCGGGCTTGGATCAATTACAGTTCGTATATCTATCGAAGACTTTAAAATGTGCAAAGGGTTTGGATTGACCCGTTGCAGGACCACTTTGATGTTACAGTTCACAATTTTACACTCTCAGTTGGATACCAACAGGGACCTTCGAGTGAGCACCCAGGTGGTGCTGGACCACTCTGTATACAGTATCTTTGGTTGTCCCCCAGAGTTCAATCACAAAGTTTAATCACTTCTTCAGTTCCAATTATACTTGCGTCACTCATCGGCAGTGCTTCACATTCTCTTTATAGAGTGTTGCCGCTTGCAACCTTGGTTGCAATGCAAACCATTCTTCTATCAGTCTCTGCGACTCCCCGGCTGTGCTGACTTTACTGATGCTCCTTTATTGTGGGAGACAAGGAAAGTACCACAGTGGCAGTCGCTCCGCCCTGCCTCAGCTATCGATGCGGGAGAGTGTAGAGGACAAATGACGAAGTAAAGAATCGAGTAGACTATCAAAGTGAAAAAGAAGATTACATGTTAAAGTGCTGCAGAAAACAGAAGTCAATGAATGTACAGACGCTGTAACGCAAGGTAGATCAAGTCATCGTACAGGCTAGCTATGAGTAATGAATACAATGCAGGCAAAGCCGCCATTGTACGGAAACTTGACATTGGTATCATGAAATAAATAAGCCAGAAACCATGAAAGGGGAATGAAAGGCTGGGTCGCAGTAGAATAACAAGTTGCTGAAGCTGCGTGGCAAGGCTGTCTGGCAGAAGTTAAGATCCTAGAAATCAAGGTCAGCCATCTACTCTGAAGAGAACGAGTTTGCAGAGGATGAATCCTCTCACATTAAGGTGCAAGAAAGAACACAAAGGATGCCAAGTTTTTATTCATTTAAAGCATTTCAAAGCTGCAGAATGGACCAAATCGTGGTCTCTTGTCACGTGAGCCAAGGATGGAAATAGAGTTCAAACTTGGAGTTCCAGAAACGATAGTGAGTGCCCTCATGCCTGTGCATTCCAAGGCATAAAATAAGCAGTGTCGCGGAGCAATTTGCTATGCAGTTCTGTAGGTTTGCTAATTAAATTGGCACATGTGTAGCAAAGTTAGCTATTTAAGTTACCCTGGTCAATGAAAGCATAGCTCACCCTGCATTCCTCTCTTTCCTTCAGAGCTCTCTCTACCCTCTTTTCCCTGTTCACTGCAGGTTCAAAGTGGCTAATGGGGAGAGTGCAGCAGTAATTATCCCCTTCACTTGTGTGCCAAAAGGCCTGTGTGGGAGTGCTACGCACATTTTATTTTTATTATTCAATTAATTGCAAACCAGAAATAATCAGGACACTACTGTTATTAAGCTAATTGTTTCCTGTCTGCCAAAGACCACTATGTTATTTTTTTTTTAAAGCTGTCAATTGCTTTTCTATAAATGTAATAGGTTACATAATGCATAGTTACAGTATTGCTACTGTTAAATGCTGCATTGTCTCCATGCTTTACAGTATAGTGTATCTTAATCTGTGTCAACTAGATTTCATTTTGTTGGGGAAGATGCATCATATTGACGAGTGGACACCTTTGAACATGTACATGGCCACGCAGCCAAATGCTTTGATGATAAACCTAGCCCTTTGGCCTGCTGGTTACATACAGCTTGCAACTGGTGCTCAACCCATGAGCTGATCCCATACTACTTGACTTTCTATCTTACCACGTTGGTTTATACCCGCTAGCCTGAAAGTGAGAATGCTGCAAACTACAATATTATGCCTAATTTGCCCAGTTCTCTGCCTGCTATGCCATCTACACTACTTAGTTTTTTACACAATGAATCCACAAAGCTAACTTGAGATTTACTAAAAGTAGCGAAAGAAATTTTGATCAAAGAACTTGTGTGTGTTAATGAACCTTTGAGAACCAGGGGAAGACCAGCTGCAGATTGGTCCGGTGCCACGTGGGCCCTGTTTGTTAAAACTACAGCTCCTAGGAGGCCCTAGTAGAGCCCGACATAAGATCAAACTCGTCATACAAGGGTCGAGTAAAACCCCTTGTACAATTAAAAGTCTTCGACCCGTAACTAAGAGGAAGAGAGATACCTGTGAACTTTGTGAGGACAAGCATGCACCCGACTGAGGGATGTCCGCAGTGAATTGATTGTCTGAACCCGATCGAGGGAGGCTATCGTAAACCAAAAGAAAAGCTAAGGGAAGTGAATCCCGCAATTCTGGTAACGCAATGTACCAAGAGGCCATAGGGAAAGCCAGCATGAGGTGTCAGGGTGGTCATACAAGGGTCAAGCCAAACCCCTTGACACATTGTAGATGTTTTGACATGGTGTGGAGGCAGACGTGAACCCGACTGAAGGATGCCTGGGAATTGGAGTGAACCCTAACACACCCGAGAACATTGTATGAACCAACTGCAGAAGCCTGACTCGGGCCTTTAAAGGAAGCCTGACTGGGGGCTAGAATCCGGATGTGGGAAAAAGTGGACAAAATAAGGGGTCTAGAATGACTTTCTGATGGAACCGTGTAGCTGGCAAATGGTAACCCGGCTGAGGGATGTCCACAGTGAAAGGTTGTTTAAAAAGACGTTGAGACTCGTGAATACGACAGATGAAATTATTGTGAGTTAAAGGCTGTGGTGAACCTGACAGAGGGAGGCTAACATTTGAGAGGATCGGTGCCCAATTGAGGGGGGCCCAAGGGTGAAGAGTCATCACCCTACAGAAAAGAAATCCAGGAAGGAATGTTTGTTTTGCTATTTTGATACATCAGGGCCTCGGAAGCAAGAGACCTTTTCAGGAAAGAGACTGAGATCACTGAAAGGAACTGTAGCTTCATGCTGGGGAAGGCCAGGAGTGTGCTGCACTCGAGACACCCGCCTTGTCCCATGCTAAACACGTGGGGAAGGGAGATCCCGGCCATATCATCCTGACTTATCATTTTGTGAACACCTTTTTCTTTTCTTGTGAACACTATACCACACTAGTTCTGTAACTTAGCCGTAAGGATTGGCAATATTTATATTTTTAGTTTAGGCCCTTTTAATTTGACTAGACTGTCTTATTATTATTTGATAGTCGTAGCTTGCTCCCATCTTAGAATAAGATTTAGATTAGGCATTTTTCTCACCCATTTATACAGCTTTAATAAACACCCTTGAACTGTGATCACTTGTGTCTGTCTTTACTGTTGCCACCATGTGTTCATTACACCACCTGATAAAGGACAGCCAATAACAGTTCTAGCTCCTATATGATTGTATATCTAAATGTTTCTCTTAACCAATCCCGATGATTTACAGGTTTTTCCCTATTGGAGTTCATGAAGTGTATTTTTGGTGGAAATCATTGAGAGACTGAATGTACGTCAGTTGATGTTCCTTGTAACCTTCCTGTTTTAGATAATTGTTAATACAACAGTAACTTGCCATCTTCTTGATTTTGTCTGGTTATTTGGACTCAGAATTATTCTGGTGTAATCCCATCCATTAATTACTGCACGTTCCAAGGGCCATAAAATCACGTGGTAGCAGTGCGGATGGTTTCAGATCTAAACTAGTTTTACTTCAGAGTTTCGGTCGATCGGGCATCCTCCACCATTAGCTGGAAGATCGTCGAGTTTCCTGTGTAGAGCAGCTGATAGAAATTAACTTGCAAGAAGAATCGAGACGGTGGGCAGGTCCCTCTTTGAAGAAATCCCTGCTCGGTTTTCATGGGCGCTATAACACATGACAACATATGTGCATGCTGCGTACATGGGAAATAAATTTGAGAAAAGATTGCCAGTTTTAGAACTTTGGGAAAATGTACCAAGCGGAGAAAGAAGACCCAGTACAGGAGGAGTGGATGATTAATCAGCATAAAGAGGAGGGCCTTGAGCCTTCAGCTCCTCTTACTTCCAACAAGATTAAGAGCGTAGATACAAAGGAGATAGTTTGTCCTTTAAAGGAAATAAAAGCAGTGGCGGGATATAGTAACCCAACGTATGAACCCCCTGCTTATAGTAGTGATGACAGTCCAGAAGAGAGAAAAAGGAAGGAAGATGCCTGTAATTTCATACGAGATAAAGAAGAAAGAGACGAAAGATCAAATATATCGACGGGTATAGACAGAGAAATTAAGAAATGGAAAGGAGAGGAGGATAGGACTGATGAGGTAACGCGTGTACAGAACGAATGGATGGGAGGACAGCTATTACTCAAGTTAGATGGAAAAAGCATTGAGGAGGCAAAGGGAAGACAAAGACAGGCAAGAAAACGATAGGGAACGAGTAAAGCGGTTGAGGGAGGATGAGCAAGGAAGAAAAAGAAGGAAACGCCGGGAACAGATATATAGCGAAGAAGAAAAAGATGAAAAGCGGGCAGAGGAACAAAGCAAGTACGATATGAGAAAGAAAGATAGAAGAAAAGGTTAGGAGAGAAAGAGGAAGAAGAGGCACAATAAGTGAAGGAAACAAGATTACAGAGTAGGGGAGAGTAAGAAGAATGAAGGCAAGAACAAAATCAAGAAGATAGGGCAAGCAGGAATGCAAGAAAGCGAAGGGAAGTAGTCGAAGAAATAAAACAGAATAGAAGGCCCCGAGGTCCTGATGCCAGTAACATTCTTAAAGAACAAATAAGACCAAGCCATGAAATACAGGGGCAATGGGACACGATAAGTGAAGTTCTCCCAATGTGAGAAAAGAGTCAAGAAATGCCTAAAGTAGCACAGGAAGAGGAAAGATAAGATGCAGAAAGCATTGGAGAAAGGATTGATAAGATATATCAGCAAATAAGGCAGCACAGCAAGTATGGGACTCGAGGGAGCGGCAACTGATCCATGATACCGAAACCACAGGATGAGGAGGAAAAAATCTTTAGTGATGAGCGCAGAGCATTGCCTTTGAGTAGATTATATTTAGATAGAGAAGAAGAGGATGCTAGTCACACTAGTTGTGGTCTAGCCAGGTCAGATGAGGAAAGAGGCAGGTCGTGAGACAGAGGGAGAGGGTACATGGTCCCTTTAGGAGGTCGAGGTTTGGACAAAGAGGTAAGATGGAGTACTTAATAGAATGCAGGCGAAGCCGCCATTGTATCGAAACTGGACATTGGTATCATGAAATAAGCAAGAAACCATGAAAGGGGAATGAAAAGCTGTGTCGCAGTAGAATAACAGATTGCTGAAGCTCCATGGCAAGGCTGTCGTGCCAGAAGTCAAGATCCTAGAAATCGAGGTCAGCTATCTACTCTGAAGAGAACAAGTGTGTGGAGGATGAATCCTCTCACATTAAGGTGAAAGAAAGAACACAAAGGAGGTCAAGTTTTAATTAATTTAAAGCATTTAAAAGCTGCAGAATGGGCCAAATTGTGGTCTTTTGTCACGTGGGCCAAGGATGGAAATAGAGTTCGAACTTGAGTTCCAGAGACGATGGGGAGTGTCCTCACTCCCGTGCATTCCCAGGACGAGAATACTCTGCAAGACCAAGTACAAATACATTTTCATGGCAGAAGGCATGTGTGATGAGAGATGTTGGACTAACTGGGTGGTGAGTAGCTCCATGTCATATCGCCCTGCACCTGGGTCTTAGCTTACGTGCTGCTAAATGAACCAAATGTTTCACACATTGCACAGGCATACCAACCAATTGTATTAGTCTGTATAACAAAGGACCTTATAGATTAGAAGACCAATGAAACAAGGTGTAACTATTTTTTCTTAAATTACCTGTTTGAAGAGGTAGGCATACGCTGTCCACCTAACAAAGGACAGCCAATAACAATCCTAGCTCCTATATGATTGTATATCTAGATGTTTCCCTTACCCAATCCCGACCATTGATAGGTTTTTCACTATTGCCACGTAGTATGACAGATGCATAATGGAGTATATGAAGTGTATTTTTTGTGGAAATCATTGAGAGACTGAGCGTACGTCCCTTGATGTTTGTTGTAACCTCCCTGTTTAAGATAATTGTAACAGTAACTTGCCATCTTCTTGAGTTTGTCCGGTTATTTGGAATTATTCTGGTGTAATCCCATCCATTAATAAATGCACTTTCCAAGGGCCATACACTCAAGAGCCTCGGGCTCACAGTTCGACACACAATGCATCTTTCTTCAGCTTTAATTCCCAGTCTTATGTTTTTTATTCTCGAGGGCTGTTGGGACATGTCAGGTATATGGCTCTGGTGTTAGTCTGCTGTCACTGACGGTGAACTGTCCGTGATACAATGTTTGTGTCGGGAAAAGGGGGGTTGAGTTCCTAGGTATCCTACCTGGTAGGATGGTGAAAAGGGGTTACAAGGAAGGGGATACTGCATCGTGTCCCACTTCCACTTCCCGAAGAACCCTCATCCAGGTGATCCTCCTGCACTGGTCAACCCCCAGGCACTGGATCCTAAAGCGATAGCCGTGTCCTGGCCACCTGGATGAACAATCCCCAGCGACTAGCCGGTGAGACACCTTCAGGTTTATCACATGATTCACCTGAGAAAGAATATTCTACGAACATTGTAAAAGGGGATCGGAGCCCGGAAGAGGGGGATCCAAAGTAACGATTGTTGTATTAAAGGAATCTGACCCCGGCTGAGGGGGATCCGGGGTGACGAGTAAACCACCTAAATCGAGTACATGTAAGAGGAAAATAACTTAGTTTGTTTTGGTACATCAGGCCCTCTGAATCAAGAGTCTTTGAGAAGTAAAGAGACTTGGGCACAGAAGGCCCTGATGCTAGTGATTGAACTGCATCTTCGTGCCGAAGAAGCCAGAGATCGTGCTATGTTCGAGTGAACCGCCTTGTCCTGTGCTGAAAACGTGGGAAGGGAGGCCAACGGCCTGAACATCCTGACATTTTCTGAACACTTTTCGTTTTCATAAACACTACCCCCAGACTATTTGTATTTAGAAGTAAGGATTGGCAATAGTTAGGCCCTTTTAATTTGACAAGACATCACTAGCACTGCATTATTATTATTTGATGGTCGTAGCTTACTCCCATCTGTAGGTTTAGGATTAGATAGGCGTTTTAATCATACCCTTGGTGAAGTTCAATAACACCCTTGAACTGTGGTCACTTGTATCTGTCTTACTGATGATACCATGCCTTCCAGACACTTTGCTCCAAGCCCATTGATGAATACTTGGAAGGAATGAGAAAGCATTCCCACTGTTCCCCTCTGTCACCTCAATGTAGAGTCTGTGAAGTTACTCCATCCCCCAAGTTACAACCCCATCCCCTGCAACGCTGTTTCAACATACTCGCTTTCCATTTCACGTCAGATCCTTCCTCTGCGTTGACAGCATTCCTGCATGCAAGTACCTCAAAAACTATCATGGCACAACATTCCATGCATCACAGCCTCAATGGACACAGTGGGGCCTGAGTTTCTGATTGGGACTGCGGTGCTGGGATTCTGGCTAACAGAAGATCTATATGCAGACTTCCTCTTTCAAATGCATGGGTTTCCTGATAACAAGTTCTGTAAAATGTATATATTCAGTGCTTAACCATTCATTAATTTTAGATTATTCTGATTAATGTTACCCTTTTGTTGCCGCTTGTCATCTGACATTATAATACTATTTTTTAATGATTATTGTGGTAGCGATGTCATAGCTGCATTAGGAAACAGTGAGCTATATTCAAAGAGAACACAGAGGTTCACTGTGAAATCATGAGCCATTGCTCTATGGTGATCCATTGCGCGTGAACCAAGTCGCACAGCGAGTAAAGCTGCTGAAAGGAGTTGTACACCTGACTCCACACCAAGCCCACGGGAGGAGACAATGCGCTATAGTGACACACCAAGCGTAAACTAAGTTGCACAATGAGTGAAAAGAGGAGGTCTGACCTGGTCCACCCACCAAGTGCAGGATAGCTCAGGGACAGCGCGCTCCCCGTGAAAGCAAGACGACGCGGTGCAACACAGGTTCGATCCCTGGGTCCACGCATAGAAACCTCTGGGTATTAAGCATGTTATAAATAACCAATTACAAGGTAGACTCCATGCTTGCTGCAGAGCATAATAAGCAAGCCTACTTCTCACAGAAGAGGAGCCATACACCAGGTTCCCACCAAGCCCACGAGAAACAAAAATCACAGCAAGTAACGTGGCAGAGAGGAGTCATACCCTGGACCCCACCCAAGACAGAGAGTGCACTGAGAAGCACAATCAGTGACCCCATCTCTCACAAATCATCCTCCATACCACCCACCAAGATTTCTATGGCACCAGCCCGCCATTATGCCCAGCCCATGACTCAAGCAATGTCTGGCACAGGCTTTCAAGCAGCCGCAGCTTCCCCAAGATCAGGTCATCTGCCACTTGAGCGCAACAGGCTACAAACGAACCATTTCAGGGTATACCACACAGTTTGTACGGCTAGACCAGCGTAGGTTGCAACTGCGACCGCTTATGATCTTATCAGAAGATAGTTCCAACATCACAACTAGCCATTCATAAAGTAATTGGCTACTTGTGACATATTGAAAGGGACATTTTCACTGCTCTCCCCATCCAAAGTAGTAGGCCTGATGCAGCACTTCACCCCACTGATTCCTTCTCCTTGCCACAAGTCTAGCTCGCCTCTATGCTCACACCCACCCCTAATCTCATCCCCAACCCAATGCCCATCTGATTGGGGGCCCGTCAATGGCACAAGGTCTATACCTAGCTCAAGGACCACTTTTATCTGTTGTATTTGTATTGTGATGCCCAACCCCCATCAGTCCACTCCACCAAGCCTATCCCTGCACATCTCTAGGGAACTATTTCAAATTCTGATGCAAACAATGTAAAGTGAAATTATTGGGGTGATCAATTGACTTACTCCATACATGCCCATAATAATACATGCAATTGTGGGACGAGCATACTTGCACAAGGGCCCTTCCTTCTAGGGAATGGTTTCCAGTGTACCTTCTACACCAGCACATTTGGCATTACAGGATTGGTTTTATAGGCGTACAAAAACCAAAGTAAACTGGATCGTGCTATTTTGTTTCTGTTTATAGTGCATACACTTATGTTTCCACAACTGACTCCCAAAATAGGATCATTAAAGTAGTGCAATATAGACTAAAACATAATATTGAGACACCAACCGAAAGAAGTAATGAAGGAACAGAATAGGAAGATTTTTATTTTAGTAAAGTAGCAGGAGCATATTCTGTACTGAAGAGCAGTGCAGACAAATCAGAAATCCTGAAGCAACAGTGTCTCAGAATCTTGAGCAGAAGGAAATTTCGAAGTACAAAGAAGAGTCGGCTAAGAATTAATCATCATCAAAGTGTGTGAGCAAATGAAATCCTGAATATGAATGATGCGGTTCCCGGCATTTGGATGTCAGTTTATCATTCAAAGGTAGAGCTGTGTACCAAGGAAACAAAAACACAGGATGAGATGCCAAGCTGGAAGGTCTGGCTACCAAGGGGCAAGTTGCAGTATCTCCGAGTCAACTGCCCAGCTGCATGCCACACAGGGCAATCCTCCATGTGAAGCCGCAGAGTAATAACATCTCAACATACCTTTCACAACATGGCACTAAAGCATAGGAGAAGCAGCATCACGGACACACTGGAATGCCCACCTATATCGTGATAGTGAAACAGACAAAGCCACAACAAACAGTATACTTTTAAAGGGACAACATCCAGCATTCATTTTTGACTGGAAATATTTGTTTTGATAACAACCCAGGTGTCGGAGAAATGAGATATAAAATATCTCATTACAGAATCCAAGTGGAGCAGTTTATTTTCTTCTGCCAGTTCAGATATTTTAAAAGTCTGTTGCTGTTCTCAAAGGAGCAACAGGTGATTGCTTCAATATTTAAAAAAGAAATTATGATTCCAAGATGGCCACCGAGCACTGAGGCGGTGTGCAGATGGAGCTCTGTCTAGAAACAACTAGCGCTGGCATATTCATTAATAATTTTTTTAAACACTTTTTATTGATTATTGAAACGACACAAACCTTCGAACAACATCAATGATACATCATGTTCTACATCAACTCAACTCCCCATCCCCTCCCTCCCCTTGCTAACCCCAACCTGTTCCTCCACCAATGTCTACCCGTGTTATGTATTAGTCTGCTTGCTCTCCTAACCTTCTCCGTGTCCTGCCGTTAGCAGTGTTTGCGCATCTTCCTGTGCAGGGGGCAACAAATCTTGTATCATTTGTGTCCAGGTCATCAAATGTATGTCCTGCTCTTCCTGGCCATGCTGAGATGCTTCCTGCCAGACCGCCAGTGACCATTTCTAGAGGTCCCTCAGCCACATAGTAGTGACTGGTGACGTCCCCGTTTTCCACTCTATTGCAATCCTGTGCTTTGCTAGTATGTACGCTAAGTCTCTCAATTTGCCAACATGTCTTGTCTGCTTCGGTCTTGGGAAGATACATAGCAGGCACGTTTTTGAGGAGATAGACTCTGCCGACAGGCCGATCCGGACTAGGGTCTGGGCCACACATTCCCAAAACAGGCGTATGTCCGCACAGGCCCAATACATGTGCATCAGGTCTGTACTGATCAAGCCACACTTCGGGCAAGCTTGTTCTGACGCTCTGTGGGTAACATATGATTGAATCAATTGTAGCTTCGTGTTCCTGGACACTTTCTTGGTATACCCCATGGCCCTGCTCCAAGCTTCATCTGGCAGCTGCTCTTGCAAATCCGGCTCCCATCTTTGCTTAAGCTGTAATACATTACTATCTGGCTTTGTCATCAGAATCTCGTATATTCTTGATACCGCGTGTCCCCCTTCCGAGATATCTTAGAATGTTTCTATTGTCTCGTCGTCCTCCAATACTCCCTCCGTTCCAACCCATCTTGATTTCACTAAATGTAGAAAAGAGGCGTGGGTTATATGTTGCCCTATCCCAACTCCTGTTTCGGCAGCAACCTCACTAAAGGTCTTCGGCCGTCCTTCCTTAAGTATGTCCCCCAATGTCACCACCCCTCTGGGTTCCCAACATTTCCTGATATTTAGTCTAAGTTGTGTATCATCTTTCTTAAGTGTCACCAATGGGACTTGCTGTGAGTAGGGTGCGTCTTTGCCCAGAAATCGACAGGCCCTATGCCACAATGTCATGCCCAACTTCAATAACAGAGGAGGCTTGGGATTCTGCAGTACCGTGGACCATACCATCTCTTTCAGGAAGAAAGGGGCACATGCCGTCTGAAGTAACCCCCGCTCTTGGGTCTGTTTGTCTGAAAGCCAGTGCGTAACAAACTGCAGCTGGCACGCCACGAAATACCCTTCAAAGTCTGGCTCTGTGATCCCACCCTGTTCATATGGTCTCTGCAGTTTTTCCAGTGATAACCTGCACCTCAAATTATGCCACAAGAAACTCCTACAGGTGGTGTTCAGTGTCTTAAAGCCTCAAGGTATATTATAGGGGACATTGGTAAAATAATGAAGAAACCTTGGTAGCACCACCATCTCCAACAACATCGCCCTCCCCATTGATGACAGCGGTAGCTTGGCCTGGAACTTCATGGAATTCTCTATTTTGGCCACCGCTGTCACTGTGTTCTGCCTATGCTCCACTTCAGGGTCATGAAAGACATCCACTCCTAGGTATCTAAATGTATCCTCTTCCCATTTGATTGGCAGCGCTGGCAATGCCCCCTGGGGCGTTCCCCTGTACCCCGCTAGAGGGAACACGCTTGATTTATGTGCGCTGACCGTAATCTCCGAGAGCTCTGCATAGCATTCAAACACATCTAATATGACACGCAGATTAATCTCCGGTCGTCGCAGATAAAGGAGCATATCGTCAGAATATAGGGAGGTCAGGTGTGTATCGCCCCATATTTTGGTACCCTCCTGAAATTATTTTCGTAGATATACTGCTAACGGTTCTAAGGCCAATATAAATAGCATGGGGAGCCGAGGGCAACCCTGACTGGTACCTTTGCCCAACTCCCATTGTTCCGATATTGTGTTGCCCAGCCTTACTCTCGCCACTAGGTTACTGTATAGTAGCTTCACCCATTTAATATAGGTCGGGCCCATACCAAAACATTTCAGCACCGGTAGTAGCCGTAGCAATGGCCATGGCCACCTGACCGAATAGAAACCTTTAACTGCGTCTAGCGAGGTGACTGCCAGGAGCTGGGCACTATCCTGTTTTTGATCAATGACGTGGTGTAACCTTCTCAAATTACATGCAATATTTCTGTTGGGGGACATACCCTGATTGGCCTGAATGTACAAGTTTGTGGATTACTGGCTTTAACCTGTTGGCCAACAGGGCCGTCAGTATCTTCCCGTCTTGGTTAAGTAGCGAGAGGGGTCTATAGGAGCCGTATTCTGTATCTGGTTTGTTAGGTTTCAGCAATGGAAGTATGATTAACGCGCTTAGCGACAGCAGCAAAATGCCTTTGTCTAATGATTCAATCAGCATTGCCAATAATGGGGGCATAACTTCTACCATGAATTCTTTATAAAACTTCCCTGGTAGTACGTCAGCTCCTGGAGCTTTCCCTGATGGCAGCCTTCTACTAGTGTGCTCCCGCTCTTCTTTCGTTATGGGGGCTTCAAGTCTGTCTGCCTCCTCTGCATCTAGTTTGGGGAGATCCATCTGCTCTAAAGCCTCTTCTATCTCTGACTCCTTGGGGCTGATGTCTCCTCGTACAATAGCTTATAAAATTCACTCAAAAATGTATTTATGTCTTATTGCGTCTCACAAACCCCTCCCTCCTTTGTCTTTATTGCTCGAATCGTACTTCGTTTCATCTCCCTTTTGTATAGCCAAGCTAGCAGGCGCCCTGGTTTGTCTCCCTCTGCGTGTTGACATTCCAAATATTTCCTGTAGCTCAATTTGCCCAGTCTATCCCAGTGTTTTAAACACTCCTGCTGCAGGGCAACTACCTCGTGGGTGCTCTCGATTAGGAGATCACTATGACCACTTATGGCTTCTAGCTTGGTTTCGACCTTACGTAGATCATTTTCTATAGCAGTCTGAACCCAGTTTGCTTTGGTGATCACAGTCCCTCTAATCACTACCTTGAATGCTTCCCACAATGTGCCTGCTGACTCCACACTTGTATTGTTAGAAAAATACTCTTGCACCCCTTCTCTTACCGGTTTCCGAAATGCTTAGTCTCTCAAAGATTCACTCCTCAGTTTCCACGTCGGGATACATGCTCTTGGAAGGGGGGTGGGGGGTTCATACGCCACGTAACCACCAGTAGGGCATGATCTGATAACACTCTAGCTTTATATTCCGCCTCCCTGAATCCCCCCAGAGTGTCTTCTCCTGTAAACACATAGTCCAACCTAGTGTGCAGGTCCTGGGTGGCTGCGTAATGAGAGTATCCCCGAGCCTGTGGGTGTAGAGTCTGCGAGTTTGAATGCTTGCAACAGTGTACATAAGGCTTTGGCCGACGGATGCATGGATTTATGATCTGATCTGTCCAATATGGGGTTAAGTGTACGATTAAAGTCCCCTCCCGATATTAATGTACCGTCTCTATGTGGACTAATTCATTGATTTAACGTGTGAAAGCAAGCTGTGGTCTCTTGGTACGGTGCGTATGTGTTAATTATACGAAAGTCTCTTTGTTCTATCCACCCCGTAACGCAAGCATTCTGCCCTCTTTGTCTTGGAAAGTCTCCAGTACCTTTAAATGCATCGCCGGTGCCACCCATATTAGTACCCCCCCCCCCTAGCATAAGCAGAGTATGCCAATCCTAGCATCATGCCTCTCCATTTCATAGCTAGTGCAATCTGCCTATCTTTTGTGAGGTGGGTCTCCTACAAGAGCGCTATATCAATTTTCAGCTGCTTTAGATAGGTCATAATTCTGTTCTGTTTTTTTTTTTTTAAACGGTTTTTATTAATTTTTAAAACAAACAATACAAACCAAACTGGCAGCGCTTTTTGCAACAATCACATGAACAACAATTAGTCAAGACCACTGCTCCCCAATCCCTCCCCCCTCAAGAGCTTGTTTGTCCTTCACATTCCGTATCTGCTACATGTGGCAGGGTATCACCTCCTTCTGAGACTGCAGAATCCGTTATTGTTCCAAACAGTCCTGCTATTAATACTCTCCATGCCATCAGGGTACCCACTTCTTCCCCACACATGCTATTCCAAGTTCCCTTATCGCAATTAAAATGTCTAACACACAACAGCAGGCCTGCATTCCAGTCCGAGTACAGTATATATATTGTGGGCTCACAGGCTAACTCCCAACTATCTACCCCATTTCCCTTACCCCCCCTCCCCAGCAATTGCCCAGCTCAATACCTTGTGTTCAGGCATCCCCAATTCTCGCCCTCGTTCCAGAGTATTGTCCTTTTGCGAGGGCACAGTGGGCGGATACATAACTGCTAGTATTCAAACAAAAAAATCCAATCGTAGGGGTAGGATGCTCCTGTGCAGTAGGGGTGTCACGGTATTAGTTTTATGACGGTACGATAACCTTCTTGCCAAATGACGGTATATCATGGTTATCGCGGTATAGCAGGTGGAGTTAACTAATCTTAACAAATATTTTCTAAAAGGTCATAAATTGACAGATTTATCATCACAAACAAAACCAGGCACACCCAGGGCCAGAATTGGGCTTTTCAACATACTTTCCACTGAAATGCCTTGCTGCTTCCACCAAACATAAACACGTGTGGAGAGGAGGGGGGGGCTGCTGCAACTGGCAAAGCAAACTGAATAGCTTTTCTTAAGTGGTCATTTAGGCTTTATGCTACCCCACTGGCTACTGGTGAAGATGAACATGTTGCCATCTTGATAACCTGCATGCCACCGATCAATGGAGGCTGATGGTAGTATGCGCTTGTGCGCATATACACACACAGACACACACACACACACAGACACACACACAGATGCACTCTCTTTACGTTACAGCCTTTAGTTTACTTGCGGGCCAAAAGGTGTTCAGTACTCACGGACATGTTACCCTTTGGTATGGCAGCAGGGAATACCCACAGAGATGAGTGAATTTCGCAGTGTGACTTATTATATGTAAATTCAACGATAGAACCAGGGAAATCCCCCATTGCCATATGTTTAGAGAACATTATCCATTATAAATATATAAACCCCAAAGCCGCCAACCCAAAGTAAACCCTTTTCCTTCTTGGCACTGTATTTATTCTTCCTATTGCTAAAATATTGAAACTACTTGGCAGACGGCACATCCAACAGTGCAAGACCAAGACTGCGCAGCACTTGCTTACTGCAGCCTTTCCAAATCAGATTGAAAAGCACACTTTACGGTATGAACGGTATAAACAATGTGACGGTTATTATTGTTCAATTAAGTGGTTCACGGTATCTTTAACGGTATACCGTTACATCCCTACTGTGCAGTGCATGTTTAAATAAGCACCACATCCTGGGCTCCTGCATTTAATGACCTGTCTTCGTGCAGCTCCTTACATGGGAGTCTTCATATCCTTTCAGTGTTTATTTGCCCCCTTCCGCTACTTGTAACTGACCGGATCTGCTGGTCATATCTGCTAGTCTCTGCTTGGGCCTGCTTCTGTGCCGGTTGGCAGGTTCTGCGTGTCCATCCATCTGCATCATCTGGGCACTCGAAAAAAAGGGCTCGACCTTTATGGATCACCTTCAGCCTGGCCGGATACAACAGCATGTACTTCAATTCCAAGGCTCGCAATCGCCTCTTAACTGCTATATAGTTCATTCTTTGCTTCTGCACCTGTAGAGTGTAATCTGGGTAGGCAGTGATTGTGGCAGATGCTCGTTGGATCGTCCCTCCCTTGCGAAAGAATTCAAGGATCTTTTCCCTGTCCCGGTAGTTGGGTATTCAGGTTATTATCGGCCTTGGTGGGGCTCCAGGTGGTGGTTTCCTCGCCAGTGATCTGTGGGCCCTCTCGACTGAAGCCTTGGGTGAGGCCCCAGGGCTTATTTCTTGCTGTAATAGGGACTCAATGTAGTTTGTCGGGTTAGCCCCTTCCTCGCCTTCCGGGAACCCAATAATGTGTACATTATTGCACCTGTCCTCTGCTCTATCTTCGAGATTCCGCACTTGTTGCTGCAAGACTGACTTCTTCTGAGATGTTCTTAAGGCTGCTTGAGTTTTCCGTGACTGCCTTCTCGAGCGGGCCTGTGCGTTCCGCCAGTGACCGGACATCTTGTCTCAACAAGTTCACATCTATGCCGACGGCCTCTATTTTAGCCTCAAGAGATTCTTTCAATGATGCTATGGCAGCAAGCATTTGTTGATCTCCCCAGCACCAGGTCCTCTTGAGAAGTTCTTGTGCCTACTCTGTCTGCCGCCATGGTTGTCTTTGCAAAGGTATCCAATGTGGGCTGCTTCACCTTACTCTTCTGGGGCTTGGATGCTATGGTTGCTTTTCTGCAGCGTGGCTCTGTACTTACTTACAATCCGTTGGTGTCCCCCAGCACTCCCCCCGAGCCTAGATCATTTTGCCACAGGTGGGCCGCTAGTCCCATTGCAATCAAGAACATGCTACTGCTTAGTGTGCCACAGTGGCGCGCGATAGCGTATTGTCACCTCAGCAATGCATAGCGATACGCCCTCAGACATAGGCAATGCTTATGGTTATGTCGCCTATATTTGCCACCACCTAGCTCGTATGGCTGCAAGGGGGAACCTAGGCCCCTCAATGGCACTGTTAGGATCTGTGTTCTGTTAGAGTCATCGCGACAGGCGGTACCAGGGGCAAGGCCTGCCGCTCCAGCACCCATGGGTGCAACTGTATCTAAAGGAGGGATGTCCTCTGTGTCCCCTTCTATATGCAATACACCTGGAACCCTTCCTAAAAAGAATCAATCAGATATAATAAAAGGGATACCATTTGGGACAGAAAAACACACGATAACGGCATATGCCGATGATATGTTGATCATAGTAACCAATCTGGTTGAATCCCTGATCGAGGTTACAAGGGAACCTGAAGAATTTGGCAAGGTGGCGGGTCTGAGAATACATTTGACCAAATCTGAAATATTGACCTTATCCCTTACACCCTCCCTAGTAGCCCAGGTGTCTCAATATACTAAATTTGCATGGGCAAGAGAAAAAAATATATTAGGCATCTATCTAATCATCTTATTACAGTTGATATAAAAGGCACATTTTCCCCAAGGTCTTTTAGAACTTCGCCGCATATTATCGCACTGGGGCCATTAACGATCTTGTGGCTACGGCGGATAAATGCTGTAAAAATGTCAATACTCCCTACGGTGCTATATCTTTCAGGCTCTGCCTAAACCTGTACCGCAAATTTTGTTTCGGGAATTACAAAGTTTGATTTTGAAATTCATTTGGAACAATAAAACCCCTCATGTCGCCATGAAGTTATTAATGATGCCTACACTTAAAGGGGGCCTGGGTCTTCCTAATTTAGTAAAATACTATCAGGATTTACATCTTTGAGTGAAGAATGGGTTTCTTCCAAGACAGAAAAAATGCGTGCCAAGATGGAACAGGCAATTTGTGGCCTGCATATTGCAGAACTCCTTTGGCTTCCTAAGCAAGATCGCCCTAATAATATGCATGCTAGCCAGATTACCCAATGTCAGGTTACAACATATCCCTCCCCTTTCACGCCTATATTTAATAATCCAAAGTTCAAACCTGGCTTAGATAAAGGTTCCTTTACCAAATGGAAAGAATCAGAATGCAATAAAATGAGGGATATGTTTCAGGGACGGACTTTAAACGGTTTGATCACTGTAAAAAGGAGTTGGGGCTTACGGAATCGGAAAGATTTTTATATTTTCATGTTCGACACTGGCTTTTAGCTCCTCCATATAGGGCCATGGCCATAGACAGTTAACTGCATTTGAGAAGTTCTTGATTTCGAACCCAGGAGGGAAATCCCTCATATCAAACCTCTACGGACTACTACAAGAGGCGTTCCGAGAAGGCAGCCTGAAATAAGTTCAGGGTTGACAGCAAACATTGGGAATGGCAATACCTATTGAAGAATGGCAAACACTATGGAAAGTTATCCCAATGTTAACACGCTCTCTACAGATCAGAGAATCCAGTTATAAAGTTATGCTCCAATGGCACTATACCCCATACAGACTACATAAAATGAAACTAATCAACACTGATAAATGTTGGAGAGATTGCAAGGGAAAGGGTGATTGGCGAACTGTGGGGGGACAATTAATAAGCATATCCAAGATTTGTTTGGAAAATGATCGCAGCCTGATGCAAAAGACATTTTGTTGGGAATTGGCCCATCGGATGAGAGCAAGGGGCCAAAACACAAACGTAAAGTACTGTTAGGGTTGGGTTATGTTCATTGTTTATAAAAATTGAAATGCCAATTAAAAAAATAAAAAATATAAAAGAAATGATGCATGTGTATGCTACTCCATATCGGCTCCAGGAAGAGCTCCCCAAAGTTCACGGTGCATATGTTCTTCTTAAGACAATACATGTCCAACCAAATGGTTTGGGCACACCCCAAAGTGGGCACAAACAAGTAAGAATAAAAACCACTCATGAGGTATCAATAAATGGACGCAGGCAAAACAGTTCTTACTGGATCCAAATGTCTGTGACTTGACTAGTGTTAAACAACCAATCACTGTATAAAAAGGTACACATGTTCCTGCAAGAATGTCAATGAGCTTGTGCAATATTGCATGAAGCTATTGCAATGAGGTATTTGCAGGATATAGATCCTTAATTTTCAAGTGTTCTTCAGAATAACCATCCTCTTAATCAGGGAAGATTTTCCTTTAGAATTCCCATACTTGGTGATAAGGAATGATTACTGGTCATCCATCGCTTAGAAACATAATGAAGACGTGGCTCTCTAGGCAAAACCTATGGCCTTGCCTGATGAATTGAGGTACTAATCCTTCCTGGTCTTTTCTGGTTTCTCTCTAGGTTTTTTGAAAGTCGTGTAATGTGTTGCTGTGTACAAGCACACATCTCAAGGCTGGATGCACACACACGGGCATGATGGTGTGTAGGCAATCAACATGGCATGATATTCAGGCCTTCCATCTGGTCTTCAAGTCTATCCAGGTCAACCAACCGGCCAACCTCACATCTTACCTGTAATTCCTATAATGAGTCTCCTCCATCCCACAGCAACAATGTCCTTCACATGGACATTCTGTGTTACAGAATATCTGAAAAGCCATGGGCTATGCCCAAAATAAACCTGAAATCTAAACCTATTATCAATGGTCTGAAGTAGGCGTATGGCAACTTGCTTACAATATAGGAAACATATAGCAAGGAAACTTACAAAATACAAATCTTGGGCACTATCCAACAACAGGTCTTGAAGAGTGCAACTCACTAAGCCATTAAGGCATTGTGTAGCAACTACTTTTTCAAGATTTATACAATAAACGGTAGGTTCGTAATCCATCTTGCTCCTGATCTCTCCTCCATGCACCAGTTTCACAACGTACCCCAAGGGGACAACAAGACCGGTCCTTGGAAGCCCCAGCCACATTGTGTGTTCAGGGTAAACACCGACCATGTAAATAACTCCAATTAGATTCACTGTATTCAATACGTTCTGTTTAGATTTGGCTCTTGTGTACCACACTTAGAGACCCCTGCTATAGTCATTGTTACCCATCTTTTCCCTCAACCCTTGCATGCCTTTTCTCTTCCCACATCCAGCATTACTCTCAAACCTTGCATCAGTAGATGGTTGCTTGCTCCAGATCTTCACCCGTCAAGCTTTCTGCACATGTAGACTCTATACAGATAACATGAATAACAATACATCTACCTGGCAAGATCAGGTTTTACAGAGACAAGAGGATTGCAAGAGAAATTCATCCTGTCAAATTGACCTGAAATGTGTCATTTTTTGGGACTGTTGATTTGTCTATTTATAAATGTACTTGTAACAAAAGTTAACTTGAAAATGTAACTATGGCAGATGCAGCACATTTATTCAAAACCAATATCTTGTATACCCTTCTAAAATGGAAATGATAAATCAAAATGTTCAAAAATGCATATCCCCTTATGCTTCAATTATTGAAATACAATGTTCACATACAGTCTGGTAAATAATATAGATGAGATATAGGTCGGAGAATCCCACCGCCTTGTCCCTCCCCGCGTCCCTGGTGTAAACTGAAATACGCACGCAGAAGCTATTTCTGGAAAATAGAATATAAATGTGCACAGATGCAGCGCATCCCGTTCGTGGACGAACAAGAGACAGACTTCTATTTGGAGGCCTGCGACTGCATCCACAGTTGTTGCTGTTTTGTAGCATTCTTAATTACAGGTGTTACTATAACCCAATTTACTGGTGTGTAATTTGTCAACGGTATTGCGGCCCGGAGACTAAGGGGATGACGAGCAACCTAGATTTTTCACCTCCTGCAGAGTTTGTTCCCTGCCCGGGTTCTACACAGCCTTTCCTCATTCCAAAGTTGTTAAATTGAGCACCAATGACTATGTATTAACCAGTGTGCGTGGAAGTGCTCAGAAGTCTGCACCAAAAGATGAAGCACAATATAAATATAGGGCCCGATGATTTACAGAACATTTTCCTATGGGAATGCACCATCATAAAACGCTTCTGTGAATCAGGAACTACGGGCCTGGGCCCTGCTGTGATTCAACACTGTGGCCTGCAGGATGACTACAGATCTGGGCCTGGAGTGCTTAAACTGAGGTATCTGACATGGAGCTATTGAGGCACTTCTGGATGTTAAACTAAAGGTTCTACTATGCATCTACACCTGAACCGTACCATCCCGAATTCCGTATTTTCTATCGGCTCTTGACTATTTCCCCCAAAATTACAGCTCCGAGAAGAATCGTGGGGTATCGAGCATCGCAATATGTTTTGGTCCACTTCATAAAAATTATGGAATCACTTGGAGTACATTTTCTGCAAAACCTGATCGCCATAGAAATGGTCCAAAGCTATTGGTCAAAATGACAGCAGCCAGCTGGCAGCCAGCAAAAAAGTAAGGCAGTGCATCTGGCCTGAGCAGTGCCCGAGTGCGGATTATAGAGGAGGCAGACATGATCAATGGGGCATCAGAAAGGAATGGACACCTTGTGGCCAATTAGGAAGCAGCAGTGCCCACCTTGCCGACCTCATTACTGTGCTGCGCAAAGGTGTCGCATGAGTTTTGTACTGTGATGTAATGCTGCTTCGGCGCACAGATTCCAATTATAGATCAATCGGAGTTCGCAATGAGTCAGGGTGAATTGAAACGAGTTTGAGGAAATTGAGTATTTTTAACGGCTTTCTTATAAATTATATATCAGTTTTTCTTAACAAAGTCTTTGCACCATCACGTTTTGGACTTGGTGCCAGTAACATACTAAATGCCCTCTCAGAAAGTACAATTATTATTTTCCTTTCAGTGAATATTTTTCATAACCAGTCTTTCAAGCTATTAATATGTAATTCACCAAGTTCATAACATTTAATTCACCCAACTGATGTATTTCCTCTTGAGAGTTCAGCATCGAGAAATGTTTCAGGTATATCATTCTCCCTGTCCGAAATGTTCACATGACCCCACTCTGGAGTACGTTGGTGGTATTGTAAGCATTAATTCTATAACATTGATAGATGTGTTACTGTACACTCTCCAACAAATATGACGTGAACCCCTTCTCCCGACTATACTCATGACAATGCCATCCATACCGGGCCGAGAACGATGACCATGCAAACGGGCAATAACAGATTGCAATTCATTACTCTGCCTCCAGACCGAAGTCACATTTCAGACACTTTGACATTCCACACTTTAAAAAAAAAAAAAATTCTTTATTGTATTGTTCAAAGAGCACAGACCTAGCTCGGGAGCAGCGGAGCGCTGTAGTGTGTGGGTAGCTGGCATTTGGGCTGGCATCTTTGAACGGTAGAGCAGTACTGTGAGGTCTGTGCGTCAGTATGTGCGTCCATTGGAATTAGTCCTTGGTCAGGTGTTGCTGAAAGAGCCATGTTTTGAGAAATATGCAAAATTTGAGAATTGTGGGGACATTCCGAGCCGACATCGGTATGGAGTTCCAGTGGGTGGGTGCATGCCAAGAGAATGGTTGTGTGTGGGTCCTTTCTGTGCGGATGCAGTGCGATTCAAGCCGGTTGGTCGATTTGCTGTGTGAGGAGCTCAGGCTCAAGAGGCGAGACCTATACTGCAGTTGAAAAGAAGGGGGCAGCTCCACATGGAAGATTTCTCCTTTAGTCAAACGTTCCACCACCAGAATGTTGGTTAGCAAAAGACTTGGAGTACATTTGATTAAGATTTTGGGTGCGTTCAAGAACATATTTTTATTAATTTGTGAATGCATACATTGTGCTTTAAGACATGCAGTTAACAACAGGTTTCCTTTGTACGAAAGTCACTAAAGTCTAAGGCCAACCTCCCCTCCATCCTAACAAGTACACAACACCCTATTAGTGCTTGATCAAAGACTAGCCCTCCATCAATGGTATGTAGCATTTCTTCAAACTACCCAGCTCACAAACATAAATAATCCGAACTCCAATTTCAGTCAGCAATATTTCAGTGGAGATTAAATGGATCAGTTAAATAACTAACACACACATCTACTTGTAGATGTCCCAAAACATAAGATCCGCAGTCTTCCCTGTATTTGCAACACTCATGGCAGCATATAAACCAATTCCATACCAAGTTAAAATCTATGCCCATGGCGAGTCCTTTTTCATGAGTGAACTCGCCGCAGAAACACAAGATAACCCATATTAGCTGGGATTCTTTAACATGCTTGAAATATTGCCGTAAAACATATCCCTGGATACCGGGGCACAGATTACTGAGGGAGGCAAATTGTACAATTGGGTATCTTTTATTTCTAAAAGTAGGAATGTAAATTAATACACTTCCTCTGCTGCCATCTAGAGAAAAATGCACTGGTGCTCAGATTTTAAGTGAATTATGTTTTAGCTACCAACCCCCCCATATACAAAACTCAGGTAATGTTGCTCACAGCTATGCCTTTTAGTTTTAACTTGCCCTATTTTAAACTTATTTCCACACATGAATCCCTGACACAGATTCAATTCCAATCTTATTTTGGATCCACCAACATGTTGGGCCCTCTCCAGGCAGGCCTTAAAACAGCTAATGAGACAGAGGCAGCAGTCGCTGCTTTTGATGGCCTGTGGCTTTAAAATGATCAAGGAAGGACTGCGGCAAGGATTATGGTTGTTCTGTCAGCAGCCTCTGATATGGTTGACCATAAGATCCTGGCCGACTCTTTCTGCCAGATGTGACTGTGATAGACACCACTAAAATGGCATAGTTTCTAAGGTCAGACGGACTATGAACAATTTAGATGCCACCTATCCAATACTCACTCTACTTATACTGTAACCATTCTTCTTGTTGTGTATCATCACTCAGCTTTAAGTAAGGAATGTATGCGGACGATACACACGTGTTGATGCCTAGCTCACAATCCTGGAATTAAATAGGGTCCGCAAGTGACAAACCACTGGATCACAAATAATGAACTTCCATTAAATCAATGGAATACTACAATGTTAGCGTCTGACCCCAAGCTAACCTCTAGCTTCACTCGTGGCCATTCATCTATGGAGGAAATGTTGCCCCATGGCCAAAACGGGTTATAAATGAGTCTTCCATTTGTGCAATAAGCTCTTGTTGAATGCCAGATTGAGATCACAACCAAATTGCCATTCTTCCACCGGTCATTGCCAGGCTGGTCTAGATTTGCAATGCATATGTTTACTTCTCGATAATTGGTAGGTGATTCATCTTTATTCTGCTTACCAAAGGTCTTGCTACATATTCCTAAAGTGAGAAAGGCTCCTTGGAAAAAAAGCTATGACTGAAAAGTGGTATCTTTATTGAATGGAGTAATTTTGTCATCTTAGCCATGTCTGCTTCCATTTCTCTGTGGACATGGTCCCTCCCTTGGTTCCATCTATCGGAGCGTGTTCATTGAAAGGTACTAAGAAACGTATCTCTTACCTCTCACTAAAGGCGACCCCTAACAAGCTCAAGGTTTTAGTGAAGGAAAAATCAGGGGGCAGTTAGTGAATATCCACTATGTTGTGGGATAGAAGATTAATAGACCCTGTGACCGGTTTAACACACATACCACCCGTGTAGCGCTTCACCAACCTATTCTACCCAAGAATCTAAAGGCACATACAGAAGCCATGAACATGCTTATTTTCACAGAGAAACACCCACATTAAAGCAACGATTATTCAAAGGAAAAGCTCAATTTAATTTCATAATTTTACTGTCACTTTAAATGTTCCCGTTTCAGCCAAATCTAGAAATCACACAAAGACGTTCCGTACGGTAACTGAAGGAACGAAAGTCAGGACTAAATAGTACTATTGACCACAACACCTTGTGCTTTTTGAGATTATGCATACATTAGAGCAGTTACAGCAGTTGTCTTAATGAGGCGGAGACCGAATATTACTGCATGTGGTAATGGCAAGTCCAAAGCTGTCAAGTTCAAAATGAGGGTACAAGAATGTAGTGCTCCACCAACTGAGAGGTAGACATCTACTTAAATGCCAGCCATAAGCAAGTTCAAATGCAAATGGGAGAATTATTGGGTTGCTTTTCTAAAAATACATTTGGTGATAGAAATAAAGCCACCCCAAAACACTAAGCGATAGTTGTACCAAATGGGTAAACTGCAATCATTTTGGCACAAAGATACTGTTCTAAAAAGAAGTGTTACAATTTTAGTGAAAAACATATTTTAATAAAACAATTCTGATTAAAATTGATATAAATTGAATGCTATGGCATAGCTTTTGTAGAAAACACATATGACCGAAGGTTGGCTGGTGGTAGGGTTCAAGGAAGATGAGAGTGGATTATGTCTTCATGTCGGGATTGAAGATGACAACAGATTATTCAGAGAAGGGGGAACAGACACCAAAACAGATGCCCCCAACTTGCTTTTCATTTTGGAAGGGGGATTTGCCAACGGATCAAGAGAATATAAACCGAGTGAACGAGTTGGGACAGAAGTAATATGTTTTTCATGTATGAAGGAGTGATTACAGCATTAAAGGCATGATGGGCCATACAGCGTACCTTAAATGCAATATGATGCATAACATGGATAAAAAAGGAAGGAACGTTAAAAGCGGGTGACATGGTCAGACTATTTGGCTTTAAAGATCAGGCGAGCTGATGAATTTTGGATTAGCTGGAGCAATGTAATACAAAGCTGTTGGAAGCCCAGATATAGAGAAATGCTATAGTCTAGACATGACGATGGTATATGATATAAGTCATTTATAACGCGCCTCTACACAAGTGTTTCTAGGCGCAACAAGACAAGGGGGGGCAGAAGGAGGACAAAACAACGATCTTACTAGGCCTGGTGTCATTCAAATTGCGCAAATGCAGGGACGGGGGTGGGGGGAGTAGAGACGTGCCAGGGGGTTTGGGTGTGGAGGGAGAAGTGCAGGTAACTCAATAAGTGCTGCCGGAGGGTGACTCATAAGTACAGAGACACAAGGGACTGTAGGGGTGCAGATAGACTTTTAAGTACTAGGGGAGCCCAATGGCAGTGCAAGGGAAACTGGACATGCAGGAGCCTGGCCCAGAGTTTCAGTGGGTGGCCAGGTGACTCGATCCTTGCTGTCACACAGAGACAGTGGAGAGATTTCAGAGCTGGAGAGATACAATCCCTGGGCTTGAGGCCAAGGACAAGTCTTGCAGTCCTGTTCTGGATAAGTTGTAAAGGTGGAAGAGTAGAGAGGGTAGAGTCAGAAAGAGGCTGTTTCAATTGTCCAGCCTAGAGAGGACCAGACCAGAGCTGTGGAGACACTGAGCTTCTGGGGGAAAGTGAGAAAAGGCAAACTTCCTCTGAGGAGGTGCAGCTGATAGTGTGACTTCCTAGAGACATCGGAAAAACCCATGTTACGAGGGTATGAAGAGGGAAACGAAGAAATAGCATAGTACACTTACAGATTTTAAAGTGATGGAACCCCTAATGATCCACGTAACTGATTTGGTGGTCAAGTCTGAATTTCGTCCTGTGGAAAGATACCCTGCTTGACTGTTGGGGTGAAGAGTTGGGCAGCAGTGGGGACCACAGACTGCTAAGTGATGTTAGTCCCCGTGTCACCCCACCTCTAGACGTATGGCATGGGCATGTCACCATTAGAAAACTGGTCACTATAAATTAACTTAATCGAATTTCGATTTTTAGGTCTAGATGATGTGCCACCCTCCCTTTATCAGTCTTTCCCAAATCATGCATAGGCCACGAGTATCGGAATACTCCCAATAGAAATTAGGAAACTAACATAGGAGCTTGTCATTCAGCTTTCACCCACACAGCTCATGGATATGTTTGGGCTAGTAGTATACATAGTTCTACAGGAAGAGACTATTATTGCTGCCTGATCCGGTGAGCTAATAATGAATCTTTCAATGTGCATGAATACCTACATGCGAAGAAATATTTATTAGAAAATAATTTCAGTTTTACAGTTAAAACATTTTGGCTCACTTATAAAATATCCCCATTGGGAATGCGACTTCCTTTTTTACTCCCTGAAAAATCATTTTACTCCCAACTTTTAAAAAATGGGAATAAAATACTCCCAATATAAAATCTTATCTGGGGCACTGAGGGGAAGCCTTAGGTGGAGAAGAAAGATCAGAAGTGGAGGAGGGACAAAGGCTGGGAAAGGGACAAAGCTAGAAAAGCAAAAGGTGGAGGAGAATGCATAAAGCCGCAGGAAGGGGTCGGGGGAAGAGGAAAAATAAGTGAGAATTCAGAGTGGATAAGCTTCAGCTAAAAGACCGGTAGTATCTCTCAGTGGCAACTCATTAGTCTGGGAAGTAAGATGATGCTAAGAAACACAGGTTCGAATCCTGGGTCCGCGCATGGAAACCTCTTCCAGTATTGGGTATTAAGCGTGTTATAAATAACCAATTATAATTATAATAATTATTAAGGGCAAAGGAGGGGTTGACGAAGAGCAAGAAGCAGGTACACCATGAGCCAGCTACAAAACTGTTGAGCTGGGAAGGTGGTATGAGCATGTGGTAAAGCGTTGAGGAGGTGTTAGAGAAACGAGATAGTGAAAAGAGGAGAAGTAAGGAAGGGGCTCCGCAAATCGTGTAGCGGGGTCGTGGAAAAAAGGTCCATAGGTCAGAAGTAGGAGTAGGATATTCCTACCAGCCTGTGACCCACTTAAGTGGCCTAACCCCTCATGGAATCTCTGGTGCTTTTGCTTTGCTGCTCCAAACCTCCCTTCTGCCACTGCCAACGTCTGAAGTGTAGCACATAGAGACTATGGTGGTGGCGTCTCTCGGGATTACAAGAGCCCAGGATGAAAAACAGAAGAGCAAACCAGGAAACAAGAAAACAGTGCTGAGACACTGAAACCCTAAGATTGATCTTGAGCCATAAGGTTCTATTACGCTGGTCCATATGGTGGCGCTGGTGCAGTTGGCACCTGCCTTGGTGACGTTCCCAATTCCAAGAGGGGGGCACGTCAACCGCCAGGCATGACACAACAGAACTTTGTAGTTTCCGTGCTGTCCACTTTAAACCTTGCCTCCTCCCGCCCTTTGTCTGTGCTTTCGCTAAAGCGCCTTCCTGCATGTTTCTCCTTTTGCGCCAGCCTGTTCTTCTGTTGCCTGCAGGCCAAGCTTCAGCATGACTCGGCGCTTTACATCCTCTCTCTTTTCCTTCACCTTCTCCAGTCTCTCAGGTTCAGCTACCCTAACGAGTCGGCTAGCACCGTCTGGATCAAACTCTTTCCCTGCGCATCTTCAAGCCCTCGGCTTCACTGCTCGTGCTAGGGGAGCATTCACCTGGATCAAAATGTTCTCCTTCTTCAATCAGTCCAGCGGCCAAGCTATCTACATTCACCAGTCTATTTGAACCCACCTGACTTCAGACCAGCAACAACATCAGATAGAGGGTTTTTACCCATGAATGGGTTTCTCCCTCTAACTGGTTCCTAACATTGGCAGGCCACTGTTATCGGTCAGTTGTTTCACAATCTGGTGGCATCATGACAACTCCGAGGCGCCAACCTTATCCCTTCTCATCTTCATGGTCTCTGTGCCAGCAGGCGAGACCTATGCCCCGATAGTCGAACTGACCATTTCTTCTGGGATGGAATCCTGATTGGAAGACCTTTGTTGAGCCCAGAGACCGTTTTTTTGGATCCTACTAAGAAGACATCCTGCTGTTTCTGCTAACATTATCTTTAGTTGACCCAGGTTTGCGGTTAACCTCAATAAAAGCATTGTTCAAACCCAACTTTATTCTGATAACATGTTATGGGTTCCCACTTGACTTTGTAACACATACTCGGCGAACCTGAATTACAGACCGAGGTGCCAGGAGAAGTGGGAGAACACATGAAGTCGGGTCACAAGGATCCATTGACTCAGTCTAATCTGTATTGAGTTACGACCAATGGTCAAGCCTCCAGTCACCAGTGGCCTACTTGCCTTGATAAAACCGCGGGACGTTCACACCCATATCTTAGCCCAATCAGATGGTGATATGTGAGTGTCATTGCCACATGAGAAAAAACAAAGTAACCGCAGTAACATCTTCATACAGATGTATATCTATATTGATAATGATAAGTTATTTATATAGCGCCTTAATCCAAAGCGCTTATATGCGAGTGTCATTGCCACAGGAGAAAAAACAAAGTAACCGCAGTAACATCTTCATACAGATGTGTATCTATATTGATAATGATAATGATGTGTTATTTATATAGCCCCTTAACCCAAAGCGCTTATATTGAAGCAAGGGAGGGGTCTCTTTAAAGGTTTTGAGGTCTTTAATATTGATATAATCCTCATTAAACATAAATGGAAGGGGATGTGAAGTTTTGAGGTGCCTAACCAGACAAAGAAAGAGTGCAAGGATACGTTTTTGATTCAATGTAAAACAAAAGTAAATGTAATTTTAAAAAAAGTGTCACTAAAGCCCAATTGTTTTCACTTACTTTTTAATACATGTTTACATTCATGTTCTACAAAGAATGTTTCAAACAGTATCTTTTACAATTGTACCATTACGTGACAAAATGGACCCGAATATGTTTTACTTTCGTGAAAGTCAAAGCATTACTTTAAAAAAACTTTTTAAAGCCAAAACCAGCGAGCCTTTTCTCAAAGAAAGATTGACATCAAATCAACAAATGTCTATTACTCAAAAGTAATTCAGATGCAGTGTATAATACAAACAGCCAACTTGTACTTCATGAAAGCAGAAACACCAACATAAACTAGTGGAGTGAGTTATTGACCACTCATTCTGTGGAGTTATGTTTTTTATTTTCAGATTGTGACTACCCACTCTTCTCTCTCAAGCTTCACTTAATACAATAGCACTCTTAAAAAGTGGAAGCTGCAGGCCCGTCCCCGCGGTGCCATCGCAATTTCAAGAAGGTGCGACTGGCCCGAACCGGCCTATATATGCTACATTTTAATGTAGTACTATAATGTAATGCATCTTGGTTCATGTCAGTCTATTTATAAACTAATGGGACTGGGGAAACCAGTAACAGAGGAGGCCGACACATTACCCATGAGGTGTGGATAGCTTATCTGATACTAGCCATGATGTGTGGATTGTTAATATGATCTATTTATTTCCATTATGGTTAACATTTTAAGAATGGCCTCTTCCTAAATAGTGGGGCTGCCAGCTGAGAAGTCACTCAATACTTTAGTTTTCTGCCAGTTGCTGGTAGCAGTGTGCAATCCTTTGATGGACAAGTTCCTGTATATACCCCAAAGCAAGCATTTCCAAATTCTACCACAATCAATAAGCTCATGATTGAATCCACGCCTGCTTGACTCCCATTATGTGTAATTAAAAAGAAAGAAATGAAATCGCCCGTGCACTGATTTGTGCTGGCTATTGTCCATGGTGCACATCGGGCATTTAAAATTGCAGGACCAACTAATCACTAATTGTATTTGAGCCATTCTTGCCAAACTAAAGAACCAGAGCACACTCACTGGGACACATTTCATGAATAGACATCAGGGTACATGAAACACAGAATGATTTATTGATTTTAGCGGGGTGGGGGAAACGGAGGGGGTGGCAGTTCATGGCAGCGTGCAAATGTCAATGTTTACCAGCCAGGATAATGCAGCCTGTCATTCTTACAAGGCTGAGTGTCATTAATACTGCGGTCAGAAGTGGAAGAAATCTAGCATAAACCACTACATAAAAAAGCCTGATAGTTATAATATTAGTGTCAGCGATTTCGTACGCTCACTTCCACAGTCGGCTTCAGAGAACCGAAGACACCTTCTGAACGACTGGAGTACCTGCATTGGACAAAAGAGAAAACTAGAACTGTGACTACTAAGTGAATTGTAACACAGTGAACACATTGGAATGTAATGTCAGTACAGGCCAAAAAAAAAAAAAATGGTACGCTAATTTGTACAAAAATTAATAAATTAGGAGCTGCATAGAGAGCATTGCAAGTAGTGCATGGGATCGCTGGCAGTGTAGGACTGCAAGCAGACATGGCTGCATGTTAAGCACACTCAAGTGCACACTTACTTTCAATTAAACAATAAATGACCTCCATAAATTCTGTATTGAGCCTCTTCAGGATGGGTGGTTGACCGTTTTAATTCAAGTCTAAAATAACAAATAATTTCTAAAATCTGAAAATGTGCAACATTTTCAAAAAGCAAATTAGGGAATCATTTAAGAGGATGTAAACTACTGCTGATTGGCAAATAGGCTATTTTTAACAAAACCATTTTAAATAAAAGAAAAACGAATTTATTAGACCTTAATATAAAACGTTACTGTTTTTATGAAAGGATTATCATGTAAAATGTTGTTCTTTTGACTTTCCAACCAATTTATGTGAAATAGGGTATTCCCAATTCGCCTGCACTGCAGAGCTTATAAGTGCATTAAATTCGCCCAGCCCTACACTCAAAATTCATAATTTGTTCATAAGTGATTGAAGATGTACCTTTCAAAAGAAATGGCTGAAAGATAGGAGGTTGTGAAGCTTCTTTACGAAATACCATTCTACAACGGAATGCCATCTGGCTGTAGCCTGAGTTTTTTTTACATTTTTAATCGAAAATGATGCAAGCACAACTGTCACTGAAAGGGTAGTCTGCTAATCAGAACCCACTTTCATAATGCTCCATGCTGAAAAGTATGTTGCAAACATGCACCTTTGCTGAGCCTGTCTACTGACAAGACTCAGTAGTTGCCTTGAAGTTCGACAACATGGCAGTTATTAAAGTGGCAGGTGTATTCCTGCCAATAGAATGATAGTACCCAGAAGCCAGAGTTTGCCTTTAACCATGGGCAGCCTTGATCAAACATTCTATAATTCTACACCCCCAGAGAACGCTGACAGAATTCAAATGTAAATATAAGCCATACGTTTTGACATGGTAGCCTCTGGGAATCTACAACTATACTTGCTAAAAACCTACTGGTGTCGAACTATTGTTAACTTGGATGCTAGTGGTTCATTTAACTTACAAGGCCTGATGTGCATCAGTATCTAGGGCTGGGCTTTGCCCAAAACAACCATTTGGGCCCAGGCCAGCAATCCACCCTTTTGCTCTCTCTCTGGGAAGGCTTGTCACCTTCTCAAGAGGCAGAAAACCTCCCGGGAAGGAGGGTGGGGGATAGGATGGCTAAGAAACACTGCTTCAATTGTGAGCTCTGCCAGGACAATGGAGAGCCCACAGTAATTACCAGAGACTCTTAAGAAGTGCTGACATGAGAGATGGAGGAGTTAGAGTAGTCACGAGAGAAGTACCATTTGTAAGGAACTCATAGTGGCAACAGTTAAGACAGACACAAGTGATCACAGTTCAAGGGTGTTTATTAAACTGTAAATGCAGGGAGAAAAAACGCCTAACCTAAATCTAAGATGGGAGCAAGAGTGGACCATCAAATGAAAATAAGGCAGTCCTCATGGCGTTGTGTCACAATAAAAAGGCCTATACTAAGAAAAACCTATTGCCTATTCCTTATATCTAATTACACAGAGTGTGGGATAAGGGTTCAATAAAGAAAGAAGTGTTCACCAATGATAAGTCAGGATGTGATTGCCAGGGGTCTCCCTTCCCTATGTTTTGAGCACGGGACAAGGTGGATCTCCTGAGCACAGCACACATTCGAGCTTTCCCAGCACGGGTCGACAGTTCCGTACCAGCTATCGGGTTCTACGATGTTTAAGTCTCTTTCCAAGAAAAGTCTCATGCCTTCTAGGACCTGATGCTTTCAACAAACAAACACAAAGTTCTGCTCACATATATTTTGGGTGACAGCTTCACCCCTGGGTCCCCCTCTTCTGGGTGCAGACCCCTTTCCAGTCGTATTCAACAACACAACTAAACAGTTCCTTCTTCTCAATGAACTTTGGGTGATGACCTTTCACCGTTGGATCTCCCTGGGCCGGGCTTGGACCCAACTCACAAGGGGGACACTTCACTTCTCCTTGTCTTGCAATATTTCCTGTTTTCACAACTTTTTTTTTTTTGGTTTTATTGATTTGTGCATACAAAACAATTCTCTCGAGTTCCCGAGCAAACGAACAACGAATACTCATACGTGCTTAATGGTGCATCAGAGAAACAAAGGAAAAAGAGAAAACAGAAAAAGGTTGTACCTAATGGTACCATAACATCATTTCGGACCTTCACAGTTCGTTCTCACAGTTGAGTTTGACAAGGTACAACAAGTTACTTCTCTCGTTCCTCTTCTGCTGGTTTCCCCTCCCCCCTCCTCCCCGGGCTGGGTCTATAGTTCACAGTAGTGACGCGGGTTTGTGCGTTCATTCGTGATCTTGTGTGTCGACGGGTTCTTTCTTGGTGTTTTGGTTTGTTTGAGGTCTCCTTTATTGGGGGGGTGCTTCTATGGATTCTATTCAATTTCTTTGGTCTTTCTCTGGGTCATCCAGTATGCAGTGTGACTGCTTTACTGGGGGTGTATGCATTTTAAACTAATCTTGGGTAGTGTCTTCCCCATGTGCTACGTCGGGCGCGTATTTGTTCAGGAAATCTGTCCATAGGATATCGCATTGTGTCGATTTACCATGTAGGGATGCCGTTATTTTCTCCATGGTGCATATGTTTATTGCCACATTGACCCATTCTTTTTCGGAAGGGGTTGTGACGGATTTCCATTTTATTGTTAGAAGCACTCGGGCGGCAAGCAAAAGATGTGGGGCCAGGCCCTGTACTCTTCTCCATTCATCTTTGCATTTTTCAAACCTAAACAGGACGAGGTGAGGATCCACGAATCTCTGGATGCCATCTATGTCCCTGATCCATCCCAGGACTTCGTCCCAATAGACCTTAATTCGTGGACATTCCCACCACACGTGCCAATAGTCTGCGATTTCTCCACATTCACGCCAACACAGGGGTTTAGCTGTTTGATACATTGTGGATAGCCTACTTGGGTCATATTGCCACCTATGTAGAAGCTTGACGGCATGCAATTTATATTGGGATGATATCGAGGTTTTGAATGTTGCACGGCACATTTTGTCCCATGTGTCATTGTCAATGTCTGCCCCCAGGTCCTTTTCCCATCTTACTCTGAGATGTTCTGTGTTACCTCTTCCTGCCTCTATTAATGTTTTGTGCATGACCGATATTAGGACCTTCATGTTTGTTATGGAATTGAGCAGGGAACTAACCCACTTTGAAAAGTTACTCGATGTATCCTTCCATTCCTGTTTGGTCAACACTGCTTTCATCTGTAGAAAGTGGAATGTAGACAATACTCCTATTCCTAGCGCTTCTGTTAGTTCCGGTAGTGTTATGAAGGATTTGCTCCGCACAAGCTGGCCCACCCTTTACAGCCCCGCCTCGTACCATGTCTGGAATCTCTCAACATTGGGGATATGATTGTTTATACCCGGGGCCCATAAGTGGCTTAATGGTGATGGCCATGTGGTAATCTTTCTCATCCCTGTGCTTTCTTTCCATATTTCCCAAATAGTTGCTAGTATTGGATGGGCCTTGGACCTAGTCAATATTCTCCTCCCCGGGGACCATATCCACTCTGAGACCGTTGCCGGGTGGAAATAATGGTTATCAATTGCGATCCACTGTGGTTCATTCTGATTATGTACGTGAGGGATGAGTACCCGTAATTGGGCTGCTTCATAATATCGTTTGAGGTCCGGGAGGCCTACCCCACCTTTGTCCTTGGGCAATGTCAGTGTGTCCTATGCTATTCTAGCCTTTTTTCCTTGCCACAGGAATTTCAGCGTTGCCTTCTTAACCTCCAGGAAATAGTTCTTTGGGATTTTGATGGGTAGCATTTGAAAGGGGTACAGAAATCTAGAGAGGCAGACCATTTTTATCACGTTGAGGCGCCCTAGCCAAGATATTGTCAATTTTTTCCATCTAGCCAGGTCCGCATGGATGTTTAAGGAGTTTGGGGAAGTTGGCTTCGTATAAGGTTTCTATGCGCTTTGTAATTTGTATCCCTAGATATTGTAACTTGTTGCGCTCGATGAAAAGGCCAAGGGAGGAATATTTGGTTTCGTTTTCTTCTGCAGACCCTTTGAGGGAACAGAATTGACTTGGTTCGGTTAATCTTAAAACCAGAAATGCGGCCGTATTCCTCAAGGAGGGATATGGCTCTAGGAATAGACGTTTCTGGATTGGTCACATGGAGGAGTATATCATCAGCATAAAGTGCCACTTTGTACTCCACCTGGCCTAGGTGCATTCCCTCTACCCGAGTATCTGTTCTCATCTTTTGTGCCAGTGGCTCAAGTGAAAGAGCAAACAAGATGGCTGACAGGGGGCATCCCTGCCTGGTACCTCGCTTTAGTTCGAACCACCTGGAATATTCTCCGTTGACAGACACCGAGGCTCTAGGTGTCGTATATACCGCCTGGATTCCCTTCCTGAATTTGGGCGCTATGCCGCTCTTGCGTAGAAGGTACATTAGGAAGTCCCAGTTGACCCTATCAAAGGCCTTTTCTGCATCGATTGAGAGCAAGGCAGGGTCTCTGCCCATGTTTGAAGAGGCATGTATTAATGTGTAGGGTGTTGCGCATAGTGTCGGCCCCCTGTCAGCCTAATATGAACCCCACTTGGTCAGGGTGGATAAGATGGGGCATATATAATTCAATTCTGGCGGCAAGGACTCTTGTATAGATTTTCGGGTCTACATTTAGTAGAGATATGGGGCGATATGATCCACATTTTTTGGGGTCTTTTCCTTCCTTTGGGATCACTGTAATAAGGGCTCTGACCAAGGAGTCTGGTGGTTTTCCTGTTTCCAGGATTTCATTAAATAGTTCAACCAGAAATGGGGTGAGTGGAGTACTGAAGGACTTGTAAAAGCCAGCCGTGTATCCATCCTCTCCTGGGGATTTGCCTAGGGTTAATCTTTTTATCGCATTTTGTATCTCTTCTCCTGTTATGGGGGTTTCCAGGCAGGCCGACTCAGTGGGGGTTATTTTGGGCATTACAATATTATCTAGATATCACTCAATGTCGCGCGGGTCTGGGACTGTCTCCGGGGTATATAATCCTTCATAGAAATCGGCGAAGGCTTCGGGGATGGTGGTTCCACTAATATCTGTATCGGAAACCCCCCCCATCTACTATCGCTTGAACTCTGCGTTCTTCTCGCTGTTCCCTCAACCTGGCCACCAGTATTGCGTCTGCTTTATCCCCTTTCTCATAGAACCTTTGTTTTAATAATAGGAGTTTGCGGGCTATTTGATTGTGCTCTAGGAGGCGGAGCTCTTCTCTTTTTTTCCTTGCCTCATCTATCTTGACAGGGTCTGGCGTGTCTCCTTTTTATGCCTCTTCATCTAGCCGGTGGATTTCCTCTCTGATTCTGTTTTTGATCAGGGTTCTCTCCCTCTTTTTCCTGGCACCCTCTCTTATAAGAATCCCCCTCCAAGTTGCCTTTCCCGCATCCCAGACTCCCTGTTTGGAGACCTCCCCTGTATTAACTCTGAAGTATTCAGTAATTTCAGTTTCCATTTCCGTCTTGAAGACGGGGTCTTTCCACAGAGTTTCATTACACCTCCATTCCCCGCTTTTACGCGGTAAGTGCTCCCATTGGACGTCGCTGATGACCATGTCGTGATCAGACCATGTGATTGGGGTGATCTCAGAGTGCGTTGATTGGTTATATAATTCTTTGGTGAGGTAAATGTAATCAATGCGGGTAAAGGTGTTAAGAGGAGCTGAAAAGAACGTGTAGGCTTTCTCATGGGGTGCATTCGTCTCCATACATCATTCATTCCATACAAGTCCATCATCTCCGTGAAACTAGTGTGTGCCTCTCTGGTGTTGTAGGATTAGCAGTTTTGCGATCTAGTGTTGGGGTCGGCCCATAAATTGAAATCACCTCCTAGGATGACATGACCGGAGGATTCTAGTATGATTTTGGGAATTGTTTGTCTGATTCACATTGGGGGCGTAGATTGTGGCGATTGTGATAGGCACATTTCCAATGGATTCTGTCACTAGTAAAGCCTGGCCATCCATGTCTGACCAGATCTTAGTGGTTTTGAAATCAATTCCCTTCCTGATGAGGATTCCCACTCCTCCCTTTCTCAGTGGGCCAGAGCCCCAGAATTTCATTCCGTTTCGTTTCCCCAATATGGGTCTCATCACCCTTCATGTACTTAGTCTCTTGTAAAAGAAGAATGTCAATTTTAGGTTGACGGAATTCTCTGTACACCAGCGATCTCTTGGTCGGTGAGTTAAGACCCTTGACATTACGCGTTCTCACCCTTATGGAGACCCGGCTATAGGATTTAGCTGTCGCCATCATTGTGCGATCCGAGGTTATGCACACTATTCAATTGTTTCTGCCGGTTTGTTCTAATTTCAAGTAACCCCGCACATGTTTGTTCATTCGGTGATCTGCACTAGCCCATTCTTCGATGTTTCCCTTTGCCCGTGTTCCTTCTCTCTCCTCTCCCCCCCTCCATGTGGTGGCATTCGATCGGGTTCAGTTGATGGCACTGGCCCAGTATCGAACCACGAGTGGGGACCGTTACCTCACAGTCTCTGTACAAAAATAAATCATCAACCTACTAAATGAGCCCCCACTAACCCTTCTTTGGAATCACTGGGATCTTACCTCAAGCAATGTCTATGTTCGTTATTATCAGGCAACATGTACGTTAAAAATACCATGATTGTCGGAAATTAGTTGTCGCCATCAGGTGAGATGTTGCCTCTGCGGAATTTCCTCGATCCTTTCACCTTTTTTCGCCTTGGACCTTGGATATGCCATGCCCTCCTTGCAGTTTCCTGTCGATCTTCTTCATGATCCTGTGTTCCAAGTAAGTCCGATATGCATGCTTTGATGTCTTTCTCTGAGCTCATTCTAATCCTTGTGCCGTCGTGTTCAAAGGAGAGGGAGAAGGGGTATCCCCATCTGTAGCGGGTGTCCCGTTCTTTCAGCCACTTTGTGAGGGGTCTAGACATCTTCCTGAGAGCCAAAGTCAAGGAGGAGAGATCTTGATATATCGCTATTTGTGCTCCCCCTAGGGTGATGGTGCCTCCACTCCTCGCCTTCTCCAACACTCTGGCTTTATCTTGGTATCGGTGGAACTGTGCAAGGACTGTTCTCGGGCCCCCAGGTGGGCCACCTGTTCTGTGGATGAGTTCCGTTTTGGGATCGTCAATGGCATCGTGTGCTACGAGGAGTTTAATGATATTGTGAAGCGTCGCTTTGAGGTCCTCCTCCGTCTCCCCTTCTTGTTCTGGAATTTCAAAAATGCAAAAGTTGTTTCTTCTCTCCCGATTTTCCAAGTCATCCATCTTAAGTTTGACCTCCTCTTCTCACTGCTCCAGACTCGTTATTCTATGAGCCAGTTGTGCTTCTAAGATGTCTGTTGAGTCTTGGTTGTTCTCCACTCCTTCGACCCTATCTTCTATGTTATCCAGACGTTGCGCGAGTTTATCAATTTTGCCACCTAATTTGGCACCCATGTTTTTTATTTCTGTCAATAGGGCCGCTATATCACCTTTTGTAGCAGCAGTTTCCGCACTCGGGGTCCGTGTAGATGCCATCCCGGGGCCGGCGGAGTGAAGAGTTGTTGGGTTATATGCGTAAGTGTCTAGTTTCTGTTGCGCGTTCATGCACCTGATTCAAGCTGTCCGGTGTCTTCTTCCGTATTTTAGGTTGAGGTGGCATCACCACTGAGGAAGTGCATGAGGAGGCACACGCCCCAGGTATGGGGGCCCAACCCTCAGTCTAGATGATTTGTCTTATTTTGTTGTCTCCGCGGAGATGCCTCTTGCCTCTCACCAAGTAGTGGTCTCTTGGGGGGAGCACTCCAATAAGGGACCCACCTTTGTTTTGAGACTTTTCTGTGTCCCTGTCAGATCATTGGTTGTGGGTGGTTCAGTTTATAGTCCATTTTATTTCTGCTTCATGTCGGGGGTTGTTCGCCCGTATCATGTCCTGCTCCCCTTCTGTCGTATCCCCTTACCTCTGACAGTCCTGGGATAAACGCCTCGGGTTTGAGAGTATTGGTTTCTAGGGTACGAGGAGTGATTGAACACTTTGTTTCTCTGATTTGTTCTCCTTCCTTTACCCGTTTTTTCTGGGATCAGAGGAATGTTAGGACTTCTTACGAGTGGGTTCAGAGTGGTTTCACGTGTCAATGACTGGTATGGTTTTCACCTTTGCTTGGGGTTCCTTATATGGACGTGCTTCTCTTCTTACTTCCGTATCCCACGGTGTGCTTATTGCGTATCTTCCACCCCTTGCCGTATGCTCTATGTGTTCCTTCGTGTGGGGCCTCTGTTCTCCATACGGGCGTAGGGCTTGGCGAGTAATGCGCTGTAGCGTTCTTTATGTTGAGTTTACGAGCATAGGAGGCGTAGCTGGGCCAGGATTGCATGTGACCGGGGGCGGGGGGGGATTTTGTTGTGGTCCACAGGATACACACAGGTCTCTTGAGCTGACCCTCGCGTCCGGGTCTGCTCGCCCTGCGAGGAGGCAGTCCTTTACCATCAGAGTAGCACAGTCCCAGGGGTGCAGTCTCTCGGCCTCCGCGGCCGCCCCGCCCATGCTGCCACTGCTTGGGTGGAACCCTCAGCGCCCGCGGGATTGGGCGCTAACTCCAACAATAAGTTCAGTTCAGCGCTGCAGACTCTCCAAGCAAGGGTGCCGAGGGTATTTGGCAGACGCCGTTGTGTGGTCACTTGGGTGGCCGGGGCCGCGGTTCGTTTTGGTCCGGGGCTAAGTGCGACTCACCATATAGGTACGATGTGACGTACGTGTCGTCTGTGGCTGCTAATTGTCCCTCTCTGTTCAGCACTGGCGCTTCTGATAATGCGATTGATGCTCCTCTCCACGCCGTGTCCCAGCTTCCCTCCGAGTTGTTCCTGTCTCTGTACGAGATTCCATTCACCTCCGGTTTTGCTGATATTCACGTGTGTTACGCGGCTGGCTAGGGGGGGGGATCAGGGACATCAAGGACATCAGTTTTTCTCTGCGATTCCTTGCACGGTTTTCTCAGGTTTTTTCTCATGTCAGGCTAGACATCATCCCCTTACATATTCCGTCCAATATACATGAGGGGGGGGGGGTCTGAAGTGGGGGCTCACTCCACTTTTCCAGGACCTCAGGTCGGAGCTCACAGAGGAGTTGTTCATCTGTGCCCCCGCTGGTGGCCAACCCCGTTTTCACAACTCTTTATGTCTTTTCAAACTATGCAGTATGAATTTCCCTCGATTTGGTTCACTCCTGACAACACACTGTTCATAGGGACTTCAGGCCTCGCCCCTTTCCGTTAGCATCTCTCCACCGGGTTCACTCTTGCCAACCTTTACGATACACAGTTCATTTACACCCCTTTGTTGGGTTCACTTCCTTCTACACCTTATTTTGGATCGTCAGCTTCCCTCTGCTGGGCTCACTCTTGCCAGCCTTTACCAACAATTCCTCTTTGGACTTTACTTTTCACATCTGGATCTCCCTCGGACGGGCTCGGACCCAACTGATGACAAGGGGGACACTTCCCTTCCCCTTGTCTTGCAATACTTCTCGCTTTCCCAAATCTCCATGTCTTTTTAAACATGTTTTCGGGTTTACGCCCTGGTTGCCAGCTTCCCTCTGCCAGGTTCACTCTGGCCAACCTCTTCAATATACAGTTCATGTACTCATTTTCACCATGTGGGATTCACTTCCCTTAGCTTTCGCAATCATCTACCGGCCAAAGACTTTCAACGGTACAGAGGATTTTACAAGACTCCTGTATGACCACTTAGACCTTTTTTCACCTTGTGCCAAGGCCTTCTGTTTACGGTAGTCTTTACCATTGGGTAATCACCCAGAGTTTCCTGCCTAAGCACCCATGTTGTATCGCCCTCCTCTGTTACTGGTTTCTCCCTCCTCTTTAGCCTCTCAGAGTTCAAATCTGCAGTTTGGCTACTTTTCATTCAACACAGTTTGGGTGCTTATCGATTCTCCCCTTGACTCACTAGCTGTGATGAACTGCTTGCCTTTCTTTATCCTTGAAGTCAAAGTTGGTACCACCGAGACCGACATCCTTCCCCGGCTTGATTATCAGCGGAGGAGATTCTTGCGTTACATAGACATCTTCTCTGCTGCAACACACACTGGCCTTTGTGTGCAATCATATGTTCTTTCTTTTCATGCGCTCATCGGAAATGGCAAGGTTGCTTCTCTCCGAGTCACCCTCTCAGTATGCACCGTCTTTTGCCTCTTCTTGAACTGCTGTGCTGAGTTAGCTCTCACGTTGTGCGGTCTGCCTTGCTCCTCCTGTACTCTCATGCTCCACCTTGTATCCATGTGGGGAAGGGAAAGGGCCATCCAGTGTGTGTGATTTTGGTCAATTGACTGACTTGTATTGGGACATGTCAGGTAAATGGCACGGGTGTTAGTCCGTTATCCTTCGTATTGTGCGAAAGTGTTTGTCATAAGAAATTACATTCTTCGTCCTAGGGGTATTGGTAAAGTTAGAAGGGTGAGATTGGTAGGGTTGCAAACGTGAATGACCAGGATAAATATAAAATAAACAAGGGGGATTGTGGGAACGGTAGTGTTTCATATGAGTAGACTGTGTTCGAGAAAGGATAACCAGAGGGATGGGGGAAAAGAATGTTCGGGAGTGGTCGGGTAAGAATAATCAGAGGGATGTGGAGAAGAACAAATGGGAGTATTCGGGCAGGGAACAGGATAACAGGGATTCTGGGTGCAATGGGGATTAGGATCCTAGGGGATTTGTTATATGCAGAGGGTTCGTTGGATCTGGGTAAGCTAGATTCGAAGGGGGGAGAATGTATTATATGATATGATATATGGCATTTATAAAGTGCCCATACACAAGTGCTTCAAGGCGCGACAAGGCAAGAGAGGGGGAACATAGGGAAGACAGACAGCGATCCTACTATGCCAGGTGTCATTCAGTTCGTGCAAGTGCATGGGAAGAGGGAAGTGCAGGGGAGAGTGCAGTACATAGGAAAATAGACTAACAACAAAGTAAGTACGGCCAGCTGGTGGCAAGTGCATGGGTAAGTGCAGACATCCGGTGTCAAGTGCTGGTAGAGGGACTGCGGGGATACAGCGGCAGTCTTGAGTGTGGGGGTTGCCAGGAAGGCAGTGTGGGTGTGTGACTGGCGGTGAAGAGGACCTGGGCCCGAGCTCAGAGGGTGGCCAGGTAACCAGTGCAGTATCAGCCAGGGGTTCAGCAGGGGAGAGGAGGAGGAAAAAGCAGAAGGAAAGAAAGGTTTTGAGGAGCTTTCGGAACCTGAGGTGGTTCTCCTCAAGTTTCAGGGAGGCTGTTCCAGAGGGAGGCCCCAGACGAAGCGAGGGATCTACCACCAACTCGCTGCTTGGAGAAACGACTGACCCTGAGGGAGTTGGCGGCGGATGAGTGAAGAGCTAGAGAAGGAACATATTTAGGAAGAGAGAGTTGAAGGTATTGAGGCCCCAGGCCCCAGAAGCTTTTTTGGACAATACAGAGGGTTTTGAACTTAATCCTCGCAGCCACTGGGAGCTAGTGCAGGGATTTCAGTCCTGGAGAGATACGATCCCTGGGCCGAGGACAAGATTCTCGCAGTCCTGTTCTGAATAAGTTGGCAGAGGGCGGAGAGCAGAGGCAGGCAGATTAAGAAAGAGGCTGTTGCAGTAGTCCAGCCAAGAGAGAACCAGAGCCCTGGAGACAGTGAGCTTCTGGGGGAAGGAGAGGAAAGTGAGAATACCTCTGAGGAGGTGCAGCTGGTAGTGTGACTTTTTAGAGACGTCACAGATGTGAGGAGAGAAGGAGAGTGTGGAGTCGAAGATGACCCAGAGGTTTTTAGCCTCACAGGTGGGTGCAGGAAGAGGGCCAAGAGAGGTCGCCCAGAGTGACAGGAAAGGAGGGAGCAGGTGTGCCGATGAGATGAATCTCAGTCTTACTGGCATTAAGGCAGAGATCATTAGCATCACACCACTCCTGGATGGCGGACAGACAGTCAGAGATGATAGAGGGAGAAGAGGTGGCTCATGGTAGCCTGAAAATGAGCTGAGTCATCTGCATAGCACTGGAAGTTGGGGCAGAGTGTGGCAATGCGGTGGGCAAGAAGTGGCAGGTATTGGTTAAACAGCCAGGGAGAGAGGTTGGACCCCTGGGGAACAACACAGGTAGAGGTAAAGGAGAGGAAGGACCCAAGTTGAACCTGGGAGTGTCTGTCAGAGAGGAAAGAAGTCAGCCATGCCATGGCCTGAACAGTGATGCCCAGGTTATCGCAGACGATTGAGCAGGATAGCATGGTTGACCATATCAAAGGTAGAAGACAGATCAAGTAAAAGGAGGACACAGGGGGTGTTGGAATCAAGGTTGGAGAGCAGGTCTTCACGGATGTTCAGGAGAGCAGTTTCCGTGCTTCTGGCAGCTCTGAAGACAGACTGATGGAAACAGAGACAAACAATAGATTCAGTGTGAAGATTAAGCTGGGAGATGGTCAGCATTTCCAGGAGTTTGCCCAGGAAAGGAGTGATGGAGATTGGGTGATAGTTGGCCGGGCAAGATTGTTCGGCAGAGGGTTTCTTAAGAAGAGGGTGCACAAGGGAGTGCTTCAGGGGGAGGGGAAGACTCCAATGGTGATGGAGTGGTTGCAGAAGTCAGTCGGCTAGGGCAGGGGATAGGGAGTCAATGTGGTCCTTGATGGTTTTGGAGGAGCAGGGGTGAACCTGTTTTGACAAGACTTTCATAGATCGGACTTGTCTGGAAACCTCGACAAGCCTTTAAAGGCCTCGTCTTCTTCCTCCTCGGTATGATACTGCTCTCAACTAGGGCATTGCTCCGTGGACAACCCCGGGCTCCCCTACCCAGGTGATCCTCCCTCGCTCGTCCACCCCCAGTGTTGGGATCTGAGAGCGCCAGCCCTTCCCTGGCCACCTGAATAAGGGATTCTCAAGGTCTACTCGGGAGAATACCTTCAGGTTTCTCACAGAGTGCACAGAATGGTCCCACCATCTTGGAATCTCCCAGGGCTCCCACACTTCCTTTGCCCTCTCCCCACATCCTGCAGTCAAAGCACTCTAGAACTGACATCACCACCAGGCAGAAAACATGTTACCTGGGACTAGACTCCTTACAGAAGACTAGGAGAGGACAAATCCACTGTGGCAGATTGCCCAGTCGAGGGAATGAGACCTCCCTCTCTGTTGAATCATGGTTAGGCTACAGAAAAAGGATTGTACTTTGAGGTTTGGTTGTTGGATTTTATTTATAGCACTATTGATGTGCTTTGCATTCTCACCCCAATCAATTAGAGCTCATTTTTATTTAAGTGTATGACTAACATAAATCCCCCACCAACACCTTGACAGGTCACAGCCCACACTTAACTGAACTCCATGTGACCTGCATGCTAGGAACCCCTGATGTTCCAGGACTATTTAAATGCAATGTACAATGCCACAAGCTCCTGTGCTTAGCTCAGCACCTTAGCATTCCAAGTAGAGCAGTGGACTTTGAAAGCCCACTTTACGACATTTGATGCGTTTACCCTCCAAAACCTAGTGTTTCTCAAAAAGTTGATTTACTGGCCTCAAAAGCTGTAAAATGTGCTGCCCTTGTCCGATCCTGTGCAGGTCACTGCAAATGTAAATATAGGGACATTTTGACTGGAATTGTCGGTTCACCTGTGCGGATCAGAACTAGTTGCAGACATTTGATTGATTATAGCAGAGCAATAGGGGACACGTGTCACTGTTCACAAGTGTATTTTTGAAATTGCAATCCTTACCTATTGCCGACAGATACTATAAGTATTAAACAACTGGTGTTAAATCGAGTATGAATGGCTAGCAATGTGAACAAAGTGTATGCAAAATATAAATAGTTATACCTCAAATGTGTCTGTAAAACTGGCTACCTAGCTAGCTTTAAAGCCTAAGTAGACATATCATTTTGCCAACAAAAGGCCGGTGGGCAGTAGGCTAATGTGGCAAGTCAGAAGAAGTAGTCTGACATAGGAGTGGCATTTCAACTCTAAGTTTTTATTCAACAATAAGAAAAAGGAACTTTTTCTTTCCCTACAACTAAAGCGGTTGCCCTACCTAACTGAATAACAACTCAGGTGCTCATCATCTGGGTGGTTGTCAAAATAAAGGGATCCGTACTCTGTCAAAAATTATACTTTGACCCTACCACTGATCAAATGTATTCAGCAAACAGAAATGAAGCCAGGAGAATGATTCCGTTCTCCTGGTCCAACCGGTTCAGCCTTAAGTGCTAGTTTCTGATAGTCTCTGGTACAGTTCTTATAATCCCTTTTAATTCCTCCCAGAGGTTTCTCGGGGCTTTGTGAAATGTCCAACAGTTATTCCTCCTCAGCGATCTATATATTCCTGTACTTCCTTATCTTCCTCTTGGTCTTGCAACAAGTGTGATTACTCCCGTAATGTCCTTGGCTACTTCCACAAACCATGTGGTGAGGAAGACTACTCCCATAGTAATCTCTGTCCTTAATATCTCTATTGCAGTTATTGTAATGAGGGAGCTTCCTCCCGAGGCACAATTCACTCTTGGTATCTTTTCTCTAATTACTGTGACAAGGGAGATTACTCCAGAGGCACTCTTCACTCTTAGCATCTTTTCTGTAATCACTGTGATGAGGGAGATTACCCCATAGGCACTTTTCACTCTTGGTAGCTTTCGTGTAGCTACTTGCAGGTAAGAGACATCAGAGAAACACTTGTAAGCCACGCATTTGACCATAGTATGAATTAAATGTATAAACCTCTAATTAAATCTGATAGGAAGAGTGTCCCCCATCCACACGCTTACGACGGGGAAATGAAAGCCTGAAAAATTGAATTGAGGAGGGAGTTTAGACTGATAGAATATTCTGATTGTCAGGATAAAGGGGAAGAAAGAGGGCCCACAATACATTTAAGAATTGGATGTGTCAGCATAGGAGCAGTATGGCCCAACATGAGAGAAAATGAAACAACTAAGTTCCCTATTAGGGAACTCGCGTCCCCTGCACACTTTCTAATATCTGGATAAACCAGATCAATAATTCATAAATGATTTAAACAGTTTGTCATGATTTTTTAGGAAACCAAAAAAGATTTCAGGTTAGCTTGATTTAGGAAAGGAAATTATTTGAACAAATAAACTTTCAATCGGATGCGGTCACAAGAACCAATCTTCAATTTATTCATCATGTAGAAGCTCTGGAAGGCCCAACGCGTTTCGAGTGAAAACAGCACTCTTCATCAGGGGCAGATCAAGGTTCTAGAAAATATATGTACAATACTTTTAAGGTCAATGTGTTAGACAACATATTTATCCAATACTTTGATAATTCATAATCCTCCAACATGCGACAGAACAGATGTTCACCTGTCTGAAAGATCATAATATCGCTCAATTTTGGGATATAATTAATAGACAATCGATTTCTCAAATTTGGTCTCCATTTTGGAGGAGACATGGGCTACGTTCTACTCTGAAGTATATACAGCAAGAAAGAATAAACCTGTCTATGAGGTCCCAGTGAATACAATTGAGTAGTAGTCAAAGTTCGAATGGGAGGACCTCTATGAGATTATTTTGAAAAGCAAAATCACTAGGGCCCCCAGACCCGACGGGCTGTCGATTGTGCAGCCAGGCTATGGGCCGATTGTTTTTGTAGGAATTATTTAAAAACAAATTTGTATGGAGAAAAGTTCTAGTCATGGAAATCCTCGATTGTGGTTACTATTTATTTATTATTTATTATTTATTTATTGTGTTCTACAGTACCACAGTACTTTTAACACATATACAAAAATACACAATCCAATGTACATATATCCAACATTTATAAAATTACTGCAGCTTTCCTTAAAAATTCTAAAACATGTATGGTCAAGCTTAATTCATTACAGTTCAATATCCTCCTCCATAATTCATTCTCGGAGGAGAAAACCAAGCCTGTTGAAAAACAAGACCGCAAGTCCTCCAGCTTAGGGCAAGTCACACACAAGTGTTTTAGCATCTCAATGTTTTTGTTACAATGCCGACATAATCTCTGTTCTTGTGGAATTTCCACGCGGCGGCCCAATACTTCTTTTGTTTGTAACAAATTCAACCTTAGTCTTAGCACTTGTGTCCTAAAGGATCTCGACGGATGTTTTTCAAGGTAAGGAGCTGGAGTATTAAAACTTTTACATGACCAAAGAAAGTGATCCCCAAAGCATTTATACTCCATTATGTCGGTTCTCAAGTTAGACCATACATATCTACACCATCTTAACTTGGCAACCTTCGGTGTAAGCTCCAATTCCTCCATTGGAATATTTGCCTGTTGAAGCATCAATTGACAATTCAGAACCCAGTCCCCAAGAACCCTACAGCCACCCTGAACTCTTACCAGGTTTAACTGTTCATATATTGACGCCCCTGGAGGGTTCAGTATTTTTACCAACAACTGAAGCTTACCCCAATCCACCATAGTCTTTATAGGTAACAGACCTAATTCAAACAAAATCCCTGCTAAAGGAACTGACTGTGGGAGTTGAAGTAGGCCTTTCCATAATGCCCCTCTAATTGTGACCAGTTAATCAGCTGACTCCGGGTTTGGGCCCCATAAATTAATTTTGGGATTAACTGTTGTTTGTATAACTTTATGGCTGGTAAAAGAGAGTATCTACTGAACTTCCCATCGAAAATTCAGAGTTGTACACCTGCCCCTGCAAATTTTACCCTTAAGTCTTCCTGTAATTCAGGACCTGAGAGCTTGTCATAAATTACCAGCCCTAAGTATACAAATTTATTTACAACTTCTAACTTACCATTTTTCAAGTACCAGGGCATTATTTTACAATTTTTCCTGCCCCCCTTAAACACCAGAACCTTTGATTTTGCAGTGTTTAATGTTAAGTCTAGTTTCTCTAGAAACCCCTCCACGGCTACTAATGCTCTTTGGAGCCCAATAGCTGTGAGGTCACATATAACAATGTCGTCTGCATAAAGCAAGTATTGGACAACCATAGCACCCAATCTTGGAGGGAAAGTTCCATACAACCTCCTATTCCCAGTAAATACAGGCAAAAGAGAAAGGGTGCCAAAACACATCCCTGTCTTAAACCCCTATTTGTCTGTATCCAGGGGGAATAATTCCCTAATTCATCCAGCCTAACTCTAATCCTTGTATTTGTATGGAGAGCCACGAAAATACTCAACAGAGCTACCAGACACCCCCTATCATATAGTTTTTTCCACAAAAAAGCCCTATTAACCATGTCAAACGCTTTACTGATATCTAAAAAAGCGAAAAATACTGGCCGTGCTTGGACCTTTGCTTGGTGTGCTAATAAATCTAACACCATACAATTAGTGGGTGTACTCCGCTCTTGCCGAAAACCTGACTGAAAAGCATCTAGGGAATCAGATTCCACCGCCCATTTTTGCAAAGCTTTCAGCAGCATTTTCGCGAATATTTTGTTTGAAGCATCCAACAAGGATATAGGTCTATAATAAAGTGGAGAAGACCTATCCCCGCCTTTAAAAATCAGGATTAAGGTTGCTGCTGACCAGGTAGAGGGGAACGAATTGTTAGCCAGGATATCCGAAAATAAGGCAGACAGTACCTGTGACCATACTACTAAGTTACCTTTATAGGTCAGATTAGAAAGACCGTCTGGTCCCGGTGCATTCGAGGACTTGCTTTTCTTTATCAAGTTCTTTATATCCTCCAAGTCCCATTCTAGGACACCCTTCCAATCCGCCTCTACCCAGGTGACTGATTGGTCCAAACCTTCCACCCTGTACAAATCAGTGAAATGTTTCACCCAACCAATGTCACTGACCGCATGTGACTGAAGATAATCTTGTGTACCTTTTGGTTTAATTAGGTCCCAAAATATTCCTGGCCTATTCCCTAGCATACAAGCCAGCATTCTCTCGGCATCCTTAATGTATAGCAAAAACTTTCTACCTTTTACCCAGTTCCTGTGTGATTGGATTGTTTTAGAATCCGCACCTTTTCCATATAGCCTGGAGGTTCAGATTTCATGAGATATCTCACCTCTCGGTGTAGTTCCTTTTTGTGTGCCTGGACTTCTACATCAAAAGAGTGGGAACCCTTCCTCCTTGCCACCATTTGGGTTAAGCCTCTATCTGTTGTTAACCTACCTAACAGCTCCCTCACAATTGTAGGGAATCCCTCCGCTGTACATAGACGGGCCATCTTATTTACTGGTAAGTTTGCAATTTCAGACAAGAATGCTGATGCAATCCTAGGAATCCACTTGCCCTCGTTCTTTCCTGAATTTATTTCCACTCCCACAATGTCAGTTTCAACATGTTTTATCGGACTGAACAATTTAAATTCCAAAAGGGAATGATCACTCCATATCAGAGATTTTACTTCCAGGGATGATACTCTTCTGGCTAGATCATGGGAAGTGAAAATATAGTCTATTGTTGATTTCCACAACCCATTCTGCCATGTAAAAGCTGGCGGAATATCCATCTGTGTATTACCATTAATAATACTAAGGTTCCCCACCTCAAATTCCTGGATTCCTTACAGACAAACTTTCTATTATTCTCTAAATACCAATTCTCTTCTAAGCATTCTGCATTAAAGTCTCCAACGATTATCACTGAAGTCCCATCATCCGGGAATTCACTCATTAATGTAAAAGAAATTGCTGTCAAGGCTTCTTCCAGTTTGTCTTTTAGGGGACTAAAATAAACATTTACCAAAAAACATTTGCTTACGAGACTCTCACCATCTTCCTGCCGTTCTAAGAGTACAATCAGGATATCCGACCTGTCTACATCAATTACCTGCATGGAAAGTCCCAAAGAACGTTTAACTGCTGTTAATAGTCCACCAAATGGTGTACCCTTTACTCCCCGTCGGGCCTTAACGTAGACTGTATTAAATCCATCTATCATAGGTGTGTCTAGCAAAAACGTTTCCTGCAAACAGATTATATCAAAATTCGAGAAAAGTTCATGATTATTCATGATGTTCTTGAACCCTCTAGAATTCCATGTAATTAATGACCAATTAGACCATCATGTATGTTGGAAACGCCTTTCCTCCCTTCCTTGATTTACCCCTCTACCAATAGGAGCTTGTGTATACCCTCTGGAACTATAGATCTCCTTGTTGTATCGTTCTCTTTCATCTTGTATCATATCCTTCTTTGCCTGATAAATGGGAGCCAGAGTTGACAATATTGAAGGCCCTGTGTCTGTAACTTCAAAGCCTAGGGCTAGGAAACGCTCTCTTTCCCCCATTATTATTTCCCTTGTTAGGTGTAACCTTAAATGAAGTCTTACAGTATCTAGACAATCATCGTAAACAAATTCTACCGTCTTAATGTCCCCTGACGATATCAATTTCAGATTTGGAATTTCCAGCATCAAATCCAGGATATAGTGTCTATTTAAGGGATATCTATTTGAACTTTCGAACAGACGATTCAAGAAAATACATAGCTCACCGTTATCTGGCATCTTTTTTTGCAAATTGGACGCTTGCCTCGAATTCCATTTTTTGGGCGATTTTATTCACCCCGTACTTTCCCTAACCCCCTTCAATGAATCCAAAAACTTACTCTTTGGAATCCCCAAACCTACTTCCTCCATTAATCTTGGGGTCGGTAATGGCACTGTTAAGGAAACCCTAGGTGGAGGCAACTTCCCCAAGTCCGCCTTCACCACCACAGGTTTTGAAAAAATTGCATATAATTTAGGTGCCGTTGGTATTCCTGTTTCTGGGACTTCCACGAGAGGATTCACCAATCCCCTTCCTGCTATTATATGCGGTGGAACCAACAGTCTTTCCTCCAAATTACAACACTTGCCAGCTCCTCTACCTGCTCCAAATTCAATATTTTTTGGGGCTTCTAGATCCTTAATCTTCTCAATCTCTTCCTCTTCCATATCTACTGGATAAACAGATATATTACTTAGATCGAAAGAAGGACTATCCCCCTCCTGTACATTTTCCAACACAGATGAAACCCTATCGACTTCCTTGAACCTTATTAGTTCCTTAACTTTGCCCCCTTTCCTGTTTATAAAAAAGTCTTTCTTTCTCTGATCTAGTATGTCTCTATCAATCTGCATATGTTTGTCCACTGCCAACCTTAGATTATGGAGGAATGTCCGTGATCCTTTATTCTGTTGTGAGGGTGGAATCTTACATTTTTTGGATTTCGTTTCCTGTGAGTTCAGCTTGTTAGGACAACTTGGTTTTTTTACCTTTGGGCTACTACTCAACGTCTTCTTATCCTGAACCTGTTCCTTCCCCAACATTGATACTGATGGGAGGACTATTCCGGATACCTCAGGTACCACCAAAAGACTTTCTCCCTTTGACTCAGCATTCTCCCCCTGTGTTTTCGTATTTTTAACTTCCATTCTCTCCCCTTGTACAAACACAGCCCCTTCACTAACCACCTTTTTCGGGCTTGGGGTATTGAAGACTGAGGTTGCCATTATAAAGCCTTCCAATAGATGCACTTTGCTCAATACTTCCTTCATTGATTTCCTAAGCTCCCGGATTTCGTAGTTCAGTGTGTCGTAGCCTCTGTCCATGGAGTCCATAATTCTAGAAAGGACTGGGAATGATAACTCATCTACTGGGGGTAGCTGGTCCTGTTGAGAGACTTCTTTTATCTCCTCAGCCTCTATTGCTTCATCCTCGAACACTGGGTCCCCCACTATAGAGTCATCATCCCCTAGTTTGACACTTTCGCTAACCTGAATTTTTTGCGAGGTGGCCTCATCCCCACGGGCAGTTTCCCTCTCTTGCTTTTGGCTAAACTGGTACTGTGACACTTTCTCCTTATAACCCCATTCTTAAGGTATAGGGACTGATGTTGTTGAAACCTTTCTTTTAGGGTCTCTTGGGCCTTGAACTTTCCTGGAAAACTCATGAGTCAACAGTGGGGCTAATATAGAAATATCTGATGCCAAGTCTCGCTCCACCACCTGTGGTTCATCTGCCAAAGAGTTCACCTTAGATTCAATGTTTAAAAAAGCCCGATTTATAACTCCCACCACCTCTGCCATTGAATCCACTTGATTGGTTTGCTCCGGCCCAATATCCCCAGGGCCCTCTATACCCAGAGGAGTGGAAATTCCCTGAGGGACTACCAAAGTGTCTACTACCATAGAGGAAACTGAGCCCTTGTTAACTACTTGAGTCACTTGAGAAGGATGTGGAAGAGAAATTACCACCTGTGCCCTGAACTATATATTCCTCTGGGATACTTCCCATACTTCTGAGTGTAACTCCCATTATGGGAACCCAGAAGAGGTACCAAACTTTGTGATTACTGGCCTACTCAATCACTTGTATGACCATATGATAATCTCAATGCTAAAAGAGGAATACCTTAACACGCTGCAGAACTAAAATGACAAATGCTGATAAAAGAATAAAAGCAATCCCATACAGGTATGTAAAACAATCTGTTTAAAATTAATGATAAAATAGTATACGGATTGTCTGCTTAATAGGTACCCCCAAAGAATAGTTAGATACTATACCCTTATTTGACCTCTGCGCAATGTTTCACAACTTCAGCCCTGCCAGCACCCAACAGCCGCACAGCAGCCAGCGCCCTTTACCCCTCACGGGTTTAACGCCGCAAGGGTGGCTCGAGCACAGCTTTGAATGGGCTGCCGGTCACGTGATCACCCACGTGGTCTGTGCAAACTCCGCCTCCACCAGGAAGCGGAACAGAGCAGGCGAGAGCCAAGCTCGCAGTGTCTGTAAGTAGTTGAGTTCAAAGGAGCACGAGAAGGAAGTCCGCTCCACACACAAACACACCCTGTTTGAGCAGCAAAGAATCACTTATATATAGTGGTTACTATATATAAGAAGGGGGACACACTGAATCCGCCCAATGCCCTTTTATATATATCTGGAAAACATTTTTGCTGAATTGTCGAAGCCAAATTGAGAAGGTGGGCTGACGAAGAAGACATCCTGAATCAGTTACAGTCAGGATTTGTGCATGGGTCGGGCACGTCTTTGAATGGATACTTGATTAATGCTATGCAAGCTAAATTCATTATAAGCAACATGCATTTATACCTGTGGTTTATCGATTTCATCATGGCTTTCGCTTCCATTAGTCATGGCCAATTGTGGATAAAGTTGACAAACTGGTGTTGTCCAGCGTATCTGAGATCATTCAAGAACTATATACAGACAGTTAAATTAAAATAAGGCTTAATCCCAAAAGGTCAACTCGCAGAACCAATATGTATGCCCAAAGGTTTAAAACAATGCTGTGTTCTCGGGCCAATACTTTTTAATCTTTTTATTGTGGACCTATAAAAAGTGTGAGATGTTTTCCTTTGAAACATGGATCCTTGGACATAAATTGGTTATTGTATGCGGATGACTTGGAGCTGTGTGACCTCATCCCAGTGGATCTCCAACACCAAATCTCAGCACTTCTAAGGTATACGGATGATGAGAATAAATTGACAATGTCAAAAAATCCAAGGTTATGATTCTAAAACCTTCACACAAAAAAAGGCCACTACATCTTTTTAATGGACACTCCAGAATGACTAGTGGAGGAATTTGTCTACTTGGGATTTGGCATGTCTGTGATAGATGAGCCATTGTCTCACTATTTTTTTTAAAAACAATTTAAAGATCTAGATATCCTGTATGAAAATAATAGACAAACGATTTGGAAACCTCTCAGGAGGGGCCCCAAATAAAATTGTATAAATCAAAGTTAATACCAATATTGTCATGTGCTGCTGATGGGGCTATAAGGGAATAGTGTGAGTCGCATTGGAGACACAAATGGTGTGTCTACCTGGCACACCTTTTAACTGGTAAATAGAGTGCTAGCACAATGTCACACCAGGCGCCTCACACAATAATGACAAGAATTAATTGCTGACATTCTAGGAGTGGTTACATGTGTGCTTAAACCAACCTGAAACCTGTTCTGGTGCAGCTATCACACCTCCTTAATGCTCGAGATTGCACGAGCAACTACTTTATATCTAAATGGACTGATCAAAGCGTATCGGAAAAAGAGGGGGGGTAGCCATTCTACTTAGTAACAAAGTCCCATTATCAAAAACTAAGGTGAAGCAAGATCCTGAGGACAGATACCTTCTTTTAAAAGGAAACCTTTACGAACAAATGACTACCTTAGCCGCCATTTACTGCCCCAATAGCGCCCAAGAAAAATTCCCATCAGACATACTCCCGATCCTTCTAGCATTTGCAACAGGATTTCTCCCCATCGGGGGAGACTTTAACTTGGTCCCCTACCCATTATCAGACTAAACTCTCCCCCCATCTAAAGCAGATTTTACCCCAGCCCTAGCCAAACTTCTCTGGGAAACAAACTGTGGACGCATGGAGACTAGCCAATGTGGGGACTAGCGATTATAGCTTCTACTTTAGTGCACATGAAGGCTTTTCAAGGATTGACTTCATTCTGGTCACAGGCACCCTATTCCACTGTCTAGGTAAAGTAGAAGTCCATACACGCATGATATCCGACCATGCCCCAGAATCGGCAGACCTAAGAATTAGAGGTCCCCCGTCACCTCTCCCGAAATATCGGAAATTAAATTATGCCATTCTGTTAGGTGACAGCATTAGGGCAGAGGTAGGGAAATCATTGACCAATTATTTCAATGAAAACAACACCAAACACGGCCATAGAAACAACCTGGGACGCTATGAAACCAGTAGTCAGGGGGCACTTATTAGCGTCTGTGCCGAGCAAAACCATCCACTGGAAGGATCACCAAATCAATGGGGGAATCTCTCTCCATCCTAGTTCAC